>NC_046168.1:76071261-76375921 GCF_011064425.1 Rattus rattus | reverse complement strand
CAAGGTTTCCCTACGTAGACCTATCTGGCCTGCAACCCACTGTGGAGACAGGGTGTGCTTGAACTCATGGAGATCCACCTACCTCTGTTCTGGAGTACCAGAATCAAAGATGAGGGCCAAAGAACCCTGCTTCACCTTTGCTCTTAATTATCAAATTAAGTATCAATCATTTATCAAATCAAGTAGCAAGGCGAAATGAATATCTCTATAACTGAAGCATTCCATAAGAATGATATGACTAGGCATTATTTTCTACACTGAAAAATTAACTTATCACTCCCACTAAAGTGATCAGTGAGAACTTAGCTTGGAGCCTAAAAGAAAAGGCAGGGCAGCTCATTAGTGTAATGGCTTTTAACATTCTCTGTCTCTGGGTCTCTCTCATGTGCCCGCCTTCACAACTGCATACAGTAGCATGAGTGGAGAGAGCAAAAAACGTGAACTGCAAAACTCAGGTAGTTTTTCAGTATGGGAGTCAATTACAGAGCTTCACCTGTGCTAGGTAAGTACTCTTCCCCTGAGCCACATCTCCAGCACAAGATTCTTTTAAATGTTCATTTGTTTTCTCAGTTTGAGTGGCATTCAGAGACCAAGTCTCGCAGATTAATTTTTATTTAGCAGTTCTAAATTGTATCATATGTTCACCTAGTTTCTATCACCTGATGATCCTCTAGAAGCCAAGCCCCCCCTCTATCTATCTATCTATCTATCTATCTATCTATCTATCTATCTATCTATCTATCTATCTCTTCAGATTTTCAACAATTTGGGAAAGTAAATGCACCGTACTCTAATGGTGTCCAGAGTCAAATAAAAGGGACTAGTTCTAGAGTAGCGACCTGGAGGGCTGTGCTGTAAAGTTCATGAACTGGGTAGACATCTTCAGATGGCTTTGGAAATCCCTGCCACTCTCTGAATCTCAGTTTTCTGTTCTGCAAAAGACAACTTTGGCCTTAAGGGTCTGCAAGTTCCCTGATTGCTCTAGGATTTGTTTTCATTCTTGAGACATTGTTTATCCTTGTAATTTTCTGACCCTTGAGGCTGTTTTTTTCTTAGTTTTCTTTGAGGAGGGAGTACCTTTCCAAAAACTGCTATGACTTAGTCTCTCAAATATTTAGCAGTAAACTCTTGGCCTGAGTCTTCAATTAGAAATGAAGCTACATGATTAGATAATGGAATATGTTGTTTGTAGCACTTTGAACACTCATTGCTGCTAACACAAAGCTATATAGTCACAAGTCTGTATCACTCTCATCAATGAAATGCTAGACGCTTGAATCAGTGAATGAACCCATAACCAAAGGAGGTCAGGTGACGATGACAGGTGTGAATCAGAAAGGCAGGTTGACATTTTAGCAGCTTCCTCATTGTCTTACATTCTAGTTCTTGGCTCCTTCCCTTTATGGACAGCAGTGTGCAGTGTCCCTATTTCCAAGGTGCAAATACAAAGGAGCATTTTCTAGTCCAGTCTGTATGGATAGACGATAGTGCTTTTGATCAAAGTGATTGAGTTACTTTATTTTGCTTTCCAAGATCTCCAGGAAACATAACAATGTAAGTGAGTTACAGCCATTCTCACATGTTTAGTCCAATATCTATATGAGTAAGGATATGGCCTTCAAGGATTAGTGGCTTAATCAAAGAATTTTCTTTTATTATTAAGTAGCGGTGTACTGTAAACCTGTTTTTTTTTTTATTTCCTTTTTACAACTTCCCTTTCTACTACAAGCTGTTAGACTCAGGACCTATATCAGCTAAATAGCAGACTCAGTAGCAGTAAATGAAGTGCTGTGAGCTTACATCAGACTAATTAGTCTATGGTATAAAAAGACAGGGGGGTGGGGGAAGGGCTTGGGAGGACTTTACAGGTTCCTTTGTGAAAGGCAGTTTGCTTAATTAAGCCAACCACTAATTGTTAAATATTTTTCAGGCATTAACAGAGCTACTCTGAGTGTAATTAAATTTTGATTTTAGTGGTATTTGCAGGGATTAAAGTCACAATCTGCTGAGGCACGGGGTTAGTTAATATTCACTTCACTGCCACAGCTGTCCTCCATTACAATACAAAGGACAGGAGCAGGGACAGCAATGTAGGCGTGAAGTAAGGAGAAAGCCAGCCGTTCATCTCCGCCAGCCTCCCTGTCCACAGCCTTGTACAAACGAATCTAAGCTGATGGATGACACATAGGCGGGCGTTAAATCCAGTTTAATTTGATACAATGCAGGGACGTCTGAACCCTGACCCGTTCTCTCTTTTTTTTAAATATTTGTCTATGAGACTGCAGAAAGGATAGGGGAAAAAAATCATATATGATGAGTGTATGCTTCCATCCGAATGGCATTTCTGGACTCAGGAGTCCTCGGAGTCTATCAGGACAGCCAAACAATCCCTGATAAATACTTGGTTTGTCATTTTGTTTGGTTTTGATTTTGTTTTGATTTGGTCCCAGCTGAGAGTAGGGTCCTGTCAAAGGCGGTGGTGGCTTTAAGTCTGTGGCAAAATCAAACCAGATTAATGTGTTTTGGGTTTCCCTTTTTGTATTTGACTGATAAAAATAAATAAATAAAATAACATTCAGCCTAAGATCTTACGTGGTCTGTAGTGGGCACACTGATCCCTGTGCCTCCTTAGCGGACAAAGAACGGTCCTGTTTCTGAGTTTTCGTGCTACAGGGGTGTGTTTGCTGTTTTCTTTTTGTTTTCGTTTTTAGGTGATTTTTAAAGTAGCTTTAAGAAATGCCTTCCAGTTATTACATTATAGTCGGAAAAGATGATAGGTAGAGAAAGAAGTCATTCATAGTCGTATCTGCTTTAGGGTTCTTTATGTGAACTATATTTTTTTTAATCAGGGCTCTAAACATGAGTAGCAAATTCGTGTGTTTCATGCTACTCCTGTCCCTTAGATGCAAAGAAATAGTTTCAACCTACCTTCCCTAGGGTGTATGCTTTTATTCTCCACAAAACCTGCATGTAAGTCTGGTAATACGGTTGAGCAACCTTGCAAGATTGGCAACCTAGGAGTTCTATCCCTGGGACCCCAATGTTGTCTTCTAACCTCCACATGCACCCATACACAGATATCACGCACATATATCCACAATAAAAAAGAAATAAAAATTACAAACAAAAGAAGCCTATATGCATTATGCTATTAAAGCACAGTTCTCTGCTAGATTCTTGCAAATAGCAAGTGGATAGTTTTAGTCTGGTTGTTTAGCAAGAGCTGACACCATAACCATGAAGAGCAGCAAGGTTAGTAAGATAACCACAGAGCTACAATGCTTCAAGAAACTAAGCTTCCTCTGGTCCACCTTGTCCACACTCATGAACAGTTTCCCTTTGCTTCTGGAAACACAAAGCAGTCTAATGTATAATGTGCAGTTACTATCATGACAAAATGTAACCATTTGGCTTACCAAGTAGAGGCTTCAGATCAGCTCAAACCCAACTGTTACACTAGCAGTTTGCATTGGTAAAGCAGTCATCTGCCAAGACATGGCTACCTATTCTTTTCAATAACAATCAATTTAGAGGCCTAGGGATGTAGGTCTATAGTGGAGAACATTTGGGTAACATGTATAAGATTCTGGTTTGGATGCCTACCATCTGACATTTTCCTCCAAGCAGTATAAATGTGGGAAGTAGGGTCTCCAGTACCTATTGGATCTATTTCTTCCTACACTGAAAAGAGGACACTTAACTCCTTTCCTCCAGTGGCCCCAGATTTAAAATCAAGACTTACTGAAACATGGCTAATAATACATTTAGTAATAATTTCTGTCACTAATGGGTTGAATAAATAAAATTTACTTCATTGTAAACCAATAAGGGAAACAATCCCAGATCATCCATAAGATCGATTTATATTTTGATGTTTTTCTCTTCTGGAAGTTTCTTTGAAAGCCATTGGTTCTTCAGCTCCATCACCCAGTCTTGCTCTGCCTCTGTGTAGTAGGGCTAAGCACACCAGGAGGTGTCTGAGATGTCAGGATCATTTCTCTCCAGCTAGTCACGTCAGATTCGAAAGAGATTGTTATAATCTACATCTGCTCAATTTATGAAGCTCTATAACTCAGTAAACTTGGAATTAGAATGTACAAGCCCTCGGGTAGCAGGCATGTTTTGGCAAATCATTGGAAGCAGGCTTTTGACTTACCCTTGAAGGTTCGTTTTATTTATGTTCTTACTTGAAGCTTTTTGTAACAGCATACGCTGTGGTTTAGGCAAAAAGGTCATTCAAGAAATTCTTAATAGGAGCTGAAGTCTGATCAGTCTTTTTTGGCATTTTAATCGGTTGTTTGATTCGTCCCATAAATCGTCTCTGCGTATTCTAACAGGCAAAGCCTTCTTCCTTGTAATGTTAACAAATGACATCTGTTACTTCCTGTTTTGCATCTCAGAGACGGATGTGGTGGCTGAAGTCACGTGCTGCCCTGTATCAGTCATGTACATTCCTCCGGCTGTTTGTGAAATACAAGCATGCTATGCAAAGGTTTGTCTTTCTAACTCCGGATTCTGAGGCTAGAAGACCCCAGTCAGTAAGTACGTGTAAACAGCACAATACCAGTCTTGTGGCCACCATGGGTATCAAGCTAAAGAAATTTGGACTGCAAGAAAGGAAATGTGTGTTTACATAAATGCATGACATAATTAAAGCAAGACTAGGAAACTGTCCAAAGCCCATAAGTAACAGACAGCCTCACGGAGGCAAGTTCAAGAATTTATTCTCACAAAAGCTTTCTCTGCTTTTATTCTTAGAAAATCTGGGGGTGGGGGCTGGAGATTATAATTCATCCCAGAACTATATAGCATAAGTAAATTAACAATAAAAATGATAAATTGGGCAATAAAAAAGATTACAGAAATAATGCTTTCACATATTGGACATTCATTAAATTGACTTCCAAATGTAATTACTTTAACATTTCTACTTCTTATTCAGTACAGATTTTTGGATCATTAAATAAGATAGTAAATATTACGCTTCCTTCAAGGAAGATAATTTATGGCCCAGCAAATTTTCCAACAGGGACTAAAAGTGATGACAATCAGACCAATTTTGATCATAATAATTTCTTGGACCTAAGGTAATTCTTCAAAATTATCTTACCAGATATGTATCTTACACCATTCTGTACAGGCACCTAAAAATATCACATGCACGACATATAGGAAATCACATTCTTCTGTATTCCCATAGGATTTTATAGATATTTTTGCTTTATTCATTATTTAATAGATAATCTATCTTTATACATCATAGTGGTTATTTTGAGCATGTGTTTTTATTTCCAACTAAACCACAGTGGGAAACTTAGACCCTCAAAATCACACACAACCTAGGCAGAAGAAAAAAAAGAAGCAACTAAGACCATATCTATAAAGGAATATAAGAATGCAGTATTTAGGAGTCTGCATTTCTACAGTAGGCATGTGTGTGCCACCCATTCTATGCTGGGATATTCTTCTAACAGGCACGAGATTGTGATAACTCTCTGACCTGAAAGAATGGCAATAGAAATTTACAAACTAGAATGTGTCCCAATGATATGATGTCTGAATGATTGCTAGGGCATTATAACAGCTGAAAGAAGTCATGATGGATAACGGGGACTGGGCAAAGTTAGTGCCTCAGAAGGTATTGAGTTACAACGCAAGTCCCATTCCATATGTTTCCCGTGAGTAAAAGGCTGTTAGAACTGTAATGGGAAATAGGTTCAAAACGGAGACACCAAATGACCCAGCTGTCATTTCAGCACCATAACGTACTTGGTTAGTCATTCTTTTATTCTGATGGTTATTAAATATGTGAAAGCCTTTGGAGAACTAAGGAAATTTGGAGTTTCTAAGGGTCTGTTGTTCTACAGGAGAAGACAAAAAGGTTAATCAAGGAATACGTAATACCACTCAGTGCTACAGTTATAAGGACAGGTATCACAGGTTCAGCAGCAAATCAGTATTTTCATGAGGGGAATGTCTTCAAGACAGTGGGAGAATGCAATGTGGTGGGAAACAACTTGACAAATTTTACAATTTTTAAGAAATGTGTTATCTTGATAATGTATTATAAATCTGTGATTATTTTCACTAATTCGTACATCTCTTCCATATAATTTTTCTGGAAGTGGTGGAGCAGACTTTACAAATTAAAAAAAAAAATCAACTTTTCGATAGGTCAACATCTCAAATCCAAAAATTTTAGATTTCTTATCTTATAAATCAACGATCGATGGCTTAACTATTACATGAAAGGTTATTAATCAAATTTTGCTGTGCTCATAAATGGGACAACTTCAGACAGGTTTCAAAACACAAATTTCAGTGGGTTAGGCTAAGATGGTTGCAAGTTCATTGCTAATCACCCTTGGATCTAGGTTAGTATCATGACTACATGACCAAACATCTCTGGAGACAGTGATAAACTATACTTCATAACTCTTGTGACTGAGGCTTTATGGGACCCCACAGCTTCGGGATTCTCTGTTTATATTGCTTTGTCAAGGGCCTGGCCAGACAGTAGGTACAACATTGGAACATTACAACCACCATACTGTGAGGAAGTCCAACAGGAAGACAGGTTGAGAACAGCATGGAAAGAAATACGCAAGCATTTTCCCACTCCTCTAGACTTGCCAAGAGCTTACACAAGACACATGAGTGAGGATGCCTTCACATCCCTCCCCATGCTCTCTTTTCCATTAGTATACCAGCCTGTAATGTTATTACCATAGGATTATCTGACTACTGGATTACATTTCATACTGCCAGATTAGTCCAAGTATTAGAGAAGTCAGACCCAAGATTTCAACGCCCCAAATAGTACTATTCGTCCTTTCTGATGTACTGTATTAAATTACATTATATGGCATGTAGTACAATCAGATGTACTCACAGGAAAGCAAGTTATTTTATTATAGTGAGAAACTTTTGAGGGAAGATTGCCTTCTAGCATCTAACCAAGTCAAGAACTGCTAGAGATTACTAATAGAGTATTGTCTGGAACAAATGTGTTAGCAGTATGTCTTAAATAGTAATTGAGACCTCGAATATTTGTTTTTCTGAAGTAATGACTTTTAGTTTTGAGTTTTAGTGTTCTGAGAAAACAGCACCAAGAGTACTTACCTGTGGTAGGGGTCATTAGTCTGACTCTCCATTTCAAAGAATAAAAAGAGAAAGGAACAAAGAGAGTCCATGATTTATAGGAAGCCATGCAAAGTCTCTAACAAAGTCTGAAACTTCCAGGTATCTAGATTTGCTTTTGAGCTTTTCAGAGGACATTTAAAAAAAATCAATATTCTAGGAGATGACAAAATTGCCATCGTATTATCTGACTCCTGGATTATGTTTTATATAATCAGATTAACCCAAGTACTAGGGAAATTAGACCCACAATTACAATTGCAAAGGCAATGGTATTTATTCTTCCAATGTGCTATATTACATTGTATTACTTGGAAATAAAAGAGGAAATGTGTTCTTAGAAAAGCTAATCTATAAAAAAATAGTAGACTCCAGGGTGACAAGGGGAGGGACCCAAAAGCAGTGTGAAAGATTTTTTTCCTGGAATCATTGGAAAGACATGTGCTGTGATTTAAGCATGAATTATATATGATTATACACCTAAAGAAACTCAAATTTGAGTGTTTTTGTGCACATAAATTTCTGTTTTGTTTTCTAAAAAATAGTAATAACGATTGCACTGCAGAATTGCTTTCATAGTAAATGCTCGCTGTGAAAGCATGAGACCTGGATTTCAGATCCCCAAACCCACATAGAAGCTGAGGGGGTGTGGTAGTTCGGTTTCAAAGAGACAAGGACAGGGAATTCCTTGACAAAGCAGGCTAGCCAACTATGTGAAACGATGAGTTTCTGGTTCAGTGTGAGACTCCTTCCTGCTCCATATGGAGGATAGAGAACAATCAAGGAAGACACCCACTATGTCTTGACCCTCTATACCCATGCACAAACATGTCTGCCCACAGACCCATACATATTCATACATAGCGTACATGTACGCAGAAAGTAACAGTAGCAGTAAAGGAGAGTTGGTTCTCCCAAATGAGGAGATGACTTGGCAGCGATTGTTTTGCCAGTGGAACATGGCTTGAGTCACCCAGCCTCTCTGTTTTCCATTGTTGAATGGGTGAGAAAGATCAAGGACATACACATGAGGCTAGAAAATCAAGTAGCACTAACAGCCACTTGGAGGTGGACATGTATGCCATGGAACATCATTGTTAGAAAGGTAAGATAAATCATCCCCTTCAACTTTCTTTATTTTATAGATAACCTTGGCCTTGATAACAAATTTAAAACAATCCTGCTGGTAAATGAACACAATGGACCTTTGTTTATAGAGTTAGAAGCTCATTTATCCAATAGAATCTAGGCACATAAGGTGGTGGTGGAGGGGTCTGGTGTTTAAAAAGGAAGCAAGCAACACAGATAACATAAACACTGTAGTTGAACTGAAACATGATTCTTCATTTATTCTTTGGGGTATTTCCTTCCTTCCTTCCTTCCTTCCTTCCTTCCTTCCTTCTTCCCTTCCTTCCTTCCTTCTTCCCTTCCTTCCTTCCATCTTTTCTTCTTAAGAAACCAAGACCTTTTATTCCCCTCCAACAAGTAGATGTGATAACTGGAGATTTGAAAAGCTTACTGTAGCTAAAGAGAGACATGACAGTACCATGGAGAGAGAAGAAACTTTGTTCTGAATCTCACTTGTGTGTTACCTTTGGGGTAACTGCAGAGCTCCTGTGCCTCCCTTAGTTTGTCTAATGAGATCTTACCTCTTCCTCAGAAAGTTACGAGGATTAAATGGGATAATATTCCAAAACCTTTGGAATCTCATTGAGTCTACTGAAAGTGCTGAATTCTGGGCTCGCTTCATTCTCTGTGGTGGTTTGAATGAGAGTAGGCTCCTTTATTTGAATGCTTAGTCACCAGGGTATAGAAACTGTTTGGGAAAGATTAGGAGGTGTGGCCATGTTGGAGGAGGCATGTCACTAGAAGTAGGCTTTGAGGTTTCAAATGCTCATAATAGGACCAGGGTATTTCTCTCTGAAGATCAAGATATAAGCTGTGAGGCTCATGCCTGCCTGCATGCTGCCATGCTTCCTGCCACGATGATAACGGACTAACCCTCTAAACTGTAGGCAAGCCCCCAATTAAATGCTTTCTTTATAAAGTCACTTTGTCATGGTGTTTCTTCATAGAAATAAAACAGTAACTAAGATACCCTCCTTCCCTTTCCATAGTCGTATACAAATTAAGACTTGAAATATGAGCTAAGGAAGGTTAACATATTTTTTTGATGCTGTGTTATTTCCTTAGTTTCTTAAAGAAATAAAAACTCCCCTAGTAAACCAGCCTTCATTCTTGGCTTCGTTTCTTTAGAAAATTAAGGATTTAAGCAGTGTTTCTTTCCATTTTTCTCAATGTTTAGTCCACCTAATTTGACAGCACGTCTTGGGCTTTGTTTTGTAACAAATTAACATTATTAAATCTTTTTCTCTGCACTCCAGAGATATTATTTCTTTCCAGAGAAATAATATCATTTCCTGATGTTCAAATTGAGTCCCGTGGGGTAATATTTATTAAATAAAATCATAAAAACAGGAAGTAAATTTTGCTCATGTATCCAAAAAGAATCAAGGAAGCAAATAGAAACAAACAGAACACACAGAAGAAATGCTGGGTAGTTCTAGTCCCTTGGAAGAAAGAGGCTCTTTTGCCAGCACCTGCAAGAAGACGTTCCTTCACCCAGCTCTGTGTTCTGCAAGGATATGGGCTTAAAGTCACTTATAGCAGGAAACTGCTTTCCTGTCATGTCAAACTTTAACCTGTGGGACTTAATAGTTTATAAACCAAATTCTTATCCCCTAGTTACCTTTGTCTTTTAGAAGACACCATTGGTGTCAAATAGCTTTAGGGGAAAAATCAGAGTATGCTCAGCAAAACTTTCGTACACACAGGGTGTATATACTTCAAGTGCCAAACACATCCGATTGTCTCTAACTGAAGCTCAGTGGACAGCAAGACTGTTTTTCTCTAGGACTAAATTATACTGTATTGCTGGGCAATTTGAAAGTAAATGTGATCTGCAGGCATAGAAATACCCCCCCCAAAAAAAAAGTAGTTAGCAATACCATGGGGGCAAAGATTGACTGGAAATGGGCACGGGAGAACCATCCTGGATAATGGAAACACTGTCTATGGATTGCCACCTGGCTGACAGACTGAGTATGACCCACATAACTACCCTAACTACCCCTGCATTGCTACTCTCTCTCTACTCCTAAAGATGCCCAGTGTCTTTTTGGTTCATTTCCTCTTCACTATGGCCCCCTCGCCCTCAGAATTCTCACCCAGTAACAAGTCAATCAAAGTGATGTATAGCCTTTCTGCATGCATATCTGGTCAGCACAGAGGCAGAGCTAAATCTTTGATACAAATATGTTTTAGGAATTAACATTGACATGATCTGGGACTCCATGTGTTTAAAAGCATCTGTTAGGCTATTTCATACCAACTGAAGGTTGACAGGTCACATTTTATGTTGTCCACTCTGTCACAGAAAGTGGTAGCCACATAAGGGCACGGCTGTAACATTCACAGAATTGCACTGACGAAGCACTCCCAACAATAAATACAAAAGTCTCCGAGCAGTGCCTAGAAGCACACATTCCCATCCATACAGGATGATTGCAGCCTCTCCAGCCGGGCAGATTGCTGGCCCACATTCAGTAACACTTGGGATGCCTTTGTTCCGGCATCTCCCAGCAGTAAAAACATAATGGAAAAGAAGCTGACAGTTGACAGCTCGCTGGTGCTGCTGCTGCTTTTTTAACGGAAGAAAAATAACTGAGGTGGGGAGAGAAAGTGAGCAAGCATTTAGGGAAAGGCAAATTCACAATGAGATAACCGCAACTGGAGGAAGAGCTCACAAATATCTCGTGGGTTTCTTCCCTTCAAAGGAAACAAACAATAGAACAAAACTAAATTTAAAACAACTAAATTAAGTTCATCGGTGCCGGTGCTGCTAGGTGTGAAAGGAACTTGCACCTCATATTTTTCCTCGCCGCCTATTCCGAGCATCGCGTAAGCAAAATATGTAAGTGAGAAGAATATCTTTGAAAGATAGTCCACTTTTAGGATAAAAGGCATGTTCTACTTCATTTTCAACCAATTCTCCTGTGGAGAGAAAACAATGTATGTGAGTCTTTAAAAAATTAACATAGAAAACGCCAACCCAGCAGGCTCACATGCTGCAAGCAAACAGATCTGTTACCCTTTCTGGGCAATTCAAGCATAGAGTAGTTGTCAGGCCTTTCTCTGGTTGCTTCCCCTACATGGTAGTCCTTGCTATTGTATGCCTGAAGCCCACATAACCACTAATTGCATTCATTACGGCCTCCACTGAGCTCCAAACAAGAACATCTTAAAAATATATATCATTGTTCATGACCAATCCCTGTACTTGCCCTGTTTGAATTGAACACACACACTAAAACCCACACAGAGAGGAGATCGGAGTCCCTAGGGCTCTGTGCTGTGAGGATTGGGGGAGGAGCTGTCACAAGAAGGCTCTCAGAGAAAAAGAGGTGGAATTCAAAGCCAACACCAGTTCCCCTGGGGTCTGTTGTAATCAGGAGACAAATGGTCTATACTCAGTAGCGTGCATTCATTCTGCTCCAAGAGGCTGCCAACCGGAGCTTTCCTAGGCTTTTGTGAAAATCCAGTATGAGACTTTCTCCCTTTCTAGTTGCTTTTACAACAAGAAGAATCAAAAGTGCAGTGCTGACAAACACTGCTTTGGGCATTTGACATTCGTCTTTGATCTAGTTACTCAGACAGTTCAAAATGAACAAATTAGGTGTTTACAACAAAAGACATTTCATTTCAGTCCATTCAAGTGCCAAGCGGGCTGGACAGCCTTCTCACGCAGAGCTGGGAAAATTTCCACCGCCAGACCACAGGGCCGCCATTGGGAGTTCATTCCCTACACCAATTAATAAATTATGATACTGCTTCTTTTAATTAAAGAGAAAAAGGAAGGAAGAAAGAAAACACAGGATTCGGGTCAACAAAGTGAAATCTAAGCCATCTGGAATTTGGGGCGGAATATTACAGGCCATTCAAGCTGGTGACCCACAGGGGTACTCTTCATTCTTGGCGGGACAGCCACACAAAGAGCATCATTTCCATTCCTGCCTAAGGACCATGGCACCCGTCCAGTCTCCCCACTGCACAGAAAAGGGCAAAGTTTTTATTCTGTTATGCAAATTCAGCTTTTTGAAATATTCTCCCATTGTTCTCGTACGCAGGAAGAATATCTGGGTATGTCCGTGTGACCTCAATTTATAGAAGAGAATGGGTTTCTTCTCTTTAGTCCAGTGTTGCTTTACTTAGAAAAGTGCTTCCTGCCTCCATTTCCCCTTTGTGGAACAGAGTGATTGCTTCGTGAATTGAACTGTGAAAGCTTAGACATCCATGACTAAGGGAGGACCGGAAATAGCTTACGCCATTTCCGCCCTGTTTCTCTACTGGGGAAGGCTGGCAAAAAAGATCTTTTTAAGAACACTTGCATTGTTTAGAGACACCGACAGCCCCTCAGCAGGTGTCCCCAATAGCAGTGGGTAGAATTCTGCTGTGCAATATGCAAAGTGTGCGCCGAGTGTCGGCACAATATGGGAGGGCAGGAACGGAGACAAAGTGAACATAAAAAAAAAGTCTGCTAGCACAGCTCCAACTATTCCCTAGAATCGAAATGTCAGCCTTGAAAATACCAAGTGAACCCAGCCTGTCTCATCTGTTACCACCCTCCCTTATAATTACCGGAAAGTAGTTATTTATCTGTTGTGTTCAGCTACTCTGTCAGGACTCTTGAGTTTAATTATCAGACTTCACTGGAAATTCTATTTCCTCTGTTCCCTCTTCTCTTTTGCAGCAGCATTAATCGCATTTCCTCAGAATTCTTGTTAACCGTATCGGGCCAGCTTCCTAGGAATCCTCACTTTCGGCCCAGGAAGCATATCCCCTGGTATCCATGCCCAGTAGTGAAATAGAGGCCAGCTGATCAACATTCTCAAGCTCTGCGAGCATGACTCTTTGTTCTCTCAAAGTTCATAGCCATCTGACCACCGCTTCAGCGGAAGAGAGATGCTTTTGAGAAAGTGGCCTGTGGTTTTCCTGAGTTTAAAACCTCCCATCTTGAACCGAAGCTTATTAAGATGTGCTGAGGCAGAAGTTCTCAACCTATGGGGTCAGGGGACCTTTGGGGGTCAAAGGACCCTTTCATAGGGGTCACCTAAGACCACTGAGAAAACTCAGATATGTACATTGTGATTCATAACAGTAGCAAAATGACAGTTATGAAGTAGCAACAAAAGTAATTTTATGGTTGGGGTCACCACAGCAAAAGAAACTGTGAGCAAGTCATCTAGTATCTCAAAACCCCATGTTCTCTGGACCCTGGGTTTATGAAGATGCAGCCTCTTGGGGCTACTGGAAATGTGATGCATTTTCTTTGCCACACACTTAAAATACAGAACACACAGTAAGCCTGTGTGTTCCGCGTTATTATGCCTACTTAATGTTTTCTCCACTCTCTCCTTCATAGCTTCTGACGTATTGATTTGATTTACTCAGAGTAAGCTTTCAATAATACAAACCTATTGACAATGTGCAGTACGACATTACAACACTTCAAGAGAACTAGCTCACTGATAAATACTTAAACCAGACTTTCTAGGCCTGGTTTCTGCTGATGGGAGCACTAATTTGCTTGCAGAAGAACATCTCCATTTACAGACATCTTAAATAGGTGGAGTTTTGTCTTTTGCAAGATTTTAAATCCTACAGACATGCATGTTGTCTGAGTTTGTTTTTGGCAGCTGCCATATAAACTATCACTCTCTTGGCTTCAATAACCGAAGTTTATTTTCTCACAGTGCTAGTCATCAGACCAAAGCCACTCCCTCTGCAGAAGCTTGGGGGAGGATCTATATTTTGTCTCTTCCAACTCCTGCTGGCTTAAGGCATTTTGTGGCTCGTGGCGCACCATACCGGAGCTCTTTCTCTTTCCCTGCCCTTGCCTCCTCTGCTGTCTGAGTCTTCTGTGGCATCTGTGACGATGCAGTCTTAGAAGCATCCATTCTTGAATCCAAGGCTCTCCTGGATGATCCAATACAAGCTATTCCTTCCATCCATCCTTAATATTTCCCTTGTCAGACAGAGTAGTAGTCACAGGTTTTGGGAACTAGTAGGTAGACACAGGTTTTTTTGAGGGATACTTAAGTCTTCCATCTTTTCTATCATGAAGAACATGATAGAAGAGTTTGTAAAGGTTTCCTGATTTGTTGTAACCAAACGCAAGTGACCGTGTTCATAGATTTATAAGGAGTGTTTGTTCTGATCCCCATTTATAATCATACATGCATGAGTACATACACATACAGACACACACACACACACACACACACACACACACACACACACACACACACACACACACATCTTTGTTTGTTGGTTTGCTTGTTTGGTAGTTAAATAATGTTTCTCTAGAGTGACGAGCCATGATGAAAAGGACTGCCATGTCCTCTTCCGTGGCCCATGCGCTGGCTGTTCCTCCACGAAGACGATGGCCCTCAATGAAAGACAATACGTAGTGTTCCTGGGACCACACAGAAAGAGAAAGGATTGTTATAAGACTGTGGAACACAGGAAGCATAAGCAGACATGGAGCCTCCTGTCCCTATGCTAATGCCCCCTGTTGCCCCACCCCTGAAAGTCTAAGCTTTCAGAGGACCCCAGAGAAACTCCTTTACCTTGGATACAAATTATCCCATGATGTTCTGAAACATCAGCAAACCAGCAGAAAAAGAAAGGGAGGGCAAATCGAAGAAACCTTGGTAACCAGTATAAGGATATATGCTGAAGAACCGCACAGAAGTCTGCAGGGAATTATGGAAGTTGATATTTGCATAAACCTTTCTTTCTTTAAGCAAGTAAACATTATTGGCCAAAAAACCAAGAAAGGATAAAAGAAGTATTTTGAGAATCTGATTATATTATTTTTCTATTGCTAATGTAAAATATCATAATAAAACAATACCCATTTATTAGTTTAACTTCCACATCTCAGTTGAAATTTGAAATTGAGATACTAAAAGTTTAGGGGAGGGTTATTTGTTTAGTTGTCTGTTATCATGATAACGTTGGGAAAATCTTCCTCCAGGCTTATCCAGTGTTGTCTGTTGGATTGAGCATCTGGTAGCTTCCCATGACCCTGCCTTAGTATCCCTGAATCTCTAGGCTTTCAGCAGTCCCTGATCCTTTTTCTGTTGCTCTGACACAAGTAGGCCATACAAGAAAAATTGTCTGTATTAATGTATCTGATCAATCACCTTGACTACATCTTGGAAGTCCCTTTGGCTCCTCTTGGTGCAAAGCAGACCAGATTCTAGTCTCATGTCTCCTGCCAGCTCTTTTACTGATGATCACAAGTGACCACCACTCTGGTCCGGACTCAGCCTCCAGTGAGTATATAGAAGGAGTCTAAGTAGATGCTATGTAAACTCTCTCCTCACTTCAAAATTATGTAACTCTGCTTCACTGATTGTAAAGGGCTACAACCTGTTATCAAATCCACAGTGTAAAGTATATCTTGTGGGATTTCTGTGAATTGCCGGCTATTTCCAGCGCCATTACCGAGGTCAGAGCAGTGGGATGCTGTCAACTTCCATTGGAGCTGTGCTTTTAAAACAGATGACATTGTGAGTATATGGTATGATAAGCATACCAACTAGTTTCCTTCAGGAAATCACTGAAGGAGTTTGAAATGGAGTCATTTCAAAGTAAAGGATCACCACACTACATGAATCCAAGTTTTATGGGCTTTTATTTTGATATAGTGTACACCAGCAGCTTATTTTAAATGTATTGTAAAGTTCTAGTTTTATGGTCCTCACAATTATATCTTTTGTGTGTAGATTGCTAATGTTAGAAAACAAAACTTTGGTTTTTTTCTTTTTTTTTAATGGAAAGGGGCACATGAAGTAGGAATTTCTGGTTTCTTAACAACTCAGTTGTGTCATGTGATGTTTTTCTGGAAGCTGTCTTATGAGAGGGCCTGTGATGTTTTGCTGAAAACACTCTTGGGAGGCGCGTGAGGGTTAGAAAGAATATAAATAGAACCCCACAAACAGTGAGAGAATGTTCTTGCATTGCTATGCCATGCAACACCTTGCTTCTTCACTGGTATTTGAAGGTCTTTGCTGGTCTTCTCTGGTCTTCACTGGTCTCCTCTTATTAGAGAGAAATGCACCAATGAACATGGTATTCTGGCTGATTTTGGCTGCTTCCACTGAATGGATGATTCAGCAAAGCCTTGCTGTTTCTAGATGATGCCCCTACTGATTTGTGTTTGGTGTTTGCTATTGAACTGGACTGTTGGTATTCTGACAACAAAGACTGTAATTGACCCAAAGAACTACTACTGAACAGGTCCACAACCCTCTTAACCTATTAACTTTCTTTCCCTAACTTTAGTGGGCTAGAAGGGAGGTTGAAACCTTGAAGAACACTAAAAAAAGTAGTTTTGAAAATCTAAGCCTACAATCAACTAACACTCCTTTTATAAAAAAGGTTACATGTAAGTTTAAATGTATCCAAGTATCCAGAATAAAAGCCATTGAGGTCTTAGCTTCCAGCATGACTTAAGTGCAGAGCCCAAACAAAAATAAACAGTCATGAATTCTTTCTGCATTATTGAGTTTATTGCATAAGTCTTGCAGGATTAGTAAAGTATATCATTCCTGACAAAGGGAACTGTAAGGGAAGATAATTTTGGCTTACATTTCCATAGGGTGCAGTCCGTCACAGCATGGCAGGTATATCAACTAGAGCAGGGAATGGCCAGCCACACCGCATCCACAGTCAGGAAGCAGTGATGAATCTTATTAGGTCCAGGGCCCTAGCTAATAGAATGGGGCTGCCTACATTCAGAGTGGGTCTTCTCACCTCAATTAACCTACTCTAGAAATTCATAAAGATGCCCAAAGGTTTGTTTCTATGTTAATTCCAAATCCAATCAAGTTAACCATGAATATCAACCCTAACCCTAGTGCCTAAAGTCAGGAAACACTTTTTTTCCTGAATGATTACAGATTAGCAAGCCTTGTAAGAGTCATACATTGGAAACATCACCTCAAATCTCTAGGCTTTCATATAAGGCATAAAAATACATAAATATCAAATTCTAGCATTCACGCAAGTCATGTTACAGGATTTTATTGGATCTTGAAATGCAAATCAGTGCAGTATTCGTATTATTGTTGAAAACAACAAAGACAGGGCCCTGTCTCAAAGTCTTTGTCTTTCTCAGTCACTCTCTCAGCATTGCTTTGTCCCTGCAGCTAAATCTACATCCCTATGGTCACCTTCTTCAAAGACTAAGGAAATGAATAACCCTGAATTTTGCCCCAAAGGCAATGGTTTCTGGACTCACAGCACCAAGAAGGGTCATGACGTGTTTTAGAACTTATTCCAGGGGTCTATAAAGAAACTGAGTTTTACTCATTCAACAAATATTTATTACCCACTTGATGTCATATTTATCTGCTACGGATAAAATGATGAACAAAAGAATCCTTGACTTCTGCGAGTTAACATCCCAGTATAACACAGACAATAAACTAATAAACGAAAGACCTGAGTGAATGAATAGGTATGCAGGGAAGGCAAGGGAGGGAAGGGAATGTATGTTGCTTTACAATGTAAGGCTTCAGGCATGTGTGACAGATTACACAGGGTGGGAAAAGAAATTTCCAGGCAGACTTCGAGGGCAAGTATCAAACCACTGAAATACGACAAATGTGTTTGACACATTGAAGAAATGTCAGAGAAGCCAGAGTGTCTCCAGTGGTATGAGCAAGTAATGCTGTGGTAACGGAGTTTGAGGGCACAGCCAGGGTCATCTCTCACATGGTTTTGTTAGTGATTTTGAAGGAGTTTAGTCTCACTATTAAACAAAACCAGTGCATTTTTATGGATTGTAACTAAAATAATACACAGCGACACACATTCCTTTAAATGTTTTTATTTTCAGATTCGAGTAAAAGCCTAGTTGAAACTATTTTATTGAGGGTCAAACATAAGCCAGTATTGAACTCTTAGTTTATACCAGACCCCTGTGCAGTTTACAGAAATACACGTGCAGCTATAGGAATAAAGAAGGAGGAACCAACAGCAATCTAGATTAAAACAAAGTGTGAAAATATAAGAGTGAGAAGGTTTGTATGGACAACTGAGGTAGCAACTACAACTATTCTTTGGTTGAGGGTCTAAGTAAAAATGACTGAAGATGAGGGGTCAGAATTTCAGAAACAAAGGAAAAAAGAGAGAGCTTCATTGATCTGGTTGCTTGCTGCCAATGGGAGTACTTGAAGGTCCGTGTGGAAAGGGGGAAGTGTAGTCCAGTAGTCACCATGATCCCTGCAGCTGGAGGTCCATCTTACATTTTTCTGTGGTGCTGGGGATTGAACCTAGGACCTCCCACTCATTGTCAAGCTCTCTACCACTGAGTGCTATCTCTTTCCCTGAAGCCTCATTTTGAAGCCTTGCTCTACCATGTACTGTGTGTCACTGGACAAGCCATTGAAAGCAAACGGTGGAACCTTCTGTGGACCTCAGTTTACCCACTTGTATTATTTCACTAGCACATGGGTATTTGTAAAGGTAACTACTTTAATCTCGGTGCCTTCTTTAAGAAGTTGTAGTATGTGGCATGTTGTGTTTCTATCATATTAAAAATATTACTACTTTCTAGTTAAGGGAGAGGTCAGGCTGACTTTTCTAGAATGATTTGCACTTTTGAAAACTGGGTGACTTTTCAACTCTGTGGATATGAAGAATGAATCCTAAGCTTTTCAGGATGAGTACTTTACTTTGTAGAGATTATACTTAGCCTACTTGTTTCTGATGGGGTTGAAGTGACAGGCTTAATGAAGACATGGGTCACATAACTTTACCCTGCTCTTAGCCACAGATTAAACCCTCGGCCCCGGCTACACACGAGGCAAAGGGATCATGAAAGCAACAAACCACACAGTTGAACTTTGTATATCACTCAATCAGTTAGCCACTAGAAGGATAACTCAAAGGCATGTCCTAAAAGCACTGAACTAATGTGTATAAATTGACCAATGTTATATTCTTATGCCTCGTAGTAGAAGACTGAACTTGAATTTAAAAGAAAAAACTTCATTATAATTCGTGGATACAAGTGTGTGTGTGTGTGTGTGTGTGTGTGTCTGTGTGTCTGTGTGTCTGTGTGTCTGTGTGTCTGTGTGTCTGTGTGTGTGTGCAGACCATAGGATATGTGTAGAAATCAGAAGACAATTATGGAAGTTGGTTCTCTCTTTGCACCATTTGGATCTCAGAAATTAAGCTCTGGTTGGCCACAGACAATTTTATCCATTGTAACATTTTTCTCCATTCTGAATTTAAAATTTAAATGTGACCTAGGTAAGATTGTGGCATGTTTCTTGACCAATAAAACCTCATATATGTATGATAACATATGTGATGATTCACAAAATCCTTTCAGTGGGCCTAGTCATATGATAATTTCCAATGTGATACAATATAGACTTTGAAAAACGTAAGCAAAACATAATGTGGTTAAGGTGCAAGAAAATGGGAGGTAGGGGTTGGGAACGCATTGTGGACCAGGACAAATAGCTTGCTTTTGCTCAAGGAGAAGCTCAACCTGACTATGAGAATATAGAGCAAAGTCAACATGCAGTGGTCACTCCTCACCCTCATCATTTAGCCCCCACTCTTCTTTGCCTGGCAACCACTTTAGATGCTTTGGCCACAGCAGAAGTGCAGCGTGCTTGCCTGTGACAGAAATGTGTCTAAATGACAAGGCAGCACTTGTCAGGGAAGACCAGCCCAGAGGATGGTAAACTGAACTCGCCCCGCCTCCAACTGCTTTACCCGTGTTTAGACAGTCCTCTTTGCGGTCGTTTGTTCTCTATGTATCTGAGGGGAGCCGGGAACAAACTGAGGGGAGTCTGACTGTTGAGAGGGGTGAAGGAATGACATTTTAAAGGCAAACACTGAGCTTTCTCAGTCAGAGAAAGCCACAGCTGCTACAGATGCTGGCATAATGGATGACACAGGGAGCAAGGAGCAGAGGGGAATGTCAGTTCAAGATGAGAGGTTGCTGACAGAGAAAACAATCCACTCAAGATGAAAACCGAGGTGCCCAGACAGTGGGAAGGGGGCTAAGTCTTCTCAGCAAGAAGGCTGGCGGACAGAAAAGCTTAGTACCAAACAAACACGGCTGTAAGGGGAGAAAGTTGGAGATGTGGAACGCTTCTGTGTCAAGTCCAAAGAGACATCACAGCAACAGTGACGCCTAGGAAAATGTAACCCACAAGCTCCTTTCTCGAAGCAAGCTATGTTTGTCGCCTTTGGAAGCTAAAGGAACTGGCTTCGTGTTAGATGACCTTCAATGACCTCTGCTTGGGTGCCTTTGATTCAAGAAGTCTTTGCCAACCCCTGTGGTTTTCACATCATTACTAATGACAGGGATAGGTACTAAAACATTTTGACCAGCTGACCAAAGCATTTGAGAGTTTAAAAATATAGTTTAGTTGATTGAAAATGCCATTTAGGTGTCAGCTATCCTGGAGGTATTTCTGACCCATATCTAGAAAGGTCCATGACAACAGAAACAGACTCGAAAGGTGTCTAACTCAGTATCAGCGAATCCTGTGAAACGGCAAATGAAAACCTAACTCAAAGGCAGCATGAAGTTTGAAGAACGGTGGGACTTAGATCCAGTAAGAGTTCAAAGGAAGTCGGATGATCACAGCTTCACCTGGCCTTTGTAGCCAAAGAAATGATGGGAAATCAGAGGCATCTGTAGCCCAGTGAGCTCAAAGCGGGTCCAATGCTTCCTATTACATAGAGAACTTACAGAAACCCTCAGCCTGGACTGGTCATTCAAACACCATTTACTGAGCCATCACTATGTACTGTGTACCGTGGTGGGTACCACAGCAGAAGACTCGATGCTCATGATCTATATGAGTACCACAGCCATTTCAAAGGACTGCATTATGTATCCTAAGATGGGCGACGGTGCTTTAGGGTGTCAATTAGTTATGATTTTTTAATCACTAAAGGACTCTAATAAATATCAACCAGAATATAATCCTATAGGTAGTCACCTATATTTTTGATGATGGTAAAAAATTAGGCTGTGACATTACTTTGAAGGGATATAAAAGGATTGTGTTTAGGTATGAATCCTCTTAGATAAATATGGCTCCTCCTCAAATAACAAAACAGCCTGAATCGAGTTTGTTTCTCTTTTCCTTCCATCACCATCATCATAGATGACATTCTAACACATGATAGCAAAAAATAGAAGAAAGGAAAAAAGAGCGAGACTTGGCCGTATTAAGATAAAGTATTCAGGATGCTTCCTTGGGTATGTAGCAGAGTTGGTAGATGTCACCCAGATGTCTTGCTCTTGCCTTTTCTTCCCGCCGTCATAATCTAATTTAATTGTTAGGACTACGAGCTGTAGCATCTACTTAAGTTCAACTAGAGGCAGCTGCTGCTGCTACCCTCGTAGTCCTGATGACTGGCTCGATCTTTTTATGCCGTCCTTCTAACTCTGAGAAATAGCGATGAGATCGTGGAATTCCCAGTCAATAAGAGGAATCTAAGCATGAGCTTTTGGGGATCCTGGAGGCACAGCCCACACTCATTACACACTCTAATATGAATTCCTGCTCTCCTGCTTAACATTTGTGGTCCCCATAACCCTTTCTCACATTCCTATAAAAACCTCATAAAATGGATTTATAGAGGGGGAGAGCAAATAAGTACTTATCACCTGTATGTTCCCAGACCCTTCTAAACTCAAGTTCTCCTATTCAGAAACGATAGATGTCGATAGCTTCTTTTTCTTATTGAGTTGCGCTAAGGAGTGAGAGAGCCTGCATTTCTCCTTGGAGTACTTTCTAAGCTTTTACGTTCTACTCCAGATAGTTTGCACTCATCAATCAGATCAATGGGCAGACTTGCCTTCTGCCTTCTGATCTGACTTGGAAAATGGAAGACAACAGAAGGACGGAAGAGGAAAAGTATGGTCAAAGTATTTGCTTGCTCTTGTCTCTCTCTGGAATCTCATGTAAGTGAATGACACCAGTCTACTGAAGACCACCACTCTTGCACGGAGCTGTATCTCTCCTCTGGGCTCTCCTAATGTCTTCCCTCAGAGATGCTCTACAATTGGCATGGGATTGTACCTACCCCCACCTTACTCGTGGCTAATTTAACTAAAACAACCTTGCACACACCTTTGTGAATAGTTTCTTTATTAAATTCCCCTCAGTTACCCCGTTTCAGTCTGCCATCTGTTTTTGTTGTGCTGTTGCTGTTTTCCCTAGGATCCTGGTTGCTATAACATGTGAAGCCTCTGACATGCTTGGCTTCTTTAAAGAGATGACTAAATATTTTAGGAATTGTAAATCTCACTGGCCAGCACATAATAAACATTGATGTCTCTGTTATGCTTAAAGTCGGTGAACTTGCATGCTTCTTTACCTCCTACTAAAGTTTCTTATGACTGAAGGCCCCAGCTCTCCAAGTGCCTCAGGGAATCAGTGTGTTCCTTCTTAACAAAACACAGTAACGGCAGATTCACTCCTTTCCTAGTTAAGACATGCCATTGGCTTGATGAACCTTCCCCTGGCTTTACTAAGTCTGTTCAAATATGTCAGCTGCTTCTGATGCTCAACTTGATGCTGCTGCTGACAGACGAGAGAAAAGCCATGAAGAAAGAATATCTTATTTTCAATGTGAAACTCAATGGTTTCCTTTTTAAAAATCCCTTTAATGCTCCCATGGCTGCATGGCAGTGGGAGGACCTTTCATCCTTCTTCCGCACTTGGTCCTCTTCCTGCATTCCCAGCACTGATCGATTGCTGCCCCCAACGTTAGGTTGAAGAGTAGTCCTAAGAGGTTTGCAACTGTGTGCAGTCAGGAAATTTCTCTAGGGAGCTGGACTGATTCTTTGCAGAAGGCACTACCTGCAAGTTTTTGGTCCAGAAAGCAGGTGGATTGGTTTGCTTGGAAGAATCTTATAAACATTCTCGAAAATGCCATCTTACAAGCGAAGGGTAGAGGTAACTTACGTTTAATAAACTTCAGTGCACTACAAAAAAAATGTAATTCTGCAAGTGTTTTTTTGAGGTGACATTTGCTGTGTATACTTCTAAAACATGCATTCTGTTATCCATTAAAAAAATATTACTGTGCAATGATACAGGTAGGGGCTGACATTGGATAAAGGGAAAACCTGAATATCTGTGTCTGCACACTAGCTCATTGTCATCCTCTATAGACTCAGGGAGAAATCACCACTTTAAGATTATCTGGTTTCCTTTTGCTATCACTTCCCACTGCATCCTTAAAAAAGTGTGTCCTCTTGTTTGGGCCTGACGATTGTGGACCTTATTCTCTGTCAAAACAACAACAAACATTTTGTTTTATTTTATTTTTTGGAGAATGTAATTTAATTATATTTTTCCCTCCCCTTTCATCCTTCCAAACCCTCTCATAAACTCCTCCTTGCTTCCCTTCAAAGTCATGGCCTCTTTTCTCATTAATCGTTATTGCAAACATGTATGTATTTGTATTTGCATATATGTTCCTAATAGATGCCTGTTGAGTTCATATAATGTTACTTGAATGTATGTTTTCAGAACTGGTGGTTTGGCCATGGACAACCAATTAGTGTGTACTTTCCTGGGGAAGGTGCCTTTCTCACTCACAGCTTTACAGCTGCCTATGGTTATTTTTGTGTAAAACTGGGGCCTTGTAGCTTTGCCCTGTCTGGTTTGGAATGTTCATTGATGTCATCCTTGGTCACCTCATATTTGAGCTGTCATAACAAAAATACATTCTGAAAACGAAAGAAATATGCCTGCAGAAGGAGGATAGGTGTTACCACAAGGTCTTAGAAATTCTGACTAAGCTCTCTGTTTGCTATGGCCTTACATACTGCCATTGGAGTTGACATCTTCCTCATCAGATGATGGCTGGCAGTGTCATAGGTCATAGAGCAACACACCTGTGAATTCAGTGTAGAGCCTGGCCAATGGCGTTACCTGTTGTTGTAAAAATATAAAAATAAAAGAAGTATTATTGGTCTTTTACCTCGCTAGGTCCAGCACCGCGGTACCTCAAGATATCTGTTAGATATCTGGGCAGAAACACATCCCAACTTTGCCGCGGCGGCCCAGTGTCTCCAGCTGCCCGCACACTTTCCTACACTCAAACCCTCACATAAAAGAACACACAACACAATAATCTTAGATCCAATTGATAAGATATAATTGCTCACCTAAACATACAAAGCCTGGTACCACCCATCCCTTAAGAACATTGATAACAACCTGTAAATACACAGAGAGAGATCTTTACGTCAGCCTCCATTGTCCTGCCACCTTCTCTACCTCTCCTTCTCCACTCTTCCTCTCTCTTTGTTCCAGTCTCCTCCTCTTCCTTCAAACTTTTCTCCCGCCCATCCTTCCTTCTTGTCCAGTGACAGGCCTCCTTCTATCTTGTGCCTGCCTCACCTGTGACATCATCCCACAGCTACCCAATAAATGGTTACTCCAAGCCTCACAGGAACTTGGCCCATTGGAAATTGAGTTTCTCTGTTCTTCATCTGTCCTTCAGTATTGTCTTCTATGTTTTCTCTCAGCCCAGGATAATAGTTTATCTTTTTTTCTTTTTCTTTTTTAAATTTATGATGAGGAATCCTCAGTCAATTTAACAGCTCAATAGTGAACCAGAGTTTCTGCCAATACAGGAGAGACTGCATCAACTCCCACATCAAGGACTCAACCTGTTCTTGCCTTGTTTGTCCCTGAAGAGTGTGTTAGCCTTCTGGCTCAAGAGAATCTGCAAGAGATGGAGTTGGGGGCAGTAGGTGTGAGTGAAGCGGAGAGACTTTACGGTTTCATTTAAGAGGGACTAGCATACTTTAAGGAATATTTTATTTTATAATTTAAATAAAACTACAGTCAAAACAAAGAGATGCCCAGTAATTGACTGGTGGAGATACTATGCAGCAAGCCTGTTGGTTATCCTCAACTCTCATTTGCTGGGTGAGTGTGGGCAGAGGTGATTAAATTCCCCTTTCTTTCCTCACCTGAGACACAGGTACACGTAAATGATTCTGACCTCTTAAAGTTACAGGTGAAACTTAAATGAGTTAGTATACGCAAAAAGCCTTGGAACATACAATAAACCACATCTACATGTTTGCTGTAATTTCCCAAACTTCTCCATGAAACCATTTTCATAGTTGTCTCTTGTTTGGATTCTTTGGCAAAACTGTGCTTAGTTCCCTTCATGGTAATTATGGTCTGGAACTGAATGTGTCTACATCATACTGACAAGCATTTTAAAGCCAGACTCTTCACCATTGTTTGCTGCTTCACACAACTTATCTTGCTGCCGTAGGCAGCTCTTGAAGACTCCACACTGTTTAACACATGGCCTTAAAAGAACTACCCCCCCCCTTCCCATTCCTCTGCCTTGTCCTGCCTTTGCCTCTTCTTCATCTGTTTTGGTTATTTTCAGCCTCAAGAAATAACGTCAAGAACAGAGCCTAAGGAAGAAAGGCCGCCATGTTGATTCTCAACGTTAAAAGCCCTAAATTGTTTGCCTAGTGGTAAGGTGGCTTTCGTTTTTTACACACTATAATGCTTTAGAATTAACTTCCTGAGCAGAGCATGGTTCTGCAAGCCTGTAATGCCAGCACTTTGAAGCAGAGGCTGCATTAAAGTAGCAGGAAAGGCCCATTAAGAGAAAACTCTAGCTCAAGAAAAGAGTCTCTGGCCTGGGTAGAGAGAGCTAGCATTGCAGTTGGGGTGGGTCAATTACTCAACCAAGGCACAATCCCTAGGAATGCAGGTTTACCTTCAGTGGGTCTGAAGATAGGTGATTCTTGTGTTGGGGCATACAGGGAGCTTGTCCAGAGGCTCTGGAAACCTCTCTCATCAGTCACCAGTCACTTATCATAGCCATACTTTACTATTAGTAGACATTTCAGAAACTCAGTGCATGCTGGCTGAATTTGTGTGTGTGTGTGTGTGTGTGTGTGTGTGTGTGTGTGTGTGTGTGTGTGTGTGTGTGTGTGTTTAGGGGGGGCATTCTGAAAATATATTAACAAAGAGGACGAATTGTGAGAAACATTTTTTTCTATGGAAGATAATTAATCAGCCAAAAACTACTTACTATCTGTATAGCTCCTTCAGCCTGTGAAATGCTGGCCTGTTTGCTCAAGTCCTGGATGCCAGACATTCCTGAGACTCCGACTCCACACACACCCCTTCCTTGTTGCCAATCACTTCAGATTGGGAGAGCAAGCTACCACCAGTGTGCTA
Source organism: Rattus rattus (assembly GCF_011064425.1). NCBI lineage: Eukaryota > Metazoa > Chordata > Mammalia > Rodentia > Muridae > Rattus > Rattus rattus. Next base: position 76,349,438 of record NC_046168.1, on the reverse strand, counting down.
AGGTGAGGTCATCGCCCTGCAATAGGATAAAAGTTCATTAAACTTCCCATCCAGTTTGGGTCATGAGGACCCTCTAGCAAATATAAAATTTACCTTACAGAGTTGCTCTTGCTTTGTGCATCTCTTTGTGCAATGCCAGAAATATTCTTTTTTCCACTAAAGGGACCATAAGTTCAAGGCCAGCCTTTGTCACATAGGATTTTGAGGCTAATGTACATTATAAAAGACTCAGAAAAAAAATCTCCACCTTAATAATTTCTTGCATAGTAAGTGCTCTGTTAGAAAGATTTCAAACTTAATCTATAATCGATTTTCATGCAGTTTTAGTTAAGAACATTGTCAGAAACTTTAAAAGCATATGAAATAGTTTATGCCGATTTTAGCCACTTTTTCCCAAACTATGTTTTATTTTCCTTAGAGACTTTGGCATCATCATAGTTAATTGCTAAAATGATAATCCTTCTACCTGTGACCTCTTCAAAGAAATCCAACCGTATACAGGAAGCATAGTGAATGAGTCATTCCTTTATTAAAGTAAATCAACAGCCATGCATGATTCTTCAAACTCTAACAGGCTCCCCAAAGAACCTCTGGTTAATCTCAAAGAGACAAAAATGCCTTAAAACAGCCTTTCTGAGAAGCAGGAAGTCCTATGCGATTTGCTTCCGATTTATTTAAAGATAGTAAAAAGATAGCCATCCCATCCTCAGACTACTGTTAACCTTGCCCGGAAAAGAGTGATGATTTTTAGAGTTATGATTGTTAATGGCGTTTGAATGCAGCCTGTGTAGGCCTTTAACTCCCCAGTGTACAGTAAGGTTCGGCCCTTTCCAGATGGGAAAGTGATAAGGACCCTGGGAAGACAGCAGGTCATTCTTGGAAGGCTGCCAGGAACTCGAAGCCAAGTGAATCATGTAGGGCTATAGTGCTCTAGCCAGCATTTTTCTGTTTTAATTTATCAAGCCAAAGCTTGTTGACATGAAAGTGAATGAATTTGTTATACAGTGAGCTCTAAAAAGCCAGCTCAAGGGTTTAGTGTGGAAGAACGCTGACTATAAATAACAAAGGAAATACAGGCGCTGTTCCCTTCACCAGCCCTGCTCTGTGTGTTGGAGATGCAACAACAATTAACTCAAGTTCCAGTAATTCCTACAACTGGAGGGGGAGCCAATTCTTTGAAATATTACAGAGGCTCCAAAAATCTGTCGCAGATGATTATCAAAGGGTTAATCTTCGAATTGGTCATGTTCATGCTTTGCTCTGTGAGGCCCTGTTTATCTGCTTAGCAAATGCAATAGAGTAATGCACCGACATGGTGGGGATGACCGCTTACTGCCGGAACTTGGTACTGCAGACAAGAAAGAAAGGCCAGCACCAGCTTCTTTGAAAACCAAACAAAACAAGATTCAAAGAAAGAAAGGCCAGCACCAGCTTCTTTGAAAACCAAACAAAACAAGATTCTCGGAGAGTTGGCTAATAAGGCGAAAATGAAATAAACCACAGGCTAGTAACCATAAGTCAAATATCTGCATTTAGCTGAGGCAAGTAATTTGGGCTTTATAGGAAAAACAAGATATCTACAGTTCCACTGTGAATGAAAGGGGAAAAACAAAACCTAGCTGTTCTGGGAAGATGTAACATGTATGTTCATTTGCAGACAGGGCCAAAGAGCCTTCCTTGATGCTGGTCCATGAAACAAACGTCCACTCAGTTCTGTGGGAATTGCAGCTCCTGATTGAATACCTTTCTCCAGTTAAAAGATGTCACTTATACTGTGAACTCTTGTGTAGAGTCTCTTATTTTGTGAGGGTAGAATGGCATGCACTGTCCATTCCAATGCTCTCTGAGTTACTAAAACTTATTAAATTTGGTGAATTTCCTCAGAACTTGCTTATCATTCATTATGTCTTCAGAACTTGATTATTTCTTCATGCCTATATTCAAAGGACATTTACCAAAAGCCTCTCATGGGCTACCCATGATAGAAAGCTCATCAGTTTGAAAATTTGATAATACAATGAGACTGTCAAGCATTCACCAACATTTTCTATAAGAAAAGTAAAGGCAGGTAAATGTGTCGTGAAGTACTTATGACATGAAGATATGATGGATATTAATATCACAAGTAAGGATCAAATATAAATCAAGGTCTTGTACTATCATCGTTCTTTTTCTAATTTATAAAATCACTAAGATAGTTTAATACAGAGACTTAAGTGTCACTTGGTTTATCGATTATTTATTGCTTTATTTAAAATTATGAAATTGAAAACTATTGTGACCCTGTCCAATTTAGAGTTCAAGTTTGCTATACCAGGATATGTATACTACATACAAATCACAGCTAAAATATACATATTCTCATAAATATAGAAAGATATATCCCAGTAATTCTAAACAGATAATCTGCAGTAACCTGCTTTATAAGGAACACTAGAAAGGGGAATTTTTTTTCAGTCAGTTGTAAGAGGTAAATAAAAGTCCTCAATGAATTGTGAAAGCCTATTCTTACAAACACAGACTTGTTTGTAAGTCCGCATTTCCAATAAAAATAAAACAAAACTGGTTGAAGTCTACGAAATAAAAGCACATCAGTAAATTAGCCTAGAAAATAAAGACTCGCCAGAAATGTTGTCAAGGAAGAAGACTGATCAGTTCTGGGAGGTAATAAAGCATGCTGGCACATGCAAGAATTTCACCTGGCCTAGAAATGCATGGGAAATATCACCGGGAGGACAATTCAGAAACGGATTTAGATACATATGGCCATTACCATAAAGAGCACTTCAAGCCAGTGGGGATAAAGACAAAGTTTTCAATAAATCTGTGATAACTATGCAGTCCTTTGGAAAAAAAAAGTAATACCACATCTCCAAACACTACTCAGATAAAAATAAACCCCAGATGGATCAAAGATTTAAAGTAAACAATGAAGCCATAAAAGTATTCAGTGAGAATGTGCTTGAATTTATTTATAACCTGGAGATGGAGTTGTATCTTTCCACGCAGATACAATATTGAGAAGCCACAGCTTCGACTGTTTACCCTACTATGAAAAAAAGAGTCAACGCAGAACAGAAAGACATGGGAGAGCACAGAAAAAGTGACCACTCCCTCCTAACTTCTTACTTTGTAAAAGCCTTATAGATAGAATTTTTTTAATGGCAATCTTATAAAAAGTAGGCACACACACATAGTAAGCCAGACATGATATGATATAGGCCTGTAATCTAAGTGTTGGGGGGGGCTCAGCAAGGAGGAAGAGGAGTTCAAAGTCAGCTTTAGATATGTGGCAAGACTCTGCCTCAATAATAATGATAATGAAGAAAAGAGCATTTCATAAGAAAAAACACATTACTGGTTATCAGATGAAAAGAAGCTTTGACTTTCCTAATCTAGAAACAAATTAAAATCAAAACAACAAAGAAAATATAATATGTATGTAAGACCACGTAATAATCATAATAGTTGTAATAGCAATTTGGAAATGTAATCAAATGTAAGATATAGACATATAATTTAAAAGCAATCATTTAAATCCCAATTGGTGAAAGATCTGTTAACTAAATTGTAGTACATGTAAATAATGAAATCATGTTAAGCTAGCCAAGTGAAGAATTGATCCAGGTACAGTAGAATGTGCCGGAAGTCTTAGCACTTGGGAAGCTGAAGGAAGAGGATACTGAAAGCCAGATACTGAGTCCTGCAAGAAAACATTGGGCTAGATACAAATATTATGAAAATCTTATCACTTAGTCAGCTATGTGAAAATTATCATAGAAATAATCACAGAGGGTGACATGGAGCAGCCGGCAGAGTTGAAAGATGACTGTGTAGGTGAGATGGCTTCTTCCACAAACATCCACAAAAGTGGAGACTTAAGGAATAGAGATATTTTTAAAAGCCATGGTCAGAGGAGGAAATGGGACTGCATTTCACTCTAAGACATGGCATATCCAAGATTTTCCAAACATTTCTTCTAGAGAAATACACAAAAGCCATACTGCTTGATCAGTGTGTTCCTCACTCAGGATATTCTGACGGACCTCTACCCTGTTCCTCAGAACAGCGATTCCAATTTGCACTGCTACCAAAAGTGCACAAGAGTTTCCTCTTCCTTATGGCACTTGCCAACATTTATATTTTTTTCTAAAAGCTATTCTGAAAGGTATGTGGTTATATCTTATCAAGATTTTAACTGAATTTCACAGGTGATTTTTTTTTCATTACCCACCAACTCGGTGTTTAGGAACTGGAGAAAGGGCTCAGGTGGAAGAGTGCTTGCCCGGCAAGCAGAAGATGCTGAATTCTCTTCCTAGCACTGCAGACAGGCATGGTGGATTACAGTGTAAATATATAAGTAGACTTGTGCCTATAATCCCAGGACGCTGGACGTAGAGGCAAGAGGAGGAAGATTCAAGGTCATCATCAGCTATATAGAAATTTTGAGAGCAACCTGAACCATGTGAGACCCAAAAGGAAAAGGTAAGGAAAGAAATGACTTTACATAAAAATGTGTAAGGTGTTTTAAACCAAATGTTTTGTCATCCCTACTGCTTTCCCTTATTCATTTACTTTTTGATTTTTTTTTGGTATGTTCATTCTGACTTGCATTTTTGAAAAAAAAAACACTATTATTTTAGGGATTTTTTTAAAGTTTTGATTATTAATCCTTTACACACATATGGCCTCCTAATATTCTCTTCTTGACACAGAGTTTTGTTTTATGTTGCTGTTGTTTCTTTTTTACTGTGTCAAAGGAAGAAGAGGGATCAGAAGGAATTCAATCTTATTTTTGCATAGAAGGAAGGAAAACTGCAAAAAAAAAAAAAACTTGAATCGCCTTATTTTATGTACAACATTACAGATTGCCACAACTTTAGAGATTTAAATATAACAAGCATTCATTATCTGATTGAGTTTCAGTGAATCAGGAATTTGAGGAAAAATAGCTTGGTGATTTCATGCTCAAGAACTCTGAAAGCAACCAAGATGACAGTCAGCAAGGCAGAGGCAAGACTGGGCTAGAATATGACCTTTTAAAGAAGGTTCCGTTCCATAGTTTTCAAGATGTTGCTGTATACTGACAGTATGCCTTGGTCTTCTCCTTCCTCAAGTTACTCCTCGCAGTAAGGCTCTGAGGTGTCCTGTGATCCAGAGGTAGCTTCATCCAAGAGGATGGTCTACAGAACATCAAGATAGAAGATACATTTGTTATTAGGAACAAACCTTGGTGTCCCCCCAAGTCATTCTCATATGTTACATGTTACATGATAAAAACCTCTTTAGTGGGGAATACCAGGAGAAACTCTCTCTAAAAGTGATCACAGCCAATGGCATGTGTTACAGCACCAAACATGTCAATGTAGACATAAACCCAAGTAGCACATAAGACCCTGTCGTTGTTGAGTTTCTTATTGCTGTGATAGAAGATCATGACCAAAAGCAATGTGGGGAGAAAAGGAGTTATTTGGCTTACATTTCCAAATCACAGTCCATCCTTGAAGGAAGTTTGGGCAGAAAATTCAAGGCAAGAACTGCAACAGAGGCCGTGGATGAACACCGCTTACCGGGGTGCTCCCCATGACTTGCTCATTTTGATTCCTTCTACCGGGTACCATCTGCCCAGGGACAGCACTACCCACAGTGGGCTGTGCCCCCCATCAATCTTTAACCAAGACAATGCCCCACAGACTTGCCTACAGGCCCATCTGATGGAAACATTTCCTCATACACTGAGTCCCTCATCCCCAGTAGGGTGGAGCTCTGGGAGAAAATATTAGGCAGGCAGAGAGGTTGAAGACAGACTTAGTGAGTGTGTAGGAAGAGCAAGAGAACTGTTAACCCTATAAAGGAACTGCTATATGCTTGTAGAAAAGGCCAACATTAACTCTGCCTTAAGGAATATTTTGAGAGGGGCTAAGAATTAAGGAGTGTTTTAAGCAGCCATCTGTTATCTGATTTCCCCTTCACAAATGTAGTATTAGCTTCTGTGCTTTGCTGAGCATAAACACTCCATAAATGTCCCTTGCTCTTACCACTTGGAAAGTTTTGTGAATTCCTCAATAAGCTGTGTGCTGAAATGTAGACTTAGTGGGGAAGACCAGTACAGCCATGTAAAGAGCATAACCCAGCCAGGCTCACCTGAGGAAAAACATTTTCCCAATGGACTGGAAAATGTGAGTGTTTTAAAAGTATGTGTAAAGACCCAGATGATGAAACCAATCTGGAAAAGGTTGGCGACGAGAGCTTTCCAATGCTGCGAATATTCTTAATTCTTCCGAGTGGAACCTTGACAACTGGTGAAAACGGTAAATGATGTTTTCAGTTTTATGGAAATAAAGAGGTTGAAAGGAGTGTGCAGAAGGCAAAAGCTGTACGTGGAGATATCTGGTAAAATGCCTTTTTAGAGATTATAATTTTGAAAACATGAGCATAAGAATGTATGTTGGTCTGACATTCTTAATTTCCGAGGATAACAAAGAAAATGGAAAAGAAAATGAGGCAGAGTTTATTTCTCTTCCACTTCCACCATCTGTTCACATTAGCCACAAAGAAACACCCTTATAAAATCCATTAAATTGCCACGTTATAATTCAATGCAGCAATAAGTCTTCAACACAATGTACACAATCGCCAAATGACTGTGGCAATGACATCATTGTAAGGGTCGTAATTACGCGACAATTTGGATATTTGAACATTCAAAACATCACTAAAATAACTATTCTTTATTTTTTTGTCAGCCTCTAAATACATCTATTCATTCTGTAGTCAAGAGTCTATGGCTTTCATAGAGGAGGCAGGAGTTGGAGCCAGCAACCAGGAGCCAATGCGGGGAGGCGCTGGGCTCTGAGGGGCAGCATGGGGAAAGCTGCACCTAGCACTTTGTCAGTCCAGAGGAAGAGATGAATGCACACCGAGCCAGCCTAATTATGAGAGGGTGGAAGGTCATCAAAATCAATTTGCAGCATGATGTACAAAGGTCATTATCAGCCTCAGATTCTCTCTGCCCGTTTAAAACACAATAAAAAATAAAGGGAGGGCTTTAATAACTATGATTAGTAAAGAAAAAAAAGCAGATCATTGAGCCATCTGTTTAAATATTTGTGCTACCTTAGTTTTACTCAAAACAGCATGAAAGATGAACGGTGAGATTTTTTTTTTTCCTATTTGTTTGCTTTTAAAATCCTGACATTTTCTCCGCTGGTTGCTGAGATTTATAACACAGATGAAAGCACCTTCGAAATGACTGCCCTTTGAAATCAATAGCACGGTATTTGTAACGACTTTCTTTTTATTATAGAGCACTTCATTATTATTATTATTATAATTTTATGGGACAGTCTGGAACAGAATTCATCATTCACTTATTTGAAGCATCTCCCTTACTCAATGGCACAGATGGCCTAATCCAGGAGACTTAATTACCCTGTGTTAGGCAGCTTTGAAGCTGAGTGAGTGTAAGCCATGGGGGAAGGGGAAGCAAGGGCCAGTAAAAAAGGCATCCTAGTCAGCAGGAAAAGTCTATGAAAAGCAGTGCACTGGGAATTTCAGTTTTACAATGCCTTGAATTATAAAGCTGTGTCTTTTTTCTAAAAAATTAATATATTAATACCTTGTATGGAACGATTTTTGATGTGTTTAACTGTGTCTAGATTTATAATATTACACAGACTTGGTATGTGTACCCAAGAAAACACACACACACACACACACACACACACACACACACACACACACACACACACACACACATCTGCATGGGACACACAACACTGTGTCTTCCGAAACATCTTCAGAAACAGTCTTTGTCATTACTGAGTATATGATGCTATTTCCCAGTCTGATCTCTATTTGCAAATGCCAGTTGGAATCCACTATACTGTTTTAATAAATAGGTCTAAACCCTCAGTTTGAAAAACAAGTTCAGGAGGTTCTTCTGTGTTTTAAATGAAATAAGCGTGTGTACTTAGCATAGCATCTGCCACTGGGTAAACATTTGATATTTATAGCAGTAACGACGAGAAATGTCTTAAATAGATTATTTGCGACTTATTAGCTTAAAAAAAATCAGGAAATGGTCTGCCAAAAAAAAAAAAAAAAAAAAAAAAAAGACGTCTCTATTTTTTTCCTATGTCTATCATTCCAGCCTTGATAGAATTGCCTGATGCTGACTCCTGGGGATGTTAATGCTTTTAGGGGGAGGGCACTATGGCTGGACAGAGGAAGCCCACAAACAACAGGAAAATCTGAGCTCTCCCTGCCAGCCTTAGCCTTCCAATTCCCTTACTAGCCAATCCTTGTCCATTTCAAATAATGTAGGCACAGAAGTAGATGTGTAAACCCCATATGATGTCATCTATTTAAAAGACTAATGGGGAGGATCAAGGCCTGCAGAACAGCGTGAGGTCTCCCCAACCCTTGATGGGCAATAGGCCCTTGCCATTCATCGACTTTGCTTAAGCCTCAAGAAGATGTTGGGAAATCTCGGTGTAACAGAAGACCTGCATCTGTACTTTGTTCAAGTGTGTGTGGGTGTGGGGGTGAGTGAGTATGTCTACCATAAGATTGTAAGCTTCATGGATGCTTGATTTATTTTAATTAAATAGAATCACCTCTTCTGTAAGATATTAGACGGTCTGTCTCCCTTCTCCTAAGCAAACCACAAAGCAGCGTACATCAGAGAACTGCTTGTGATGTTTCCCAAGCAACTTCTTAGAAGGGGGAGTCTGAGGCCATCCCACTGTAGAAACTAAAAGCAAACAAAACAAAACAAGACAAAAAAAATAAAACAAGACAAAAAAAAGAACAAACAAAACATTTTAATAACGTTGTCTTCTTTGAATAAACTGGCTTATTTGCCTCTTTTAAAGAAGGCAAAAACCTGAAAATCATATGAGCAGGTAGCGTGAACACGGGCTGACACAACATGACCGTGCGTTAGCCTGAGACCCATGCAAAGTGACTCACTAGGGAGATCAATAGCCAAACGTCAAGAATGTGAGAGAAAAATAATAATCAAAAGGCAAATGGAGATAGCTTTTCTCTGTGTGCACACTGGTGTCTTTGCAGAGAATAAAAAGATGAGAAGTGATTACTGGGCCCTGCTATCGCCAGGATTTAATCAATGCTTGTTTGTTTTTGTTATAGCCGCAGCCCCATGAGATGTTTCTTTTACACTAACCTTTATAATGACAGGAAAGTAATAATAAAAATTATGAATCGACCTGAAACAATGATGGAGTCTGGCAAATGCATGCTAGAGCAATGGAGGGGTGTGAATTCGTTACATGGCAAAGCAGCGTGAGCTGGAGCAAACAAAACCAAGTAGGCCTTCATCCTGGAGCACTATTTCTGCCGCAGTGGCCGCTCTGAAGGTGTAAGTCACCACTGGAGAAAATTCCCATAATAGGAATTTTAGCATAAACCAGAGTTACGGATGCTCAGTAAGTGTGAGCATGGTTAAACTTAGGTTTTTGTTGATTCAGGTCATTTGTTCGTTTAGTGCATCTATATGCACATGCCTGTATGCATGTGAAACCCAAGTATTCTGTAGTGTCCTTACTGCCTTACTCTCTTAAGACAGGATTTCTCAACAAGCTGTAGGTTGCCTTTTTTTTCTGGCTAGGGTAGTTTACTGGCCAGCAAGCCTCAGTGATCTTCTAGCTGCAACCCCTGCCCCTGAACTCAGTTCTTCCGAATGTAGGAGCACTCATGGTTTAATGTGGGTGCTCAGGATCCAAATTTTAAGTTCTCAGGCATGTTCGATGTATGATGTAGGGCTACGATTGCTAAGTGAATGCTCAAGAGGAGCCATCTTGAAAAATAGCCTAGCCCTTCCTTACCTACCTAGTTCAAGATAGACTTTCCCCAAGTGATTCCCCTCTTGATAAGGACTCTGACTTATAAGTGGTTTAGAAACAAATGTGAGCCCTTGGCTGTGCCAGTCGCACCCGTGGCTGTGTCTGGTCACTTGGTCACAAGATACAGAATTCATCTGTAGCAGAAAAGTTTGAATTAAGCGCGGGCCATCTTTGCAGTAAGAGCTGATATTAGGCACTGGTTGTTAAAATCAACTACATTGAGTTTGGGTCTTGGTACTTGTTGCTTATGATTGTAGATGATGCCCAAGTCTTGGTTTTTACTGTAAAAAGCAGAAATATAGTACTTCTCAAAGTTTGGGTGAGAACAAATGAGTCAGTAGAAGTAAAATACTACAAGCACATACCTGTGAGGCAGTAAACACAAGGTATTTCATGCTTTTCAAAGTCATTCCAATGTGTCTGCTTCTTGATCAAAAGGAGAGAATACTTCCAAATTGTTTAATCTCCTTCTACATCTTCTGCAGATGGGCAGACACAGAAACACCACATTGCAAGTCTTTGAACCTTTCTGTCTTTAAAATTGTATAATCTTTTCTTCTTAGACAAATGCTACAGTTACACATTCTGTAGAACACCCCTCAAAAAAACATTGCACTTGCTCAGAATGAAGATTGGGAAAAAAATGCTCAGACTCAGAAATGTGAGGAAAGAGACCCATCAGAGTGGCCCACTAGTCCATCACAGGAGGAACCCTGGGTCCCTTTCGGGTTATTAATCTTATAGAATTAAAAATGGCACTATGGGAAAGGCAGAGACAATTTTATTGGCATTTGAGAAGGACAAACAGAACAGGTATGGCAAGGTAGAAATCCCTGTAGCTGTTGGAGAGAGGGAGATAAAACATGCTTTCTGAGATGGGGGTGGTGGTGCTGGTGCTGGTGCTGGTGCTGGTGCTGGTGCTGGTGCTGGTGCTGGTGCTGGTGCTGGTAAGAAAGTCAGGCCAGCTCAACACGGAAGTCTACCAGTTACTATAGGAGGGGATGTGAGGAAAGAAAAGGAAGAAAAGAAAAGATAGAGGGGAGAGGAGGGGCAAGATATTGAGAGAAAAACATACAGGGGTGGGAAAGGGAATGAGGGAGAGGGAGAGGAGAGGGGGAAGCAGTGGGGGAGAGAGGGAGGGAGAGGGAGAGGAAGGAGAGAGGGAGAAAGAAAGGGAGAGGCAGAGGCAAAGGGAGAGGGAGAAAAGGATGGAGGAAGAGAGAGAAGGGGAGGGGGGAGAGGGAGGGAGAGGGAGAGACCAGCGAGAATGGGGTATCATGTGGGCTAGCAGGATTAGGGTTTGGTAGATATCTGAAAGGATGATGTGGAAATAAATAGACACTTCCAGCATCAGTCCCCAAAATAGTCCCCAAACTTCAGAAGAGGTCGTGCTCTCTGTGTGACAGCAGGAAGGAATAGCAGAAAGGGTCATGAGCAACTGTGCTGAGGAATAGACTTCTAGGTTCTATTGGTTCTTAGTTCATTAAGGGGAGAGCTATTCCTCCAACAGGTGGGTCGCACTTCTTCAAGTTGTAGTTTTGGAGGGGCCTTTTCTGCCCTGGTGATTGAATAATTCATTTAAATTACCCCTTAAGGGAGGTAATACCTTTGTAACCTTTACAGTCCTTTGGGCAGGTCCAAATGTCATGCCTTCACCCAAATCAGACACAGGACTTGGAGGTTCGACACATATTCCATTCTTTTGACCAAAAATTATGGAGTAGACTAGACTACAGGAGTTGAAGGTAAACTAAACCTGGAGGTGTAAACCAGTCATGGTTTACCAGGAGGAAACAGCATTTTCTTTCTTGGGCCTCATCACACCCTGGGGCCCCTACCTTCTTCCCACTGGTATAGTGTTTTACATTTTAAGGTGCTTATGATGCTTCCTCCCTCCTGTAGTTTAAAACAGCTCCTTCACCATGGCTTGCCCATACAAGTGTCCAGACTCAGTGTCTCACATCAGCTCTGTGTGGTGCAGTCTCAGACTTCTTTCATCCAAGAGTTCAAGTTGAACATCCACCATGTCCAAAATGGCCCTTAGCCGTTGGGAGCTTCAGTGAGAGTTCTGCCTGGTGCATCCCTTCTATCCTGTAGGTGGCATCACCCTATGGTATGGGCCTCTCACAGCACAACTCAGGGTCTCAGAGGGTAGAAAGCAGAAGCTGCAAATAGAAGTCTTGTTCTGAAGTTCCTATTCTCTTGGTCAAAATCTTGTTGTTTGTTTGTTTGTTTTTGTTTTGAGACAGGGTTTTCCAGTATAACAGTCTTGGCTGTCCTGGAACTTGCTTTGTAGCTTGGGCTAGCCTCAAACTAATGGAGATCCACTTGCCTCCAACTCCTAAGTGCTGGGATCAAAGGCATGCACCGTCATAACCCAGCCAAACTCATGTTTTAAGGTCAGATTCAAAGAAAGCCTTTTACTTGATAAATGATATTATATACAGATAAGTGGGAGAATTCACAGAGAAGACTAGGCATTAGGCAAATTTTATGTTCATCTCAAGACATTAATTCAGAAAAGGTGAGGTGTCCTTGAGAATGATGGACTTTTCTCAGAAAACTCAGCAGTCATCAAAGCCACCCTGAGCCAGTGGTTCCCGGGTTCTTGTCTCATGAAGAAGGAAATCCATGGACCAAGGGGCAAGGTTTGTACAGAACTCTTATTTTTTAATTATTCAAAGGTAAAATCCTAAGAGAAAACGAGAAGGCAGAAGTCCTGTATAGCAGGGTTTAGGTTCTAGGAAATCGGGTACTCTGAAGTCTGGGGACTATTTTGGGGACTGATACTGGAAGTGAGGAATGAGGCAGTCATCAGTGTGGGTAGAATACCATTGAAGTGTCCAGGTGTCTCCTGTCAATTTCAGTCATGTCTTCATAGATGGCTTCCAGGAAAGGGGGCTCAGAAGAGATGAAGAAATATCAAGGAACAAGACTGGCTTGGCCTTCAGCAAAGATATTCTCACAACTGATGCCTTGGTATCCCAAATGTGGCTGGCCTGTTCCTATCTCCTGTTCCCATCAAGAGCTCTATGTCACATTGGCCAGCATTGGCCATCTATGCCTCATGGAGAAAATGCCTGCTTTGTAAATAATTTTTTACTGGAGCATGTATTCATCTGTGCCCAGACTGACTACTTTTTACTGTACAATTACACAGCTGAGTGGTTGTGACCTAGACTGTAAGTGGCAAAGCCAAACATAATTACTACCTGATCATTTTCAGAAAAGAGCTGCCAACTTCAAGGTGGAGTTTTAGTCTCGATAAGCAGGAAATATCTAGGCTTAAACTACGTATGTATATTTATTACATATTTTAAAGAAATCAACAGTGTCTGTTAAAATTGTTCATTAAATGTACCTTAATGTGGATGCTTTTGGATAGTTTATTAATTTTTAAAGCAATATCTTGTAGCATTTATAAACATATAAAACAAGTCTTAGATTTTCTTAAGTTTCATTATTTGTGATAAAACACTGACTTTTGGAGATTTTTTGGCAAAGAGTAATTTCAGTTCAATGCACAGAGTGAAAATTCACAAGCCAGAGCAAATGGTGGGAATAAGGGGCGAGTATGAGTCACAAAATATCCGCTTGGGAAGTAGTGACTTGCAGAGGACAGCCTACATCTATTAATTTATTATTTCTTTTTTGAGACAGATTCACTCTGCCCAGTATATAGCCCAGGATGGCCTTGAGCCTTTGTCAACCCTGCCACCAGTACCTGAGAATCAGGATTGCAGGCATAAGACACCATGCTTGGCTTTAGAGTCAAATTTTAATTTTTTTAAATATACTTTTATTCCAAATACTCTTTGTTTAAAAAAAAAAAAAGCTAGAAAACTGGTTTAGAATTAAACAGTTCAGCCCACAAACACTGATTGAGTTTTCAAAATTCTGATATACCTGAAATATATATGACTTATTTAGGTAATGGTAGGAAGCATATAAAATGGAGTAAACAATTTGAATAGCTATAAATACAGGACACGATGCAATCATTGACTTAAAAAAATCTGCATAGACAGGTAACATACATCAAAGGTCTACAAGAATTTCAGAGAAATTTACAGAATTTTGCAAGGAATTGAAGAAAATCCAACAATATTTTATTTATTTTGGCTTTCTGGTCAAATTCTGTAGTCTAAATTTAATTACAACAGAGAGATTATCTTTTTGGAATGTAATTTGGATACTAATCGTTGTGTTTTGGATAAGAATGGCCCCCATAGGCTCCTGTATTGAATGTTTGGTTCCAAGCTGATAGACTTTTAGGAAGGATTAGGAGGCGGAGCCTTGTTGGAGAAGGTGTGGCACTAAGAATAGCTTTGAGATTCCAAAAGTCTTTCTCCCTCCAGCTTTGGTTCATATGTAAGCCAAGCCTTCCTTCCTGCCTGCCTGCCTGCCTGCCTGCCTGCCTGCCTGCCTGTCTGAATGGTAGTGTGCTCACCCTCTGAAATGCTAAGGAATCCCCAATGAAATGCTTTCTCTTTAAAAAATGCTCTGGTCATGGTTTCTATTCACGGCACAGACAATATATATTTTTCATCTTTTCACTAACTGGGCATTTAGCTTTGAATTCCCCAGACCATCTCCTTGCAGCACAGAGCTAAGCTGTCTGCCCATTGCCCGGTGCTGATATTTATCCTCTGCTTACTCATGCGGTTTCCCTCCTAGGGTTCAGGCATCAATTTGTACACTGTGTATGTCCATTATCCGACTGCTAAGACTTGAAAGACCCCTAGTTTTCCCAACGTTGTACTTTTGAACTCCAACTACCATGTGAAGAAACTGAGCAAGCAGATAAAGAAATCCTGAAGACGTGGATATCAACCCGGCTACTTATCTAGATGTAAGGGTGAGACTACCCAGGACCATGACCCCCAATTTGTCTGATGACTAATTAAAATGCAAACATAAGGCCAGTCTAATGATCCTGCGTTGAAAGAAGTTATCTTACTAAGCCTGTTCAACAATTAGGAAATTATATCTGTCATAAAGTTTTGGGGTATCTTGTTATATACATCAGATTTCTTATGTAGAAGTAGCCACTAGAAGTAAGTTTTAGTGAAAGGCCTTAAGCCTGTAGTGTTACCATACACAGTGAGTGAGCAGATCCGGGGGGGGGGGAGGGGAGGGACACTGTGAGTCAAATCCAAGTAAGACATAGAAGCACTGGGGTTGGGGATTTAGCTCAGTGGTAGAGCGCTTGCCTAGGAAGCGCAAGGCCCTGGGTTCGGTCTCCAGCTCCGGAAAAAAAAAAAAAAAGACATAGAAGCATTACTCCCGACTAAATGTGGGCTGGCTTGGTGACAGGATTGGATCACTACAATACGATGAAAGTGGTACCGTGCAATTTTGAGTTCAGGGCTCCCTCCCGCTCCCTCTCCCTCTCCTTCTCCCCCTTCTCCCTCCCAACCCCTTCCTTCTCCCCCTCCTATCCTTCTTCCCTCCCTCCTCCCTCTCCTTCTCTTCCTCTCCCTCAGCTTTCTCATTCTTGGAATCTGCTTGCCGTGAAAGGAGTCTGAGCTCACCTGCTAACGAGACCATAGAAAAGGGTCCAGATCTAGTGCGTAAGAGCTCCGTCCACCTGCCAGACACGTAGGTATGACTATCTGGAACCAACAAATCACTTAGCCATCTTGTCAAAGACACAAACAACCTCGTGAGCCTCGTCAACACACTTCCTTAGTAAAGAGACAGGATTGCAATTGTGCTCTATGAAAATTATTTGAATGCAGTTCTTCATCTTTCATGTAGCATTAGACAAATTATGCTAGGATCAAGATTCCAATTGTGTTCTTAGATGCACCAAAGTCAGGCATAAAGGACCTACACCACGCTTGCATCAAAATAAGTGGACATAATTCAGGATTACTTACTGATGACTCATGAGCACGTTCAAGTATTCCTTAGACCATGGACCCCAGATAAAGTATGTGAAACACTGACCTAGACGACATGAGCTGTGGACTCTCTGGGCAGTTGATGACATCATGTAGAGAAATTACTGTTGTATTTGTTTCATGTTTCTGTATGTCCTTCCTTCAGAATGAATGACTATAAACTAAGGCAGCCTGATCATGTCTTACCAACCTTCTCTAAATAGTACTTATTTTCCAAAGGAAATTAAGAAACTACCCTTTGGATAAAATGAGTAATTAAATGTACTTTTGAAAATATGCCAACTGGGATACATGTTCTCTACATAGAGAATGATAACAATTGTCAATGAATATTCAGAATTATGGGTACATGCATGTAGAGGTCAGAGGTTAATGCCTAGTGTCTTCTTCTATGGGTCTCTATCTTTTTTATTTTTATTTTTAATTTTTGAGAGAGGTTCTCTCATTGAACCTAGAGTTCACTAATTTGGCAAACTTGTGGGCCAATAGCTCCAAGGATTCTTCTACCTCTCCCTCCTGGACACTAGGATCACAGACCTGCAACCGTCTTGCCCAGCTTTGAATGTGGGCACTAGGAATTCTGACTAGGGTCCTCATCTTTGCATGACAAGCACTGTACCAAATAAACCATCTTCCTGACCCCTATGCTAACCATCCCATTAACAAAATATTAGTGACAAATGATTGAGAAGCTGTATTCTGTGCAAATTGGCTTCTTGATAAGATTTTGTTATGAACTTTGTCTAAATGATAAGCCTATAGTTCCTTTCTTTCATGAAACTGAAAGACATCAGAAGTCCACAAAGAGGGAGAAGCCAAACACCCAAGATTAAAAACAATTGAAATCCCAAGGAAACATCACAAAAATGTCAAGGAAAAGTCAAAAGTCTTCAGATACTGAGTTTCAGGCCAGTTCCAACTACTGATTTTTTGTGAGCACACGTGTGAGTCAGCTCGGTCCACACCACAGACAACTGCCCAAGAGCATCGTCATTTCTTTTGCTATGTCTGCCCACACAACACTCCTATTTTTCTCTTCTTCCTTTTGGTCCATGGTTTATTGTTTATTCTCAACATGTAAACACTGAGTTCATTCAAGGGATATCACGTTTGAAGTCAGCAGTTCACTGAGCACAATTAGAGGCTTAGGTAATGTTAGAAAAGACACTTTTTTCTCTCTGGAGAGCCTGACAGGGCCAGTGTCCTCACAATGGGGGTGGTGGTGGTGTACATAAACCCTCTTCCCTCCCACCTGACCTCTCAGAGGAGCTGCATGCTGTCTCCTAAACTCTCTAGTCCTCAGCTTAGAAGAAGCCAGTTCTGTGACACAGTGACCTTACTTTGCAGGGGAGACAGGAAGGGTTAAGTGTCGCCACAGTCCCTGATTACTCATTATTGTCTCCTGGATATTTATTTATCTTTGAGATGACATCTCATGCATTTCAGGCTAAACTCAAACTCACTATGGAGTTGTAGAAATACTCCACCATGGCCAATGCTAGCTCACAGACTTTATGCCCCTCAGGTTGGAGCAGAAGAGTTTAAAGGCATTAATAACACCTGGGCACCTCTTGCCTTTCCCCTCCTACACTCAGGTTCTTTTCTTCTTGCACTAGTGAAGTAGCTTCAGAAGGAATAAAAAACATATTTCCTCAGAAATCCGTGTTTTCAGAACAATAATTTGTACTTTCTGTCATAATATAGTGGTGAGTAGAAATGTATCTTTGAACCATGTTTTATTAACTTTCCCCCTACAGAGTTACATCAAAAGACTCTATAAATAAATGATGTGCTCAGCCTAATTCCAACATGCATACCAATTACGTCTATTGATTTCAAAACACGTAGTCAGTACTTTAAACAACCAGGATAATATCACAGACTAAAATATTCAACATTTCCATCTCAGTGTGCTGTCAGCACACAGATGATGATTAGAATTGGAAATCAGTTTCACTGCTGGCACATTGAGTGGCATGATGCATGCTTATGTCAAACTCAATTAACATTCTAACAGTATATTTCAAAGACACTGACCTAATCTCGGAGAACAATGCGTTTATTTATTTCGTGTTAAAAATCTCTTACGGTTTGTACATGATTCTGGAAGCAAGGATATTTATTGCTACAATAACATTTCAAGTTGGAGCTCCTGAAGAAATGCAAAGAAATACTATCAGTTTAACAGTCCAACTATGAGCAATGTGTGTAGTTACTGTGGGCAAGGGGGGGAGGGACTCTTCAAAAGCTGTAAATCTGCAGAATTTTAAAATTATGTGAAGATCTTGTCTCCCCAGAAATAACACATGTCAAATAAGTCTGAAGTATGGCATTCTTTTGCATATCTCCAAAAAGAATACCTGAAATTAAGTTGTGTCAGAGAGGAATTTCAGAGTAGGTACGGATATCTTTACCTACTTGTTTGTCTGTTGGAATGTCATCTCCAAATATTAATATATAAATAATTAACAGGATAAAATCCATATCTGTCCCTTAAAATCTACAGTGTTTAATATATGGATAGGTATGTGTGCATATTTCATGCCTTCCTCCTTAACATGCCAATAGCAAATAGTAAGCTGGTAAAAATTATCAAGTAGTTACCTATCCAGAATTACAGCAGGAAATAAGAAGATTAAATTCTGGTTTTGTGTGTGTGTGTGTGTGTGTGTGTGTGTGTGTGTGTGTGTGTTTGTATTTTTATGTGTGTAGGGACCAGAGGTCAGCCTCAGATGCCACTATGAAGACCTTGACCATTTTTTGTTTGTTTGTTTGTTTTGAAACAGCCTTTCACTTTGTCCTGGAATTGACCAAGTAGGATAGTAGGCCTGACCATCTTCTTGTATCCATCCCTTCAGCACTGAGGATGCTACCACTCCCAGTCACATCCCCACTCTCAGCCCTGGGGATGTTACAAGCTACCACTCCCAGCCAAGTTAAATCACACCACTATGCTTGCCTAGCAAATAGTCCTGACTGAACCATAACCCTCTAATTCCCAATTCAGGATTTTTCAGGAAAAAAACACCAAACTTAACTAGACTAATCTGAAGTTGGTAGCAAGGGTCAACTGTTAAAGGCTTTGTCAACAGGATGGTAGAACATCTGGATAAAAAGAAATGAGTGATTCTGTCAAATTATCCATCTGTTTTGTCTCCACAATACGGACGACCACATTGTCAGGCTCTCTGGGCTGGTTGGCATGGGCTAGATACAGCATCTGATGTTTGGCAGTCCTTCATTGCTAGCTTCTAGACTGCTGAACCTTTCCCCTTCGCATCTGTATCTCTGCAAATTGCACAGATATGGCTCTGACATACAAGATTACCTTCGTTTTCCTTTTACTCTGTCATGTGTAGTTCTCTTGATATTACTGCTTAAGAACTATCCTCTGAAACTGCACAGTGTGAAGAAACAGATGAGGGAAAAGCCGGAGGGATGGCAATCGCAATCATCTGCCTGGCAGAATGCATGCAGATACCCATCAAGAAAGAAACAGTGGAGCCGGGCAGGCTGAGTCAGCATCTTGACCTGACAGTGACAGCAGAAATCTGTTTAGCGAAATAATGTTTTATGTCTCTTGGGTATTATTAACCGAAAAGGCGGTCTTAGAGAAGGCTTAAGTCCAGAGTTCCTTGAGTCTTTTCAAGTCTCCTAAAAGTTCTACTTGACCTTGAACAGTGACTTTTAGACTCACTGAAAACTGAGCTAAAGAGCTGACCTCGAGGAATAGAAGAATGCAATGGAATTCCTGACAACAGTTTACATTAGGGGTGCCCAGTCTGGTGCGATTCCCATCAAATACAAGCTATGGTGGCTTGTTAGTTTTCTAAGGAAACATTGGTAAAGGATAAAAATGTAAAAGGAATGTGGGGGAGGGGGAGAGGTCCACAATCAATGGCATCCTCTATTGCAAAGCAGCATTTTCAACCTGTGGGTCTCCACCTCTTTGGGGGTTCAACAACCCTTTCAGAAGGGTTACATACCAGATATAAAGTAGCAAAATTTCAGTTATAAAGTGGTAACAAAATGATTTTATCGTTGGGGTCAACACAACCTAAGGAACTGTATTAAAGGGTCACAGCATTAGGAAGGTTGAGAACCACTACTCTGTCCTTCCGTTGATTTTATTTTGAGACATGATCTCCCACTGAACCAGGAACTTGCTGGCACTTTCAGCTAGACTGGTCAGTGAGGCCCCAGAAACCTGTTTGTTGTACATACCATACTGTAGTAACAGACACACCACCACACCCAGCTTTTTTTTTTTTTTTTTTCAGGGCTGGGGACCAACCCAGGTCTTAAGCACTAGTGAGCCCAAGCTCTACCACTTAAATCCCCTTCCCACCCAGCTTTTTACATGGGTGCTGGAGATCCCAATTCAGATTGTCAAGCTTGCACAGCAAGCTATCTCTCCAGCCCCTAGAACATAGAAGGCTTATCTCCATCTGTATGTGCCTTAATCAAATGCTAATTTTCTGTAGAAACATTACCTTTAAAAACCTAATGCCAAGATTTTTGAAAAGTTTTTATAATCCACTTTTCCTGGTCAGGTGGGATTTTTTATTTTTAGGTTTTTGATAATTTTTGTTCAGTTGTGGCATTTCTGATGAAAGCATTTGTCGCAGTCAGTTTAATTTTGTTGCCAGCTTGATTGTATGCAGCCTCATGTGGCTGAGTCCCATTGAGTTCTGTTTGGGTACGAGCAGGCCTGTCTCCAGAATAGAGCTAAGGTCCAAGTTGGAACCGAAGGCAGGTGTCTTCAACTGTGCATTGAAAACAGAGGAGATCCCAAACACACAGCTCAAAATATTAGCTTTATCTAACATAAACACAAAGCTGTTCGCCTGGCAGAAGAGTCGCACAGGCCTGTGCAGAACCTACTCTAGCAAGAGACTTTATGGATGCAATTGCCTGGGGTACATTGGGCCACCATGTCCATAAAAATAATAATTAAGCTGCAGGATGTATTACATTCCTCAGTTTAGTGCTGAACGAAGCTCAGAGCATTGATTAATATTTCTCTTTATGTCTTGTTTTTATCATTGAATGCGGTACCTACAGGCCATTTATCACCTTTCATTTCTGTTTTATTTTTATCACTGCCTCCATTAAAAGGGAATCAAGAAAGCAATGGAGTTTCCCTTCAATAAAACAATAGGAAGGCCTGTCTCCTGGATGTGTTCTTCAGATGGAAATCATCTAGGTTTAGTTGTGTTTTTATTTGAAGCTGATGACTTATGGTCATGCTGACTGATTTGCCATGTAGCCTGATGGAAGGGAATGTAAGCAACAGTGTCTATGACTGTTTGCCTCGGGTTTCTTGGTTTTGTTTTAAGCAATGCTCATGACTCAACCTCTACAGACCTCAGGGGGTTCATCTTCCCACCCACATCAGGATAGGTAGCAACTTCTTACCAATTCCTAGGTCTGAAAGCAAGCTCTCCCAGATGATTCCTGTAAAGAGCTGTGATATAAACTCAGGCTGCCTGGCATTCACGGGCCGTTTTTATGTTCACAATGATACCAGCACTTCCATATACCCATTTAGCAATGGGCAACAATGGAAACAAAATCCTCTGTGCCACCAGCAGACAGCCTGGGATGTCAAGAATTCTAGATAAAGTACCAAAAAGGGGGTGGGAAGGACTGAAGGTCTTTTCTTCATGACCATTACTTATACACTTCCTGCGTATCCATGTTATATAATATGATTTTATTTTCTAAGTTCTGGTTGCAACCAGAAAGAAAATACAGCTTATTTGATAAGCAGTGACCCGCATTGCTTCTTAATTGTTTCCTATTATTTACATTTTTTATTTGTTCAGTTTTTGAGAAATGGGGTCACACTGTAGCTCAGGTTGTTCTGGTGCTCTCAATGCAGTCGATGGCTTTCAAACTCATGAAAAAAACGCCTGCCTCCAGGCTCCTGGGTACAAAGATTTTTGACCTAAGCTAGCGAAACTGGCTTCCATTCCTCAGAGAGCTCCAAGAATAAGAACAAGTCCAAACCAAGTACAGGTTAAGGCAGCAAATGGGTCTCATGCAGTTACGGGAGAGTCATACTCAGGACCTGAGCTGGATTGCCTGACACAATGACTCCTGGAACTCATTGAGAGCAGGTTAGAAGCCATTGTAGGAATAATTAGAGTGGCAGGAGCCAAGTAATTAACTCAGACAAGACCCCAAAACAGGAAGTCTACCACAAGTCAGATGATTAGTGAATTCGAGCCAGGTAGAAGTGCAGCTAGAATCAGAAGATCCTGATTCACGCAGAAAGGCAGTTTTATTTAACAAGTGATCCTTTAGGGCAGAAAAACAATTCAGCTAGCCAAAGGAGGAGTAAGCAGCCAGAGAACTTGTTGAAGAGGTCTTGGGAGAGAGGCAAGCATCATCAGCAATTCATTAGCCGTTTTATAGAAAGATAAGAACATAATTTGCTGGATCTGAAAAGCAAATCAGATGCCCAAGACACCAAGGGATAGCTTTAGGGATACGTGTGTGTGTGTGTGTGTGTGTGTGTGTGTGTGTGTGTGTGGTGTATACACATACATACACATTTACTATTTCATTTCATTGTTTTCTTCCTCTTTCTTTCATTCTTTCTTTCTTTCATTCTTTCATTCTTTGTTTCTTTGTTCCTTTCTTTCTTTTCTTTTCTATCCCAACTGCAGTTTCCCTTTCCTCCTCTCCTCCCAGTCCCTCCTCCCAACTCCCCTCTGCCCCCTTCCCATCCACTTGTCCTCTGTTTCTCTCCAGAAAAGGGCAGAGTTCCATGGATTTTGACTAACCATGGCATATCAAGTTGAATTAAGACTAAGCACCTCCCCTTGCATTGAGGCAGGAAAAGGCAAACCAGTAGGAGGAAATGGTACCCAAATCAGGCAAAAGAGTCATATACAGCCCCTGCTTCCACTGTTAGGAGCCCTACAAGAATACCAAGTTATAAAATCATAACATACATGCAAAGGACCTAGGTCAGTTTGATGCAGGCTCTCTGGTTGGTCGTTTAGCCTTTGTGAACTTCTGTGAGTCCAGGAGAGTTGATTTTGTAGGTTTTCTTATGTGTGCTTGACCTCTCAGACTCCTCCAATCCTTCCTTCCACTTTTCTCCAAGCTCTATCTAATATTTGGCTGTAGATCTTTGTATTTGTTTCCATCAGTTGCTGGGTGAAGTCTCTCTGGACTGGGCACCAATCTATGAGTACAGCAGAATATCAATAGGAATTCTTTTCTACTCTAGGTCTCTGGGCTATCCAGCTTTGAGTCCTAGCCCCCCAGGTTGTGTGAGGAGTGGGCTCTCTCTCATGGCATGAGGCTCAAACTGGACCAGATATTGGTTGGCCACTCCTGTAATTCCTGTTTTATCTTTACCCTGCACATCTTGTAGGCAGGACAAATTGTAGGTCAAAGGTTCTGTGGCTGGATTTGTGTCCAAATCCCTTCACTGAAAGTCTTTCCTGGTTATAGAAGATGGCTCTGAAGTCTTGGGGTATAAGATTCTTAGAAGGTTTCTATTCCCAATATAGTACTTAGGTTTCTCAAGGGTTTTGTCAAATACTATGACAGAACAGCTATATTCATCCCCCATCAAATATCAGTCAAGATTATTCAGAAAAAGTTGGAGAAGTGATCATTTTTTCAATGACCCATTTGTCTTGGATCTGAAAAACTTGTTTGCAAAATAGTTGACATGGGTTCAAGGATATAGAAAGTGGCCACACCCTAAACTTTGGGAGCCTAAATGTCAACAGGTATGGGACACACTGATTCACAAGTGAGTGGCTTCCTGGTTTGTTTAATACAGTTGTTTGTCTAGTTGTGTCATGAGGCCAGCACATCTCTTCTTCTTACTAAGCCTGACATTGGAGTTTTATCAGCCTAGAGCATATATACATACCCAGGACATGAGCATTACACAGATTGGGATGTAAGGAATGAGGATTTCATAATCAGAAGTTAGCAGTACTCATCTGCCATGCCTGGGAGACTCTGAAGTACTAATTCCTTATACCTTATTCCTTATATAGGTGTTGGTTAGAGTCCCTGGAGGATGCTGCCCACGGTACTGTTAAGCCTTTTTAATCACACCCCTTATAATGTTGGTGGATGATGTAGCAAAAGAAACACAAAAATGCTCCTGCGATTAATACTTTGTCACTGTTGTTGTATACCCTGAAATTAAGGAAGTTGAAGGGTACGATAAACCCATTGTGTCTCTCTAGATATCTAAACATTTGCTTTAAGTGAGGCTTCTCAAGCTGTATTGTGAGCAGTAAAGAGTAGAATGGGAGCATGGGAAGGTGCAATACTCAGTGTGCACATCAGATCTCATTTTGTATAAGAAATGAATTCCTCTGGCTTATTTTTTAATTAGCTTAAGCAAGTGCATACAGGGGCTAACAACACAGACTTATGGGAACTTAATTACCTAAAGGGTTCCGAGCCTGGCCTATAAATCACGGGCCTCGAGTTGATGCCATGATTAACACCCAGCAAAGCACTGTATCTTTTGGCGCAGAGACACCTGCACCAGAGAGTGGATGGGGAGCTCCTCAAGCTTCATGACCAGGCAGTCACATCTCAGGGAGCGTAGAGCCTAGCCGAACTCACGGAAGTAAGTTAAATCAACTTGCTAAGCACTTACCATCTTGTCAGGCACCTCTGCGTTTACTACCACCAGATACTCCCAGCTGTTCAGATTGCCTCTGTTTGATGGTCATTCGGGGACCTGCCTGATGTTGAGAAGCATGTTATTAGAGAAGTAAATTCCATCCTGAAGATGGATCAAGGAAGGATGTAAACTCTGGGCTGCTGGAGTTGGTTCATAAAATTCAAGATTTGACTATGTACCAGCAATTATACAGGTAGATTAATGGAGGCCTTTTGAGCTCTTTAGAATTCTGTTATTTCTCTGGGTGAAATTATGCTTTAAAATAATTCCTGTGGTCAGGTTCTCTTGGGTTGCCTCAGGTCGATACAAACTGTTGCTCTGAGAGGACAGGGAATAGGTAGCGGTGTGATTACTAGGCTGGGAAGAAAAAGCTATGGAGATGTCAGAGGAATCTCTTCATCAAAGAGCTGCTTATTGAGGCATAATGAGCCAGGTGTTATGGATCTAAGAGAAAGGGCGATGTGTTTGTGCTGGAGATCCTAAGGCCCATTTCCCAGACCTAACCTAGGCCCTTCTAAGCTCTGTCCTCAGCTCCATGAAGCTTTCCAGGATCCTCAGTCCTCTGGATAGATCCATCACATTCTTTGATAGGACAGCAAGGAAGAAAAAAGAAAGCACCAGAACTTCCCTCCCAGCGTCTATCCAGCATTTTTCCTGTGAAATGTCGCTAGTTTGTTCAGGTCGCTCTTTCTCTAGCTTTCTCTGGATCAGGATGGTAATAACTCTCTGAATTCGGGAGCAGCATATGTCCGCTTTGGCTTCACAGCCTTCTGTCCACACCTTTCTAAACTTCCTCTATTAAAACATCCTTAAACTCTCCTAGTTAATGTGTGATGCCTATAAAAATCCTGACTGAACAAGTGTCTCTGACCCAAATGAGCTTCCAAGCTTTTTGGTAGGTAAGTTAATGTTGCACAATCAATACTAGGTTGGTAAGGGTTAGATATGCAGCGACCAAGGAAAACTGCAGCTAGTCCTGGGTAACTGTCTCCTGTCACTCAGAAATACCCCTTTCAGTTAAACAACCTCAAAGCTGCAATGAGATCACTCCCCTATATCAGATGCTAAGGCACCAGGAAGTGTCCTCACGTGTGCATTACTGGCCACCTTCTTCAGTCACTATGATTTGAGATGGGAAAAAGCAACACCATATCTCATGAATATGCTATTCAACTTATTAATATTGAAAATTTCCCTTAAAAATCCATACTGCGGAACCCACGGGGGAGGGCAAGAGGGAGGGGAAAGGGAAATGGGGGAGGGGGAGGGGGAAGGGAATGTCCTCTCTAGGATGGTCTATTCTGATTCCTCTTTGAGCGTATGGATTGCTTTCCTTGCTTAAACTGTGGTGCTCTACTGAATTATTTACTTCAAGAACATAAGACCTGAGAGTCCCCACCCACATCCCCTAGAACACAGTCAGAAACACGGATGTCTTAGAGGAGTATTCTTTCCATGTGGAGGCAAATATAACTCATGTGGTTCTTTATACTTCTCGGGAGATGGGGTTGTGAGGTCTACTCTGAACCTCATAACTTCCTCTCTGGGAGATTGGAAAGATAAAGGAAAATGAATACTCTGAGAATAAGCATTCCTCTTGAGAGCTGAGAAATACACACACACACACACACACACACACACACACACACACACACACACACAATTGTCCTCAGCATTGCGTGATGACACTTCTCCCAGCCAGCTGACAAGAATGAGTACACAATGTAGCAAGTACCCAGGACACAGATGCCATTTGATATGACCAGAAATGTCCTGGTCTTTGGGGACAGTCTGCCTTCATTCTCTAGCTCAGGTCTGAGCTATTCATGGTTATTTTATCTTCCTGCAGCCTAAACATGTACTTGGGCACCCTGGTACACTCACACAGTGGTCATAAAAATCAGCTAAATAATGAGAACAAATGCAAGAATTCTACAAAGTGAGAACTGTGGCTGTTCCTCCCAGCTACTTACCTTTTCCCATTTTCCACACAGGTTTGTTCTGATAGAATTGGTTCCAATGATTAACTGAAATGAAATTCAAAGATTGATATAAATGAGAAATGCCTCATTGCTGTTGGTGCAGGCACAGTTGAGGTCCCATTGTTCTAATGTGTGAGACTTGTATTTTTCCTGGAGTGACCCAGCTAGGCCAAAGTGGCTCAGAAGCCTCAGGAAGCTCCCACAGTGTGGAAAGTTCTAGTTGCTCTGCTCAATGCTGCCATTATTGTTGGTTATGGCCCACCTTTGTGAACCACTCAAAGTCTCCACAGGCAGTGCGATTTCTTTTTTGGCACCGCTATTGTCAGACAAAGTGCCTTCTGGGTACGCTGTTATCAGTGTAGCCAAATGATGTTTCTGACATTGTTCTTGGCAGGCTTGGTTTTCCGAGACGCTGCTTGGGGAGAAAACATGAAAAGCCTGACACTGTTTTGCACACTTTTCTATGCTGTGTGTTATATTTCAAAAGAGTACAGATAGGAAAGTTATGCTTGGTTAAAAAATAAAAACAGGGCAGGCTGACTGTGGTGCTCATAGCTATAACCCTCTAAGCTTCTGAAAAATGGAAGCAGGAGGGTAGGAGTCCTAAGGCAGCTTCAGCTACTCAGTGAGAACCAGGCCAACCTAGTCTACATGAGACCCTATGTCCAGAAGCCAAAGTAATTAATTAATCAAGGAAGAAAACATGGTTCCTCTAAAGAAAGATCAGTTGTCATACCAATCTACACAGTTCTGTCACTGCCTAACTTCCCAGTGAGGAACTACCTAAAACTGGGTTGAATTTTCTGAGATAATAAAGTCGTTACACCTCTTTTTCTCTCAATCATATGCCTTGGATTTGTTAAATTTAACTCCAATAATACTAGGATCTGTGAGGAAAACACACATGAGTCATTTTACCTGAAATGATTTAATATTTTAATACTTTATCTCACTGAGCATTCAACAGGAACAAATGCAGAAGGGTCCGATCCTTTCTTAAATACAGCCCACACCATCACTTGAACCACATGTCAAGGGAAGTGTTTTCACTCTGTCTTTCTTTAAGGTTGACTCAATTCACTGTTGCTTTTCCTGCATTACACACCACTGGTTAAAAGATTTGAGTAATTTATTTTTTATTTATTTTTTTAGGAAGGTAGAAAGAGAAGGGGCACCATCTCCTAATTTCTCTCAATGGCCCATCTTGGGTTGCTAGTTCCAGAGTTTTCCAAACCGATTCTGTGGTTGGGACAACAGGATCTCAAGTACAGTACAGTCCCACCAACGCTGGCTAGTGGTTTGTATCAATTTTTGTTTATGCTTTTTTTTGATGACTCCTTCAAGGTATGTCCATGACAGCCTCATCTTGCTTATGCTCTCAGTTGTCCATACGCTCATCCATCTAGATCCCGACACTGTCTACACAACTTAGGAACAAGGGGGAAGGAGGACTGTCAGGTTTCCCTTTGCTTGGACTTGGTGTCATTAGGTAGAGTATATTAACATGTAACTACAACAAGAACATTCTTTTACTGTCTGTTATATCTCTTCATATAATCCACTATCTTCAAGAGACCACTATTTAAAATGTGTGTTTATATTTTTGTTCTTAGCTCCTACTAAGGCCCCCACACATCGGCAATATATTAGTTTTCAAATACATGTATCAGGCAGGCAGAGTAGTGTTGGCTGCCTTACTGACCATTCCAATGTCCATCATAATCCAACACATATTCATTCAGTTCACAGTGGTTCAATGTGGGCCAGTGGGTGTGTCCAGGCTGAGTTGCTCTGATGGAGTGAGGTAGGGTCTCTGGAACCTTCCATCTCCTGAATCTAATGTATCTGGGTTTCACATTCAACCTTCTGCATTTATCTGGAGCTGAAGAAAGAACGTGTATTTGAAGATCTGTACAAGTTCAGTAGCCAAGTCCACAACTGATATGCTTTGCTGAAACATTGTTCCATTAACCTCTTAATTGACAGAAAGTATTAAAGATGCCATATTCCTAAACGTCTAAAAGCAGAATGAAACAGCAATCGGCCCTATTGATTTAGGGCTTTGCCTCTGCCACAATCTTGCTAAGTCTATGAACTGAGCTCGCCATAACTGATAGTTAGTTCTATAATGGTGGGAATTCTAAATATCCAGTCAGGCAATGAGCTCCCATCTCAGAAGATAAACATCTTCCATTTCATGTCGCTCTTTTATTGTTGGTGTTTTTACTTTTGTGGTATGAGTGATCCAACCCACGACTTAAGGAATCCAGGCAAGTACTTCTATAACTGAGTCTCACCCCAAGCTGGAGTTTCCTTGTATTTAAAATACTGATCACTTTCCAGAAATGAGTATCCACTATGGTATACAGATGATCAGATAGGAAACCCCTACCAAAATAGAAAGAAAGAGAGAGGGTGTCAGGAAAGGTCCTAAAGTCAGGGGAGAATGTATTTTGAGACTATAATTACATCATTTCTCTCTTCCTTTTCCTTCCTTCAAACTCTCTCAAATACCTCTCCTTTCTCTCTTTCAAACTCATGGACTCTTTTTCCTAGTTACTGTTACATAATTATATATATATATATATATATATATATATATATATATATGCATATATATTCCTAGTTATAACCTGCTAATCCATATAATGTTGTTTGTATGTATGTTTTAAGAGCTGACCATTTGGTATTAGATAGCCAATCAGTGTGCTCTTCCCTGGGGAGGACCATTTCTCTCACTGTAAGCATTCCTTAGTTGCCTATAGATTTTTGGGTAGGGTTGAGGTTTCGTAGCTAGGCTTTCCCTGTCTACCTTTGCATGCCGATCACTATTGTCTATGTTCAGCTCATGTTTAAGTAGGCATCTTCTTCTGACATCCCAGGACAGTCTCACAGCAAGCTACATGACCCACTGGCTACAATGGGACTACTCCTGTACCTAGGGCTCAGGGAAAATCTCAGAAGACAGGACAATAGCAATCACCTGCATGCTTTGGGGTCCTGTGGACATCCATGATGAACAACTCAGAAGAGGACTTCCTGCTCCTGGGGTTGGGATTTTTGTTAGGTGGAAGAAGCATTGTCACCCAGATGAGAAAAGTTCGGGTAAAGTTTATGTAAACTATACATCTATATAGGTATGTATCTATCTATAGCTATAGCTATATAGAATTACACGTATTAATGTGTAATCCTCTCTCCCTCCTTCTTCTGTATTTACCTCTTTCTCTATCCCTAAGTAGTACCCTCTGTCTTTGTCACATTTTTTTGATCAGGTCACGTGTGCCTTGCTATTTCTCTCTCTATCGATCCTCTACCCCTTTACTCCAGAAATGGTCCCTTTTTCTTTCCAGATATTTCTAGATACTCTAGGATATGTACACATATCTTAATATCTGGAGCTAAGAACCTCCAATGAGAAGGAACATTTTTCTGAGTCTGGGTCACCTTACTTAATATGATCTTTTCTAGTTTTATCCATTTACCTGCAAAGTTCATGATATGAGGGAAATCCTAGGTTGAGGTTGGATGGGGGTGCTTTTTTAAGATAATTAAAACTTAGGGGCTAGAGAGAAAGCTCCACTGGCAGCATGTTTCTGCACATGCGTGAGTATGTTACTTCAGATCCCTAGCACAGATGCAACAAATGCTATGATCTTAATGAAGCAAGCAGAGGGATCCCCAGAGGCCTAATGGCCAATCAGCCTAGCCAATCATTGAGTTCCGTGTTCAGTGAAAGATCCTATGTCAAAAAATAATAAAAATAAATAAATAAGGTACAAAATGACCAGGAATACACCTAACAATGACCTCTGGACTCTATACACATGTACAATCACCCCCATAACACACACACACACACACACACACACACACACACACACACATATATATAATCTGACATGTCCCATATATATCCAGATAGATATAGAGATAGAGATAATATGTGTGTATATAACATATACACACTAAAAAATTACAATGTTAATGTTAAAAGCTTTAGAAACCTTTGCCCAACACAAATATGAGTATGAAAACAAGTGAGAATGTAGTGTCACTGAGGAAAAGTGAATGCCCTAGGAACACCACTGAGGGTTTTGAAGGTCATTCTCATCTACATGCTGACACAGGGAAGGCTTGAATGGCATGTGCCCTGTGAAATGACAGAGCCGTGTCTTCAGAAAGGTCCTGCGTTTGGCTCTGTCTGCCCCATCTTCAAGTCTGTAGTAATTCTAAGCATAGGACTCCACATCTAATTTTGTACTGTACTCCACAAACGACTGTATAAGGATACAGTCACATGATCATATCCATAGACGGTGAGATAAATCTGCATTCGAAGTGACTTTAAAATCTACTGAGAAAAGTATATTAGATTGAGGGGAGTTCCTCCGAGGTCTTTCAAGATGAAAACAGGGGAATTAAGTAGATGCTCTGTCACCCACTTCTTATCACCAAATGCTGAAATGTTGAATGCCATTAGAATACAAAGTTCTCCAGCACCTTGATTCTGCAGTAAGAAGCCAGCTGCAGACTGGTGAAGGGAAATATTAACAAAATGTAACTTCCTGAAGCAAATTGATCTGTCCTGTTGAGATAATCATAAACTTACTTTACTTGTGTTAAATAATACCTGAAAATCCTCTTTGAAATTCTTTATATAAATATAGGGCAATGTATCAGTTCATAAATCTATTTTACGCAACTCTCTTTGTTTTAAATATACTTTTGTTAAAGTTGTAAATGAACATGAAGTTGAGATCAACTATATGGTCAGAAGAAAGTGCATATTCTATTCCACCCTTCTGGGCTATTTGCTGATTGTAGGCCTTACATGACAGGCATTATTAATAACATTGTGTTGTCAATTCAGTAGAAATATTAAAATTAAATGAGCAAGATACCAGTCAAATGTGATTTTCCAGAATGTTAATTAAATGGCATTCAGTACATCAAACAGTAAGAAACATCAGCATTTCCCGTACTCTGAGTGTAAGAAAGAAAATGGAATTCTAGAAGACTACATTCCAGTGTACTCAGACACTTCCGAGGGGTACCTGCCATCTCTCAGCAACTGAATTCTCAATTAATTTCAGGAACATGGATCCTTCCTTTTCTCTTCAGAGGAGGACAGATTCCATTGGTCTCTTGTCCCTGGTATTGATTCTTAAGCTACAAGAGCAGAGAAGTCCAATACAGAGAAAATGACTGCTTCCCAGAGTAGAGAAGCCTGGTTCCTTCCTAGTGGGTCGTGTTTGTGTTAGCCCCACCCTTCCCAGGTCACCAAGCTCTTCCCAAACTGTGCAGCAGTTTCAAATCCCTTCCTTGTGGCTTGAAAGTGATGAGAGATGGGAAGGTGAATATGAAGACATTTTAAGAGAGAGGAGAAAGTCTTCCAAAGAGCTGAATTCTATGGGAAGCAAAGCTAATTTTACAAGTAACTTACACAGATGTGGGTCCAAGGACCTGAAAGAATGGGACTGACCACAGTCAATGCTGGAAACAGGCTTACTTCAGCTTCCGTGTACATTTATACACTAATGTAATGAAGAAAGCAGCGGTCCAAGGAAGGTTGCTTGAGTTCAGAAAAACATGTAAATAAACATCATTAGTAAGCACATACTAAATATTACCAGAGCAGCCTTTTCCCAGAACTTTCTCAGGAGAGACCAATTTATACACCAATGTATGGCACATACTAGAGTTTATATCTGGGGAAGCACAAGGCAGAAGGCCATATCCAAATTCAGGGTATATTGACCAAACTGAGTTCTGTACCTATGATCTGACATCCATTGAGTATAAACCTGTCTTATAAATTGAATGTAAATGTTTGTCACAGGAGACATGAAAGTCATGTCCAAGAGCCATCCAGGGAACAAAGTGGACCTGTGGTAAAAGGTCTCTGCCTTTTCTCCTGAAGCCTCTCTTTCATTTCTGCAATGCATTGTTCAACATGAAAGGCCCAGGCTTGCTGATGAGCTCAGGCCCACTTTCTCTCCCCACCCAACAAGGTGGTGGTCATTGTTTGGGCTCCTGATGTATACATTGGATTTCCCGTGGTTGAGAACATCATGGTCACAAAAGGAGAGCCAAGACACTGGGCTCCGAGGTATCACACTGGCTATTTTGAGTCTTACCAGTTTATTGATTTGGGTATTATGTACCATGATCATTATTACCCAAATTTTCTACCAAAAATGAAAGCTCAGAAAGGTTAAGTGTCTCTTCTAAACCTGTACAATTTATACCTGATAAGGGTCAGGAGATCGGTGCATGGGTCCTTCCCACATACCTGCATCCCTACAAGAAGACATAAAACAATTTTCATTATCATGGCATTTAGCAATCTCATAGTTCAGTTGTATCCGGGGCCAGCTAAGAGCAGAGACGTGTACTTTACCCATTTCCTGGTGAATCTCATCCATGGGCAGAGCGAGGGTAAATTAGCCAGTCCTCTAACTGAAGGCTTACTATTTATTGTTTGTTTACTTCTTTTGAAGTCAGTGAAAACATTATTCATGTTGGGTTGGGCCTGATGCTTCTAATTCTTTTATTATTAGTAGTAGTTGTAGTATTGTTGTTGTTGAATTATTTTATTTATTTGCATTTCAAATGTTGCCCTGGTTCCCCTCCCAGAGTTCTTTGCCCCATCCCCCACCCCTTTGCCTCTGAGAGAATGATCCTTCACCCAACCACCCAACCACCCAACCACCCAACCACCCAACCACCCAACCATCCCCCTCATGCACCCACCTACCCCACCTTACCCCAGCATCCCCTTTCCCTGGAGCATCAAGTCTCCACAGGATTAGTCACATCCTCTCCCACTGAGAGCAGACAAGTCGGTCCTCTGCTACATATGTACTAGGAGTCACAGACCAGCCCACGTATGCTCTTTGGTTGGTGGCTTAGTCTCTGTGGGCTCTGAGTGGTACATGCTGGTTAATACTGTTGTTTTTCCTGTGAGGTTGCCATCTCCTTCAGTTCCTTCGGTGCTTTCCCTAACTCTTCCACTGGGGTCCCCCACCTCAGTATCTGCATCTGTCTCAGAGGACAGCTATGCTAAGTTCCTGTCTGCACTGATGCTTCTAATTCTTATTCTTTCTTCTGAATGGAACTTGACTGTGGACACAAACCCTGAAAATCTTCTGAGGGCTTCTTTTCTCTCAGCTGTTTTCACTATAGAATCATTCATGCCCTCACAAGACAACGTGCAGCCCAAGCCTTCTACATAAATCATATTTATTCACACATTGTTCTCGTTCTCAGTTTCTAATGGTTTTCCCTTCACAGCATTCGCAATCTACTACCCTCATCTTTGTATCTTGACTGAAATACAAAAGGACAGCTTTAAGCTATCAAAACCCTTAGAGTACAACACACATGTTGCAAGACAGTACTAGTTAACAAGAGTCTCTGACTTTATCAGTTTCAAATGAAAATTCGCCATGACACTGAAATGCTGAAGGCAGGAACAGTGTCGCCCTTATCAACTGTGCCACACCCATACCTTACTTGGGTCACAGTAGGCAGCAATCAACACAGGACAAGGGAAGACTAAACACAGTTACATACAGCTCCTAACTGTTCTATCTGTAGACACCTTCCTGAGATTTACACTGTAGGTGCTGGTGGGGGACATTGTCTGTTGTAATTGGCTTTTATTTACAGAATCTTCTCAGGAGGCCATTTTTATAAATTGAAAAGTTATCCCATCACCTTTCCCCACCAGCCAGCATCTCTGATCAGAGATTCAAGTCAGGCAGTCAGGCATCCTGCCAGGTTACAGGTAGCTCTGACCTGAGGAAAAATTGCTGTCTCTATGGGGTTTTGTTCTTTCTGCCCTGTCTTGGTTCCAGCCATGCTTCCAGCCACGAGTCAATTGCCTTCACGGAGTCTGTCTGCAATGCACTGATTTGTAGAAGAAAATGCGGGATTGATGATACTAAGGAAAATCATTGGATTTTAATAACCCCGCTACTTAAACCCATGATTTTTTTCTCATGCCCTTTCTGCTTATTTCTTATAAACTTCAAGGTCAATTTAATTTTTCTACTTCATTACTTTGGTGCAGAACTCTAAGTGTCTCTGGAACTCCTCCAGCAGAGGCTGATAGGTGACTTACCTGTCAGGGAGAAGCAAGGAGTCATCCATCGGCCTGGCTTTCTTTCCCCTCCAGCCCTGTCTTGACTTCTTGCATCTTTAGCCTAGTTTCCAGGCTTCTGTAATTCTCATGGCTCATCTGCTTGAACTCTACATCATACATTGTTAATGCCAAATGAATGGTTGTTTTTGCCATTCTTGTTGCCATGGCCCTCTTACTGGGTCTGTGCGCATTAGGAAGTCTAATGGTAGCTTCTCATTTCTTTGAATAGCTTCACGATTTCATGCACCTACCATAAAAACAAGCAAATTGACACCCTGCCAGGAGTAGCCAGAGGAGATCTTAGAAGAGAGTTCATAATGACACTGTTGCCATATTGCATGCCTGTAAATAATTCATTAAGTCAACCACCCTTTTGTTTTAAGCAAACACAAGCAGATGCCTTTCTAAATTGGATGCAGACAACAGTCTTCAGGAAAACATTATTGTAATATGACACTTAAAAAGAATAACAGATTTGCTTTATTGATTTTTGCTGCAGTAATATACAGTGATTACTTCTGTTACCCATTTTATCTCTCTCATGGGCTTTGTCCTCTGAACTTACTGCTTTATACTTACATGAATATGTGTGAAATTTCATTGTTAGTATTAATAGTGTGGAAAAGTAATGACGTCAATTCATAACCAATGAAGCAAATCCAGGTGATTTTCCTTTGGGTCTATAATGTTACAAACAGTAAGAACTGTGATGACATTTAAAATGCATTTATTATTATTATCATTATTATCATTATCACTATTATTATTGTGCTTGTTCATGAAAGTGTGTATGTATCTGGTAGAATTCAGAGGCCAATTTACAAGATTTAGTTCTCTCCTTTTTATGTAGGTCATAGGCAAAGAAAGAACTCACGCTCCAGGATTGGCTGAGCCATTTTCCTGTTTGATTTACGAGAATCTGTGTCATGAGATAATTTAAGGAAATGTAACAATTTTCTGAAGATATGCATCTCTTTTGCCTCAAAAGATCAAGAAATTATTGCCTTTCAGACCAAATACTGTATATGGTAAAAGTCAACTAAAATTTGACGCCGAAATTCACTGTTTATATTTTATTCCGTAAAATTTGTCTGCGATAATAGATCGTTCTACCTTGTGAACTGATGTATTTATTTATTAGTATCCATAGTGATCCAGGAAGTATTGTATTCAATTTACACCATAAGATGCAGGAAAACATGAAGTGTGTGCACTGACTCATCTCGACCTTACAGTGGTTCGTAGTCTTAGCGATATATTAAAGTCACATGTTAGGGATTCAAAAAGTTATGTGTGCCCTTGTTTTCAAGGTTTCAATGTAATTGCCCAAATGGGACCCAGATAATTTCTTCTGTAAAAACTGCTCATAAAATGTCTATGTGCAGCCACCTGGAGACTACTGAACTTCCCCCTTACTGGACACTTTTCCTTTTCTTGACAATATTTATATCTAGAAGACTGGGTACATGAAAATATGTATACAAATTTGGAATGCTAGAACAGGAAGCAAATTTTGATATATGACTTCCATATATCAAAATATGGAAGAAGAGAGAGAGAGAGAGAGAGAGAGAGAATCTCAAAAGAATTTAGATAAACTTACATTTGGTTACATTCAGAATCCGTTATTTCACAGAACTCTAGCCTAGTTTTCATTCTATTACATTAGGATTGACCAAATTTGGAGTACACACACAGACATACAAACACACATCCATATACACCCATACACCATACACAGACATATCTGTTGGATTTAAGTCTAATCTAAAAAGATAAAAAGAGAGAGAGAGAGAGAGAGAGAGGCAAGGACTCTGAGCAGTAAGAGCCCAATGTTAGATATGGAAGAACAGAGAGAAGCAGCCTTGAAGAGGTAAGGTCAGCTACACAAGATGATTCTGAACAAGAAAACAATAGGAGGCCATTGCAGTTGGTTTTATTGTCAACTGGCCTGAATTAGAATCACCTGAGTAGGGAGCCTCACCTGAAGAAATGTCTTGATTGCAGTTGGAAGCCCCACCGTGATGGAAGGCAGCATGTTCTTGGATTAGCCCAGATTAAAAAAAAAAAAAAAAAAAAAAAGGGTCATGGCAGAAGGAAAATTACCTCACCTCACCTTTTGCTGGTTGGCCTTCCCTCTTGGCCCCATGAGATGATTTGCCCTGTGGCTGCTACTGCTGACTTCTTCCTGAAGAAAGGAACCAGAGTTTGTAAATTTTCACTGTGGATTGGTGGCATCCCAGAAAACAGCCACAAAGCTGGGACCAGACTTTGACTGCCAGAACACAGAGCTTTGTGGACTAAGCAACTGCCCGCTGTCCCCTCTCTATACCAGTGAGAGCAGCCACTGAGGGTCTACCCTGACTGCGGCCTCAATGACAGAGTGGCTACCTGGTTCTCAGTATTCAGGTATGAATCTGATGTTATTATTTGAAAGCTGACAATAGATTCTTTTATGTTCATTCTGTTGGTACTGTTCTTCTGGAGCCCTCTTAATAATGCAGAACGAAAATTGTAGGGGAAAGGAAGAAGCTAAGGAATTGGGAGAGAAGGAACGTGATTTAACAGCCCTTGGTAGAGAGGACATCAAAAGGTCTCCAGTCAAGTTAGGTCCTAGCCCCAGGCCCATCTCTCATCCTTACACTGACTCGCCTTCAACAGCAGCCTGCCAGAGAATTACAGCTTTGTGCCTCTACTGATCCTCTGAAGTGCCCTGTTGGGACAAGTGGTCATGGCTATGGCCAGACCATCAGAACTTCTAGAAAACTAAACAGCAGTTTCACGGAGCAATCCTCAAACTGCTCATGATTGCTTGGTCCTAGTTCAAAGTGAACCCAGAAAGCAGGTTGGGACCCTAAACTGACTAAAGATCAGGAAATACAGTGAGGACAGATCAGAGTTTGCTGTCCCTTCTGAGCCCAAAGTTAAGAAATGCTGATACGTAAATGCTTTGTCGTAATTTTGGTCAGGTATCTCTCTACCTCAAACACTCATCAAAGTTTTGGGCCACAGAGAGCAGACTTTAAGTGAACGCAAAGTTAAAACCAACTATAATAAGAAGCAGTTAACATCTCTCTCTTGGTTGGCTAGAAGCTTAGTTTTCAGTACATGACTCATGTCATCCTGTGCAGAGCTCAGCTTTCACACGGGCGTCAACTAAAAACCTCAACAATGTTGACTCAACTCCTGGTTCTCAGCTAATGGTGAGTGGCCATTGTCTAGACAGATCCGGGGTTGGGCACCATGGAAGTGGTTATATGACATTTTACTAGTTATAGAACAGAGAAAGTCAAAAATCATGGCAATTAGCATTGCTGGGAATCACAGGTAGATGGAATATTATGAAGCAAGGGAAAATGCCCCTGTGGGCCTGAGATGCTATGTAATAATTTGGTTTGTGGATTTATTGTATTTATCAATCTGCTAATGCATTCTATAGATACTATTTGATAGTCAAAAGGAAGTTACAACAAACACAGGGGTGGGTAGTGATTGACTATAAAGGGGACTAAAAACAGCCCAAGATCTGTTACTTTTAGATTTTCACAATCACCAAGATGTAATCATTCAACTTTGTAGATTCGACAACAGGAGTGTACCGGTTTTCCTCTGAGATCTTAAGTTTACAATGGGTAATGACTAATTGTCATTTACAAATGACTGTCCATTGATCTCTTCCCAGCCATCCTCTTTGATCCTTCTTACACAGCCTACTTCTTTAAATGTGCCTTACATTCTCTGGTCTTCATTTAGCTTGTTTGCCTTAGGGAAGGCAGTTCTAACCTTAGGTCACCTCACCGGAAGTGGTTTTTCCAGTTCTCTGGTAACACCTTGAACCCAAAAAAAAAAAAAAAAAGGTCAGTTGTTAGGTCAAATAGTTGAGAATAGGCAATAAGCTTACAGTAATAACAGTGGAATCTGACATCTTTTGTTAGAGTGGTAAGCTTCCTATGTGTGCCTGAGAGTTTTAAAATACGGATTGTCTTGGACTATAATCAGAGACAAGACTATGTATGCCTGGCTCAAGGGAGACAGATGTGGGGTAAACTGAACGAATGTTGATAGTCAAGATAGATCCAAAGGGAAATTGATGCCTAATAAAATCTTTGGGGACACCCCAGCAAAGGGAAATCCTAACCAGATGTTCTGATTATTGCGATTAGTGACTAGATTGGAACATTAGTGCAGGGTTTATTGGTTCCCGCATGGTAGTTACAATGAATGCCAGATGGCTCTTCTGACCCAGACAGCTAAGGAAACATTGGCCTCTTCCTCTTTCCCATTTCATCCATGAAAATGAAGCAGGTTAAAAAAGATTTAGAAAGATTCGCTGCTACGGCCATTTCAGAGCTTCTGTGATACCTCGGTTGAATCGTTGAGACTTATCATTCTATAGGCTCCAGGTATTAGCGGTTTTAATGTAATAATATAAATATTAAACAATATTTTAATCAAATTGTTTATGACTGATAATATAATTAATAAATTTAATCAAACAAATATTAAATAATAAATATTTTATCTCCTTCTCTTTGTAATACCTTGTAATGTTTATCTGAAACAATCGGCCCTAGAAACCGAGCGCTGGGTTGATGACATAGAAACATAAAAATGACATGAAGATGACAAAGAAAGACGGTGAGAGGACTTAATATACATTCTCTGGATATGAACTTTATTGTTAAAATTCCTTCCATATATAAAGATAATCTTTCTATGCCATGTGCAAAGAACTCTGAACTAAGGGTTCTTGGAGTGATAACTTTACAAGGAAGAAGTTTTCACATGCGGTATTCGTTACTTGTCCATAGCTGTGATAAAATGCCATGACGAAAGCTATAAAAGAAAGAGTTTACCTTTTGGCTAATAGTTCCACAGGGCTCTCGTCAGGGATGGCAGGACAGCAAGGCACAAGTAGTAGGAACTGAAAGCTAGCTGATACATTATATACAGGAAGTAGAGAGCACAAGTAAAAAGTAGGCGGAAGCTATAAGCCTCTAAACCCGCCCCCAGGGATATACTTCCTCCATCATGCCCCGCCTTCCCAAATAGCACCAACCACTAGGATCGAGTGCTCACACACCTGAGTGTCTGGGGACATTTCCCATTTAAATCATGCAGTGTCTTAATTTCTTTTCAGGTGATATAATAAGCTGACAAGCAACGCAAGGAGAAAGGGTTATTAGGCTTACAGTTCCAGGGAGCTAAATCTATCAGGCAAGGCAAGACATGGCGGTAAGCAGGAACGGCATAGTGGCAGAGCTAGAAGCTGGGTGATCACTTGCATCCCCAAAAAGGAAGCAGAAAAGTGGACATAGGGTGAAGATATAAAACTTAAAGTCCCCATGGCCAGTGGTTGTGTCACATGCCTTTAATCCTAGCACTTGAGAGGCAGAGGCAGGCAGATACCTGTGTTTGAGGTCTTCCTTTTCTACATAGTAAGTTCCAAGATGCCTAGGGCTATATGGTGAGACCCTGTTAAAGACGACCACGATGACGACAACTACTACGACGACGATGACGAAGACCTCGATGAGGACAACTATGATAAAGCCAAGTATTGAAACACATGAGCCCCAGAGGAACAATTCTCATGTTACCAACCACATGTACCATCGAAGTCATTATTTGATCGCTTGCTAACTGTAGGGCTCAGTTTCTAGTACTGTAACATAAAGTTGTCTGCAAAGGAATTTTTCTATTTCCCCCTCCCCAGCTATAACTGCCTGCTCTACAACACAAAGCCATGCATACTTCTTCCCAATTATTTTGAAGGCATATTCATTGTTTTTGCATACTTTCTTTTTCCTCTGCAGACTTCCATAGACGTCAATGCTTCAACTATTCAGAATTCCTTATTTATACGAGCAAATATTTTATTTGAACATATTCAGCTCTTTAGAGAAACATTTAAAACATCCACAATTCATTTTATCCCTGGGCAGTAATAATAGTCTAATCTTGCTAAGAGTTTGAAATGCTGTCGCTTATGTGAGATCTGTGATACACTTTTCTTTTGCAGAGCAGGAAGAAAAGCTCTGACATCTCCTTCTGAACGATTTACAGCATTGACAACCGCAGGCTATTTTAAGCCATAGTCAATCTTTATGGGCGAAGGGGAGAGAGCTCAGCAATGCTTTTTTCTTTCTTTCTAGAACTGCAAACTTAATATTTTACATATAAGTTAGTTGAAGAAAATGGCATATTTACACTTCTACAGTATGCCTAAGGTCACTACTTCTTTTTAAAAATTCCCTCCATCTGTGACTAAAGTTCTCAATGGAAACAAAAATAGTTTCCCATAGAATTTATTAAGCCACAAAAGGTCTAGACATTAAAATTCCCTTGGTAAGTTTCAGAGGTTCACAGCTCTTCTTACAAACTCAACAGAATCTGAGTTTTGTAAAGACTGATTTAAGTACAGACTGCTTGCTGCATCCTCTGACATCTTAGGGCTGAGAAACAGAGTTAGGAGGATCTGGAGTTCAAAGTCATCCTTAGCTGCATAGGAAGTTTTAAGCCAGCATGAACTGCACAAGCCCTATTCAAATAAACAAGTAAACAACAAAATCAAACCAAAATTCAGAGCCTAAGTCTTCTACAGATATGTTCAAAACAATATTATCCACAAAAAATAGAAATAACACTGCTATCCAAAATATAAAAACTATTAAGCAAACTGTGGTATTAACGTGAGAGAACATCACAATATTGCTGTAAAGTAACAAGCACAAATGGCCAACGCACCCAGAAATATGGTGATTAAAAGATATATGACTATATATTATACCATTCTGGTGCAGAACGTTCCAGAGACATTTAATCTAAACTGAGGACAAAAATAAGAACAGTTTTGGCTTCTAGAGGACTGAGGACAAGTTGTGTCCTAGAAAATTCTAGAATGATAGTATCTTAGCTACATGGCTAGGTTTGCTAGCTTTCTCGTGCTATACAAAATATTTTGACTCAGAATTTCAAAGGTGCCAGTCCAGGATGGGTTGGCTCCATTGATTTTTTTGTCCTTTGTCTAGGTAGAACATCATGGTAGAATGTGTAGTCTGATCAAGCCACTCATTTCAAGCCAGAGTGAGAAAGAAGGGGGGGGGGTGAGGGCTGCTGATACCCCTATCCTTTTCAAAGACATGTCTCTAATAACCTGAACATCTCTCTCACTTAACCTGAACTTTTTATATTTCCAGGATCTCCCAATAGTACTGGCCCCCAAGCCTTTATTGGGGAGACCTTTGGGAAAGACCGAAGATCTAAGTCCAGTGCTATGAGTCCTCCTAACACAGAGGCACGTTTTCTAAAACACAGATGGTGCATTTAAGATATGTGGCTTTCAGGTTATATCCATTTTACATCATAAGAATAATATTGGAAATGCACACTGATCTCCAGCTAATAACATGCATGATGAAGTGCTTAGGGGGAAATGTACTGACATCTGCAATGTAGTTTCAAATGCATCAGAAAAATAAGATGACTTGATGGATGTCTAGAGGGATGGTTAGACAGATGGAGAGAGGATAAAACAAGTAGAGTGAAATGTTACCGTGGAAGGGTGATGGGGACACAGATGTTCACTGTAGTAGTCTTTGAGCTTTGATGCACGTTTGAAGTTTTTCACAATAAAAAACTGGAAAAACTGGGAAAGAAGGTTTCCTCTCAAGGGAAGTATCTGTAGAATGGATAAGTGATTTTCTGAGAAACCTTAGCCTCCCGGTGTCTTCATTCATAATTGATCTATAAGAGCAAATTCACAAAATAACATTTAAGTATTAAGAGTTGCCTGAGTGAGAATAATTGAGCTGAATCCCATATCCTCAGGATGTTTACTGAGCTAAAAATGGCCAGAAAGTCTCTCTTAATGTCATGGTAAGATGTTCTTATAATTTATAATTTGTATTATTACTATGGTAAGTACAATTACTTACCTGTGTATACATGTTGTGGGTATACTTACCATGTTTACATATATAAACATTTGTGGAAGTCAGAATACAACTTGGAATTGTGGCTTCCTCATTCCACCATGGCAAATCAAATTCAAGTCCACAGATTCGGCAACAAACATTATTATCTAACCGTGTTATTTGTTGTTTGTTTGTTTGTTTGTGTGTTTATAATTGCAAACCAAAAGGAAATGAAAGAATTTTCATTTCCAACTGGGTTTTCATAATAAAGTTGCTGTTTGGATTTTAACCAAAACTTATGTTTGGCCTGCAGGGGAGAGGGTCTTCTATTCACTTTCTCCCCGCCACCCCCCACCTTCTATTCACTTTCTTCAGGAATTCCATTCAGAAATCTTACAGCTTCTCTGTGTCAAAAGACTTGGATGAGGAAGCTTTTCAGCAATAGTAAAAATACTTTCATCGACGTTTCTGAAGCCTGATTTGTTTACACACGATTCATTCAAATACCTCATTACTAACTTAGTGCTTAGACTCCCAGAGACTAGCAATAGATGGCCGTACCTGTAACAGACATAGAGTCCAATAAGTGAAGAACTTTATGCCTGTGGATGATGCAGCGTAGAACAATAATTTAAATTTAATTTAATTTTTTTTGCAAATCTTGCAACAAAAATAACAGCTCTCAAGGTACTGCCATTTGCCAATCAAAGTGAGCATACCTTGCCCCTTCTCAATATTTCTTTCCTCTTGGGTTTCGCTGCTGCTTAATGAATAGTCTTTCCATATCATCTTCCACGATATAGTAGGGTACTGTTGCCTCTCAGTTTGAACTTGGTCTTGTGGGGTCAAAGGCAGAGCTGGTAGCATACAAGGAGGATACATGCCCTCAGTTTGTTGTGGTTTCTTCTTGGTGGGATATTAACTGTCCTCTTGCTTTGATGGGATTTCTCAGAGACAGACTCTATCATTGAGCTACACGTCCCGGAACAGCTAAGAAATTGGTTGGAAACGTACTGAAAATGGAAGTCTCCGCCATTGAGCCATTTTGTATTCACAATGATGGCGGTGGCACTCTGAGCTTCACTAATCTCATACATCTTTCTTTCCTTCACTTACGGCATTTATGTTTTCTCATCTCTCATTCCCTTTCCCATTCCCTTGAATTTCCCTTTGCCTCAGAGATTCAGAGAGCTGCTTGGACCAAGAGAGCCTTGAATTTGCTGTGTGTGTGGAATGGCGTCTTTTGGTTTAATGCTCTTGGTGGGGCTTTGAGAGCAGTCAGGCTGTCAAAGATGAATAGGTTCAGCACATGCTCCATTTAGTCGCTTTCATTGTTAAAAGTCACATTTTCTTTAAATATCTTTATTTTTAGTAGGAAGAGTGAGAGCTTCCATACAAATAAAGTTAAACAGAATTTCGTCTCTACAAACAGCCTGTAATACAACTGAGAAAGGGGAGGGGGGTTGTTTTTGACAGTCACTGTCATTAAAGCCATGAACCTGGAGAATATAAATGAGTCATGGGTGATACTGTCTCATTCTGCTCTACAAAGTTCGTTTTCAGTGTTTATAAATTAAATGGGGCCATCTCTCCACTCTACCTCCAGCCCTGGTTGCTCTCTCTAGAACAGTGCTCATATACTCCAGGCTATGTAGCTGACAGTAGTTTTGAACTTCTGAGCT
The DNA here is from genome assembly GCF_011064425.1 of Rattus rattus. Classification (NCBI taxonomy): domain Eukaryota; kingdom Metazoa; phylum Chordata; class Mammalia; order Rodentia; family Muridae; genus Rattus; species Rattus rattus. Next base: position 76,305,263 of record NC_046168.1, on the reverse strand, counting down.
CCTGCTTTTAGTATAGGAATGGCTCGTAATACCTAGAATATAGGATACTGATCAAACCCAGGGCTTTATGCATGCCTCATAAGGTTTAGGCCTACCAAGTGAGCTAAACCTATCCTGAGGAATTCTTAGTTTAAAAAAAAATCTGTATGAATGCCTTGGTCTACTTCCCATCGACTCTAAGCCCTTGCATGTTATTTTCATGTATATTCATACAAATCTTCAATCCAATTAGCCATCTGGAGTAAATGGCCCTTCTCTACTATAATATTTGATGTGCTGGGGGCTTACATTTGTCTAATTATCTTGATAGTCTTACTTTTTCTTTGTTCGTTGTATGCGTTCCTTTTTTTCGTTTGTTTGTTTCCTTTCACACTCTCATAAAATTTGTTTTCAAAATACGTGTGTGGAGAGAGGAAGGAGCCCTTGAGATTGCTATGCACAGCTCTTCTTTCTGACTACAGAGAGGAGACTGAGCGGCCTGCGAACACCCCGCGGATCTCCTGGCTTTGAACCTGAGTTCTCTTTGCCTGACCGTGTATAACCTCAAATTGTTCTTACTCCTCAACTGTTGGCTTTACCATGCAGGCAAGACAATTATTACTTTTCTGTAGATGAGAGAGTTGAGAAATGTACATGATAATGTCCACTAATCTCTCAGGGGGTCTGAAAACAGAGTCTGGAACTTGTGCTTCAGAACGCCTGCTTTCCAATCCCCCCTTCCTCTCTTTCTCTACCTGCTTTCTCCTCCCTGTCTCCCCGTCTTCCCACCTCTCTTAGAGAAAGCACCTGGGGTTTGCCCTCTGAAGCCAGTGTGGTGGGATTTGTCCATTTTAAGTGAGTGCTGATTGAGATGATCTCCCGGACTTCCCACTCCGGAGTCCTCATTTGCAGGGAACTCACTTAAGTGCCTCAAACTGAATCATCTGCTCTCTTCATGGAAGACGCAATGAATGATAAGTGCTGAATGATCAAAAGTGGTTAAATATCAACTACATCAATGATCCCTGACTCAGCAGGGATCAGTTTCAGTTTTAAACTTAAGGTGATAGTTAAGTTTCATCTCCAAGGATGAACTGAGGGATAGAAGAGAGATTGCAGTAGAAACACCATTAGTAACAGCCCTGAATCAAGCTATTAAGTTTTCTTTCTGTTTCTGGAACTATACTGAATAAAATTTCCTAACCTGTAGGCCTGATTATTTAACCTTCCAAACAAGGCTAGGAGCTGCAATGGTGCTCTGGGCACTGAATGGAGAATCCAGCTAACGTTCTCCACCTGCTATCTTTTTCTGCTCAGTTGGATAATGCCGACAGGTATTCCTTGTCATACCTTTTGTCATAAATGCATTCACTGTATTTGCTTTTATGTCACTCACTAAACAGTGGTATCATGGAGTAGTGATACAAGGTTGAAAGCAGTGGAGAGAGAATCTACTGTCTTTTCCACACTTCTCTAGGTCTCAGAGCTTAAAATTACTTTAATACATTGGCGTTTATTATGTTTAACCTTTAGCTGTAATAATATGTTGTGCAACATAGTTGTGAATAATAAAAGAGAAGCAGAGATACCATAATGAAAATGTAGCATTATGCATAATTATTGTCACAACACAGGGTATATCTAATAATTCATTATATGGATATAAGCTATTTTGCTACATGCATGGGACATAGAAAACCACTCTGTGCAATAATCATATTTACCTGTACCTCTAGTCAATGAAGGAAGTATGGGCTTTATATCCCAAACATATAAACCCATGACTCTTCAGTACACAGGATCTGTACTTCTCCATTGGAGTTCTTCACACTTGTAAGACTTAATGCTTACTCCCTCCATTAGATATGAGATTGTGTCACTCGGCTTTGTAGATCCTGACCTTTGTAGATCACCTAGAGAATTCTCAGTAAATGTTTTCTGAATGAACAGAATGTGACTCTTAAGCCTGCATGGAGGAACTAGTGATCGCTAGCACTATAGATGTGTTTATTGTATGAAAAGTAGTGTTTGATTGAAGAGATCCCATCATCCTATCACATGTGAACATATGGGACAAATGTATACACATGCAATGAGTGGGAAGAGAACTATGGGAAGGTCAATGAATGACTTTCTGGAGCACAGAAATCATGGCTAATCCTTACTGACTACTTACCAGGCACTGCCTCAGCTTGTTTTTTGTTTGTTTTTAATATTACATTAACTCACCTCAAGCTTACAGTAAAACTTAAATTATATTCAAGTTTGTACTCATTTTCAGGAAATTTTGGTTTAATATGGTTAAGCAACTTGTAAACAAAAACAGATTCAATGTGGACATGTACAGGAAGGTACACAGACGTACTTTAGCCTGTCCTTTCTTCCATCTGACCCTATGCATCCTCCAATGGAACATTTAGGGGTTAGAAAGATATGATTGGTCAAAGAAAAGAGGACTTGTGAAGGACGGGGAGGAACATGTAAGAGTGGAGGTAAGGAAATGGTATAAGATTAATGCAGTGAGAACATAGGGTGGCCATGGAGGAGTAGTAGAAGTCTCATGGAGATAGTTTGGGAGCAGTGAATGAGAAGGTAAATAATTACTTTTACTTGGGTAGTGAGGACTATGGTTTTCAGCTAAGTTTGAACACCAATCCCATAGCATGTAAATGTTTCTAGTAAAAACCTATGTATTCTGGCCTCAAGAAAAATCTTGATTTTTTTCCCCAGAAAGAAGAGTTTTCCGTCTCTAGAAACGCCACGGCTCACTCTCTGCCCCTCATTCACTGTCTCTCTAGTAACCCTGACTTCCTTTGGGGCCTCCATCAGGATTCATGACTAAAGTATATCTGACCAAGAAGGATAGTCGAATCTGTGATAACTTTGGGACTTTCCTTGGTGATCTCTAGACAAAGAATGGGTAAAGAAATATGTGGGAGGTCCAAGGCATGACTAACCTAGTAATGAGCCCCAGAATCCCAACCAGAATGGAGTACATGGCTGAGAATCCTGAGAGGTTTTCAGCCCCAATGACACCACTGGCCTGTCATTCTCACATTCTGACACTGCCCAGTTTCTGAACTTGCCAGAGAGGTAAATCATTTTCCTCTCATTATTATCTAATCAATTTAATCAATGCTGTGTAGATGTTCCAGTCTGTACTCTGATGATTTATCCCATCAACTTCATTGGAAGCACAGAAGAGTCAAGCATACCTCTGGCTGTGTCTAGGAGGCCATTTCCAGGGAAGATTAGTTGAGGAGACACAGACCCATCCTGAGTGTGGAAGGCACCACCCATTGTCTTGGAAACAACAGAATAGAAGTGGGAAAAGGAGAATGCTCTAAAGATCAGACATATTCCACCCCACCCCACTCCTTTCTCCCTCAGGTCTTCGGGATGACCTGCTCTCTACCGCCCCATCCAGCACCGTAGCTGAAACCTTGACTCGAACAAATTCTTCTCCCCTTGAATCGTTCCCTAGGATATTTTGTCACACTGTCACAAAAGTAACCAATCCACTAGTAATTAAAGTCATCTTAAATAATACACTGCCCAGTGCTAAGGAGTTCTCCTTAATTTTAGGACAAACAGCTTCATTTGAGATAAGAGTCACGGTTCAAACCATGGTCTCATTTTATTCCTGATTCTCTTCTTGGGGCCTTGTCACCAGGGCAAACCCAATGATTTTTCACAGTCTAGCCCTGAAGCCTCAAATCCCAAACCAGAGCCTTCTTTTCCAGGACTGCAGATGTCTTTACAATCTGGTGCTTATAAAGGCTCAGGGATGGCAGAGGAATAGCTATGTTTCATCCCTAGAGCTTTCCCATCAAAAGACCCAGTGGAAGCCTCATCCCGTTAGAAATGACAAATTAAAATGAATCCCAGAGCTTTATTCCCTAAGAACATATGACATGTTTGCTTTTAGAACATTTCATTGCTCTGTCTTCAGCACCAACCTCTCTAAAGAATGTTATTATACCTTAAGCTCCTTGACACGTTTCCTAATAATTTGAAGCTTCTGACATTTATACAATAAAAGATTGCACTCCTGCAAAAGGAGGTGTGGGGGAAAAAAAATCAATGAATCTTTTTGGCAATCGTCCTGAATCTGCAGAGATTAGATTCACTTCCCAGACATTGCTATTCCGTATCAAACACAAAGTCACATAGTATAATTAAGGTAGTTGCAGAACCATATATTTCTAGCCTTAGCTGACTGCTTTCAACTATCTTGGGAAGTTCAGAGATAATGGAGAAGCAGAACAATTATATTTGCTAAGCAGGACGGGGTGAGCAAGAGAGCTGTGAAAAAGAATAAAATCTCTGCCTGAAATCAAGAACTTCTATATTCATTCTGATAGATAAATCTCGCTAAGAGAAGGGGTTGGGGGTGGGGCTCTATACCGGTTACAGCACCCAGGGGAATGGCAGCTATTATCCCTATTGAGTTGGTACTTACCATACAGAGCCTGAACAATTCATACAGAAAAATAAACCATAACATCCCTGTTTATTATTACTTCAGCTGAGAGGTGGTGACATTAAACAGTTCTGCACTGCTGCTATAAATCAGCAGGCTGGGGATGCTCTCAGCGTGAGACAAGGACTCCTTGGAAACCACTCTCATCAAAGCAACCAGCTGTCAGAATTCTTCAAATTAAACTGTTATTACAGTAGTATTCATTAGTCGGTTACTGGCTATTAAGATATTTTTATATCGGCATCATTGACATTGGCTGTTGCTTTTTTAATATGCGAGTTACATATAAACATGATTCAATGGTGCATGGGGGATGGCAGATTCTATTAGAGCTTGGTGGCCCCTGTCTAAAAGCTGCTCTGAAGGCTTCTGTCTTACTGTCAGACACATGATTTTTTCTAGAAAGCTGGACATATGTTTCAGTGGATGGAGTGGGGAGAGGGGTAGTAATAATAGATTTCAACACTAGTATTTGCCCAGAAAAGTGATAGCCTAACATCAGAAATTATAACTCTTAAAGCTGTGACTGAGCTCCTGATGACAGGGGTTTATCCTCCTCCAATTTGGCAGCTTGGATTTCGGCTTTGTCTAAGTTGCTAGGTATCTGTCTAACTTTTCCTTATAAACAGGGTCAAACAAAGAATGAAACAATGGAGCATGGGGAGATGTATTGGAAAAATCAATATACAAATTCTGATAGAAAAAATATGACAAGAATTGGGATTGTATCAACTTGAACAGTGTTCTTGGCATCTGAAAAAGACCTTAATCCTCAGCTAAGTTTCAGGACAGATTTAACCTAAATTATTTTATTTTAACTAGAAAAGAAAAAGATGCTGTAAACAGTCATTGGCCTAGAAAGATTGATATATTAGTAATAATCATACACAAATTCACTCATACATAGAAGCAACAGAATTCTCTATTCTTTTATGTCAATCCCCACATGCTGTCAAGACTCTGTTTTGTTTAGCTGAGATGGAGAATAGTCTGAATCATTTCTCTCACAGATGATAAAAGTGAGCCTCTGTGTTCTAGTTCACTGGCATCAGCCTTGCTTTTCCTTCTTCATGTGCATTTTTAAGATACCCCAAGATACTCACCATTCCTGTTGGACAAATCGCCATTCCTTCACCTCACATCCATGAAGAAGTCAACACAGATCATATATACTACAGATGTTAGGAAGCATAGCATTGGTCAGTTTTTGTGAAACCTTTTGTGAAGGTTTGGTTTGGTTTGGTTGTTTGGTTGGTAGATTGGTTGGTTGGTTTGGTTTGGTTTGGTTCTCTGGAAAGCTGCCTATTACTCATGAAACAGCACGCCTATAACTTGCTCTGGAGGTTTCCCAGACCCAGGAGAATGTGTTTCCTTAAGGCATACTATCACAACCAAGACTATTAAATTTATTTCTACCACAATAAAGAACATGCAGGGTCTAAGATTCAACATGATCTTTGCAGGTAGAACTCTATGGAGATCTTAATCTCTCAAGGTGATTCACAGAACCATAGGTGGGTTAAGTGAGGTCTGTACCACCTCCTGCCACAAAGAACACTGAATTTCATTTTTCTTGAGAGAACACAAGAGGTGGATGTGATCCCTACATGGAACAAACCAGCAATGTCTAATGGCATAGGGAAGAGGGTGGACCATATAAAGGATGGGGAAGAGAATGCCACCCTAGGAAATATTCACAGAGCAGATAGCAACACATGTTCTTGGGAAGTAGATAAGTCTTCCCTTTCTCTTTGTCACTTGAGAGTCCATCTAAAACTGTCATTTTCAGGAAACTCCCCTGCCTTCCAGTATCATTATTTCATTTAGAAACTTGTTCTTTGTGGTAATATAAGACTTTGGATTTCTTAGGTTGTGGTTTTGTTTTTGCTTTTTGTTTTTGTCTTCAGCATGAAAAACAATTTTGAGAGTACTGAGGAGTATAGATGTCCTTTTCCCATGAAGAAAAATATCTGTGGAATGGACTCTGGAAAAAGAAGTAATTTCTGCCTGACGGTAACATTCGCTGCTTATTAGCTTTGAGCCATTTAGGCTGCTAAACAATGATTTCATGGAGGATGCTGCTTCCTCTGGTGGAACCACCATCCTCCCTTGAGGAACACAATGGCTGTTTCTCAGAAACTGAAAAATCAAATTCCAGTTCTTTACTCCAATCAGTAATTAGGTTCTTTCCCAACTCAGAAAGGCGTAGTGACACCCAAAAGCCTATTCTCATGAAGGTCTAAAAATGTCTTCCCACCTATTTTTTTAAACTGTCAGAGTAACTATCACTGAGATTTTTATCAAATGCCCATGTCAAAGAAATTCTGATGGTAGAAGTTGAGTGTCCCTTATTCAGAATTCTTGGGGCCTGAAGTATTTTAGCTTACTTATTACTTTGTTTTTTCTTTTAATATTTACATATACATAACAAGATGCCCTGGGAATGTGACCCAAATTTTACTGAAACCTCATTTAAATTTTATATGATATTTATCTGAAAGTAATTTAGGGCAATTCCTCCGAGGCACCTGTGTTTCAACTGAGACCTGACCCATAGAATCAGGTATGGAGATTTCCATTTCCGGTGTCATGTAGGCACTAGTAATTTTGGATTTGGAAGCATCTCTGGTTTCTGATTAGGGGTGTCCAGCCATGCTGCTAGGTAGGATATTTACATGGTGATTGGGTCATAGAAGCTCCGCTATGAACTGGTACCCTGATCTTGTGATTGGGAAGACTAGAGCTTTGTTAGGAAAACCCATTAACTCACACTCTCTCTTCTACCCATCTGATGTCCTCTGCCACATTCTCAAGTAGCAAGGAGATACTTTTCAGACACCAAATCCTTGATAGATTTATTTTCCAGAACCTAGAATGATGACAGAGTAAACTACCCAGCTTTTGGTATTCTACTATAGCAGCAGAAAACAGACTAAAACAGTCTGTCTGTCTTAATAAAATCCAAGTATCTGTAGAGACAGAAAGCATCCTTGAATTGCTAGTGAATTTTTATAATCTATCTTAGTGAGTACTGGCCTTTTCATTGTTTTGAGTCTCAAAGAGCTAGCACAGTTGAATGCTGGGCTGAAGGATGGTGCGTCTCAGAGACAGCCAATGTCTGGCTGGTTCTTGCTGGTTCTTCCTCCACTGCCTCCACTGTGTCCCCCATCATATAGGTAGCATTGGCCTTTTTTTGCATACTACAAATATCTTGATTCTTGCACTGTCATGTGTGCGAAACACTGGCACATGTTTGAAACGGGACTCTTTGATGACAACAGTGCCTGAAGACAGAAAATTCATTGCCAAGTAGCTCAGGGAAATAAGATCCCGACTCTGGGCTGTTAGTGATGTCAGTGAGGGGCTAGGCTGTTAAAAGAACAGTACAACACAACTAATGGACTCCTTCTGTATTCTCTCCAATGAGAAGACTTACCAGCCTGAACAAACATGAGGGCTGTGTTTGGTTCTCCTAGACTCATGCTTTCTTGCTGGAATAAAAGATATTAACAGCTGCCAGAAATCAAGTCTGTGAAATGAAACCATGGGCACCATGGAGTACCTGCATCTCCTCCACTTCGTTTTGTTCTCTTAGCAAGAGAACTCTGGTCGGGTAAGCAAAGCACCACGGTGACCCTTCTAGCACATGACTCTCAGCTCTGTTGGGATTCGGCTTACTGTTTCAGACTGAAGTGAAAACAGTCCCTCTCTTTAAAGATGTAGACCTCTGCTAAAGTTGAAATAATAATCTCAAGATTAGCATGAAAGAAAATTTGAACTCTTGTTCTCACCGATTGCGGGCAGGTCACGCTCACCACATTTCAACTGCCATTTTAATTTTCTATGGGTCATTTTTTTTCTTACCCCATCAATTTTGGCAGCTCTCACATTTTCAAGGGTTGCCACTTCACTTTGTAAAAGTTTGAATCTTCTGGTCCTCTCTTTCCTCTCCCACTATTGTCTTGACCTCACTCTTCTCTCTCTATCAAGGAGACGTCAAGGATACGAGGCAGCCAGGGTAGTTCATCCGAAGGAGGTTTTGGCAAAGGAGTTGACTGTGAGTGAGGAAATACTGGGGATTCCTGTCTTTGGAATTTTCCATGGAATATTTTTGTTTCCTTTCTCTCTGTTTGCCAGCTCTAATCCAAACTTCAGACTAAAATATGCCTGTGTTATGAGTCAGCATCTGGACACAACTGGGCCTGTGTATTTACTGTGGTTGTAAAGATGTTTGGAGTCAAAGAGCACCTGGTAGGAGACAGCGGTGTGATGCTTGTCTAAACTATGGGTGCTGTCAGTTTTATTTTTCTATCCAGTGTTTGGAGAGAGAGAGAGAGAGAGAGAGAGAGAGAGACAGAGAGACAGAGAGACAGAGAGACAGAGAGAGAGACAGAGAGAGAGAGAGAGAGAGAGAGAGAGAGAGAGAGAGAGAGAGAGAGAGAGAGAGAGAGAGAGAGAGAGAGAGAGAGATGGGGAGGGGGCGTTGCACATTGTTGATACAAATTGTGTATTAAAATCATATGGAGAGCCTTTGCAAGCATGCATATGTAGCCTGGTGCCTCTTAAAGCTTTCCAGGTAATGCTGACCTCAGTCTTTGATACCGACGAAGGCATTTTTAAACATCTTAGAAGACGCTTCATGAGATTCTTTACATTTTTTGGTTACCTCTTGATTATCCATGTTTAAAAGAATCTTCCTGAGTCCATCAAAGCTTTTGACACACATTGTGTGTTTCTATGAGCAAAACTTTAAGGATCTATTCCCTAGGATATTTTTGTAAACTTCATGATTGCTACATTCCGCTTTTATGGGAAAACTTAGTACCCGGTCTCATCAGACATACAAATTCTTTATATAAATATAAAATTACATATTATGGTATAAGCAAAAGGGTAGTTTATGAGTCAGCAATGTGGTTTCTGCAGACAGCTTCATTACTAACCCGAAGTTTAGTGATTTGACATGGTTAGATGTAGGGTTATCTTAGGTGAATGCTGAAGTCCTTTCTGGGCCTCGGTCTTTGCGAAATGGCCTGTCAGTTCCTACCAGAACAGCAAGCCTGCGAGCATCTTCTCCACTCTTTTCCAGGAACACCCAGGCGCTAAGAATCCCCTGTAGCATCTGCACAAACAAGCGATGTTTAATTCACACAACCTGTTACATGGGTACCAGTCCTTGGACTGTCAGCTTCCCATCAACTTCAGTCCTTTCAGATTCATGACCCCTAAAGGTATTAGTTGCCTGATTGACTGACTGATGATGACTGACATATATATGCAATTAACTCTTTAGTCTCACTGGCCGGAAAATGAGAGCCATATGTTTCTAATCTACAAATGTGCGGCAGCTTCTCTCCCTACAGTGAAATCACAGTCTGGCACTGCCAGAGAGATGTAGACCAGGGATCTGTAAGCACTTTTACAGTCCTGCCGAATTTCCACTCAATCGATTGATCCATGCCACCGCATTCAGCAATACCTGAGTTTTATATGGACTTTACAGTCGCGCATCACTAAACACAATTTTGCTTCCTCAAATTATTTTCAAACTATCATCAACTAAGCGTTCGTCTGCTTTATTCGCTACATTTTTTAAACTAAACATTTCCTTAAATGTTGTTCTGTACCTATGATCATATCAGCTTATGTTAACAGTTACTATTTTGACATATTATACACGCTAAAATACAAATATATCATTCACAGAAATGGCTGCTCATGCATTTGTGGCATGGAGTAAGTCCTGTTGAGTTACCACATCTCATAGAAAATGTTTACAGTTTCTTGCACGTGATAAGAAGTGAGGACTGGATGTGTAGGTTTCAGACTGCAGTGCATTGACTGGTAACAGCCCCCACAGGCTTAGATATTTGAATACTTGGTCCCAGTTGGTAGAATTATTTGAAAAGGATTAGGAGGTGTGGCATTATGGGAGGAACTGTGTCACTGGGAATGGGTTTGGGGTATCTGAGACCCAGCCAATCCCAGTTAGCTCTCTCTTTCTTTCTCTGGCTTGTGTTTGTTGCCTCAAGATGTGAACTCACTACTGCTGCTCTATTGTCAGGCCTGCCTGCTTGCCTGCTGCCATGACGTGCCATAAAGACCAGGAATGCTGACCCTCTGGAACCATGAGCCGGAAGTTAAATGGTTCCTTTAATAAGTTGGCCGTAATGTTCTGTCACAGAAGAAATGTGACACAGACTTTATAGCTACTTCTCAGTTAAAGTAAATGCAGTTCTAGTTTTAAATTTCTTTAAAGTTGCTTACTTTAAAAATTACTTATTTTTTATTCATGTGTGTGTGTGTGTGTGTGTGTGTGTGTGTGTTTCTGTCTGTGTGATTGTGTGTACTGTATATGCCTGCAAATATGTGAAAGCCAAAAAGGAGTATTGGGTTCCTCATAGTTCATTAAGCATCAGACATGAGCATTTATTTTCTTCCTCCTTTGGCTTTCCTCTTTGACCTGATGGTAATCAACCTAATCTTTCTATCATTTCATTTCTGTGGTTGTGGATCTGACACACTGTACTGGCCTCCATGGACAGCAGTCAGTCACATGGTCCAAAAACATAAAATCTAGGCGAGCACTCATACAATAAGATTTTTTTAAAAATCTTAGCAATCCTTAAGCAATATGAGTTCTGTTTTTCTTTTTTAACCTATATGATCTGTGCTTGCCCCCACCTCACATTTTCTTCCACACACCTTACACCCTATCTTCCATGGAGAAATGCATGGAGATCTCTAAACCTGGGAGATCTAAATGCATGACGTCACCTCCTACTGGTATGATGAGAAGCTCCTTTCCCTTCTTATACTGTGGATAGAGTGAAGGATCCCACACATACATGACAAGCATCCTACCACTGAGCTACGTCCTCAGCCTTTGGGGGTTATTTTTTGTGAGTATCTTTTTAAGCATGAATTAAACATTATTTATACATTTGAACATTACCATGATTTTAATAAATAAGTCAATAAAAGTTCCAAACATTTTTGGTACATCTGGGGAGATAGCACTACATTGGACGTAAGCCTGGAAAAAAATGTGAGAACTATAAGGATATTTGCAGAAGAACGTGAAAGAATATTTTGTCCTCATATTAAGTAGATTTCAGATGGACTATTAATATAAATATAACAGTGGAAACACATGAGTTTTAAAAATTGTCGCTATAATTCTAGAATTAAAAATTCATTTTTTTTCTAGTAGAGTACAAAGCCCAGAAGCCATGAAGTATGTTCAACAACACGAAGATCTGAAATGCCATTTATAAAACAATTGCTGGAAATCAAATGCCAGATAAATAAAACTTCCCAGGAAGTCCTATAATCCAATGAACAGAAGAGAAAGGGTCTGATGAATGAAGAACCAGAAGCACGATGGGGCTCTGCATCCTAACAAATATTAATTATTAATAAAACTAATTGAAGTAGGACCTGCTTGTTCCAAATTTTTCAAAAGAAAAGAACCAGTTCCCATAACTAATTCGTTAGTGGGGGAATGCTCTCACTGGCTGGTTTTCACAGAGTCAGCCATCTAAGCCCTTTTATTCTCCACTGACTCCCAATCCATCTTCCCCTGCACAGTAAACACCCTCATGAATTGGTCTTTTCTAGACCCTGACTTCCACTGGTCCATTTGTCAAGCACCGAACAAATGCTGCGATGTCTTACTTACTCTTGCTTTATACTAAATCACCATATCCAATAAGCCAAGTTCTCTATGCTGGCCTTTCTCAGAAGGGACTGAACTGTTTAGGGAACTTTATACTTCCACAAAATACCAGTAAATTGGGGGAGAGGTTATTTTCCCATCTCAGAAGAAAGCATGAACTAAGATAAAGGACTGCAAATATCATTATGGAGAACAGACATCTTTCAAAAATTGAATATCCTCTATGACTATGGTATAAGAATTGCATGGTTTTCTTCAAAAAGATGTGTTTTTAATCTTTTCTGTAACTTCCAAAGTTATCTTTTACAAAAAAAAATTGATAAAGCAGACTCATTTAAATTACTTTTTCTTCTGTATAAAAGAAAGTTAAATCATTCTTTGAGTAAATTTATAGAAAAAAAAAGACATCCAATACATGAAATTTCTGGGAAGAAAATGACTGCCAATCATATCGAATGACAGCTTCTCATTGTACATTTTCATGTATGTCACCTGCTGGGTAGCTGTAAAACTCACTCCCATGAGTTTCTCGCTAATACTGGATTTAGGCTTACCTGTATATTCACAGGGAAACAAACTTGGAAAGTATAAACTAATAGTATCCACTTACATCAAATGTACATTTGCAAGGGAAAAAGAAACCGTTTAAGAGGTCAAATGGCAGTCAGTGTCTACACCAGTAATGATACTAGCTTGAAGGACAGAAAATGTAAGAATACCTTTTTCTGGTTGAGTTGAATTTTTTTTTTCGGTTTAGTTTGTTTTGTTTTAGTTTGTTGTTATTTTTTTAAGGTTTAGAATCACATGACAAACCCTGATGGCTGCAAGGAATTACTTATTCCTCGATAGCACTCAAAAATTATGAATAATTCTTCTACCTCGTTTCTTTGTGTATTTGAAGTGAAATTCTAACGGAAGAAAAGAATATCATAAGAGACATTCTTATGCAAATTTAAACAGTGGTTAGACAGGGACTTGAGAGATGGCTCAGCCATTAACAACATTTACTATTCATACAGAGGGACCTGGGCTTGGTTCTTTTTATTTTTTTTATTGGATATTTTCTTTATTTACATTTCAAGTGTTATCTCCTTCCTGGTTTCCCCTCTGGAACCCCCTATCTCATCCTCCTTTCCCCTGCTTATATGAGGGTGCTCCCCTACCCACCACCCACCCCTTCCCACCTCCCCGCCCTGGTAGTCCTCTACACTGGGGCATCGAGCCTTCACAGGACCAAGGGCCTCTCCTCCCACTGATGCCCTGGGTTTGGTTCTTAGTACCCATGTGGCTGCTTACTCTCTCTTCTTTTAAGAAATTCTTTCACATTTTCAAACAGTTTATCAGAAAAAATAACACTCCCATATTCCACCAATCAGGAACTGATATATTCCCCCTGTTTTCTATCTTCCTTCCTTCCTTCCTTCCTTCCTTCCTTCCTTCCTTCCTTCCTTCCTTCCTCCCTCCCTCCCTCCCTCCCTCCCTCCCTTTCTTCCTTCCTTCCTTCCTGTTTTAACAATTCAAAGTCTGTAGCTCAGACGGCTTGCAGGTAACTAAGCATGACCTTGAACTCTTTGCTCCTATCTCGACTTCCCAAGTGCTGGGATTGCAGGTATGAAACACTGGACCACACTCAGTTTTATGTGATGCTGTGAATCAAACCCACGACCTCCTACCTGCGGGGCAAGCATTCTTTCCATTGCTACATTCCCACCTTTCTACCTTTGGTACGCTTGCTACATTCTACTTACCTTTCAATGCCAGCGTTACCTGTACCAAGTTCCGCTAAGGAGCCTTTACTCTTTGTTCCTCGTTATTTCTCAGTACATACAAAACATGGAGTTAGAAAGGGGGATATTATTAAATGGGAGGAATATTATGAAAATAATAGCCCAGATAAGAAGAGTATGCTGACCGAGTGAACAAAAGCCCCTTTAGCCTACCCCACTCTGTGGGGTGGGTGCTCCAGAGACTGAGTGCAGAAACCTCGCCCTCGTTTAACCACTGTGCAGACTCGTTAGGCGCAGTGAAGTGCATACATATGGCACCTGAAAAATATCACTGAATTAATAATTTAAATCGTGATTATGCCTCTAATTTCCTACCATCTTCTACTAAATAGACAATGTAATGAAAAGCATATTTTATTTACAATTATAGTTTATGAACCCAAATGTAAACTGACAGTAATGAGGAGACAGTGTCACTAAATCCATTTTAATGTAAATTGCCACATTTAAAATATTCGGAAGGCAGCGAGGGCAGTTAATGAACCCAGTACTGATATCCTTGTCAGAAGTGCCAGCCTCGAAAGCACTGCTCTTCTGGTCCAGGCCGGATGCTGATCACTACCTCGTCATTCCAGTGTTTATTGTTCCTTCGCATGACGTTCTAATTATAACAGTTTTTCTTTCCCGCCCCCACACCTAGCTATCAGCAAACCTGCTCTGAATTAAAAAGACACAGACTCAGGCTGTGTGCACAAATCTGTCTCCCACGCCAGAGGGCTTCGTGTTTGTGCCTAGAGCAGGGAAGAGCGGTGATTTAACAGGGTAATTACAACCTGAGCTGGTGGATCTCGCCAAAAGAGAAAACCCTTCAACGTTTCAGGGCAGATAATGATGCCCGCACCTCAGCTGACAGGAAATGCCTCCTGGTCCTGGTTAGGTTCTCAGGGAAGCTTTTAGTCTAAGCCAGTGGTTCTCAACCTTCGTAATGCTGCGACTTTTTAATACAGTTCCTCCTGTGGTGGTGACCCCCATCATAAAGTCATTTTGTTGCTACTTCATAACTGTGATTTTGCTATTGTTATGAATTGTAATTTAAATATCTAACACCTGACTTTCCCAAAGGGGTCACAACGCACAGGTTGAGAAACACTAACTAGTCTAAGTCTACAGGTTTTACTTGAGGGCTAAGTTACTGACTCCACCCCTACCCGCCTCCCTACACCAGTGGCCCTAGAATGCAGCCTCTTTCCCATGATAAAGTCAACCCTAAACCTGGGAGCTGGGTTTTAAGCTTTACTAAGGGGTCATGAGAGAGATGATTCAGACCAAAGAAGGTAATAAAGTAATGGTGTTTACATTCACAGGAAACACAAACTGATCCCAAGAGAAAAGTTGTTCCCATCCCTATCTCTCCTGTCAAGTGTTTACCTGATACATAAAGAATCCTTAGACTTTGTTTAGAAAACATCGACATCCAGGAAACAAACCCAGGCAGACACATTATTGCTGGAAGTAAACAGAAACTCGGAGGTTAAACACAGACACAACAAGAAAACTGAAATCTGAAATTACCCCGCAGGTTCTTTCTCCCCACCACACCCGCAAACCTCAGAAGCATGTCACATGTTCTATATGGCAAAGATGTGGAGAAGTGAACTTATCAGTTGTGTAGATTTCGGACAGTCCTGACCCTGTGCAAGGTCTATTGCTGTTTTTATGCTGCTGTAAGAAATACTCGTAGCGATACAGTTAGAATAAAATGTACTCAGTATCAAAAGTTCAGCAAAGATCTCACCGGTAAAAGCCCGTATGTTTTACAGAACTGCCTCCCTTCCTGGAGGCTCTGGGAGACAACTCACAGGTTTTGAGTTAAAGGATGAGGGTTCATTTTCTCACTCATCCAGGTTGCTGGCAGAATTCAAGATTTATGTTTTTCTTCCGGGGTTCTTTTGTTATCGTTGTTACAGTTTCTTGTTGTGGGTCATTCACAATTCCTACAAGGTGATGTAGTCTTTGTTTTCTATTCAGTTCTTACAAGTTTAAAGACAGCAGTGGACAGTCAAGTGTTTCAGACAGCAGATAATCCCCCTCCTGCCCCCAACATTCTGACTTTTTCCATGTGTAAGCAGCCCCGTGCTCAACCTGGGTCACATGATCCAAGATGACATCCCATCTTATGATCCCAAGTCCTCTTTCCTACTTCAAAATAGTGTATCGGGGGCTGGAGTGATGGCTCAGTGGTTAAGAGCACTGGCTGTTGTTAGGTCATGAGTTCAATGCTCAGTAACCACATGGTGGCTCATAGTCATCTGTAATGTGATCTGATGCTCTCTTCTCATGTACATGAAGACAGTATACTTATATACATTAAATAAATAAGTAAATCTTAAGGTTATGTTTTTAAAAAGTGTATGTTTTAAAAAGGGCATATAATTTTTCACATAAAATAAAAGAATACTACAGCAAAGCCCTAAGTATCCAACAGTAGGAGAAGGATTAAACTAAGTTTTTTTCCCTTTTAATACACATGTATACTTTGAATGAATATGTATATTTTCGTAGTGTTTTAAAAAATCATATATACTCATACAACACTACTTTGAATAAATGAAGCTTTTTTATGTCTTTGTAAAAATGCCTGCCTTAAAGTTCTATATGGTCACATAAAATATACTTACAGATTTTTCAATAACATAATATAGTCTATTATACATATACATATAAAAGTATAGTCTCTATCGACATATACAAAGACATGTTTTGGTTTATTAACAAAAAATTATAGCATAAGACTACACCAAAAATTAAGATATCCTCTAGAACCCCCTAACAGAAATTCTCAGACAAGAGGAAGAGTATGATTTCTCAATTGATCTCTTTTTATTATAATTTTGATATTTGAGCCCTGTACATAAACTACTTATACAAAAATATAATACTGAAATATATACATTAAGCAAAGACTTAAATGTATATAACTCCATCTCTTAAGAAAGCCCCAAATTGGGAGAGTGTATGGGAGTAGCTTTATGATCTCCTTGTGCTTGTCTACCACAGGGAGGTTAACAGAAGAGGAACAATAGCTGCTATGACTCCTTGTCTAGTATTACAGCGAGAAGAAGGATCAAACATACGCTAACGGATAATAGGATTTCTGATATGTTGGAAAAGTGCACTAAACGGTAAACACTAGGCTAACGGTCCCCGAGCTTCCCAGCTACCGAGCATTCCACATTAAAGAGAAGGTAAGTGTCATAGTTACAAATGTGATACCTCAATTGGCATAAGCTCTCGGTTTCTCCAGAAGGCCAGAAAGGGGCAGAATCAAAATCAGTAGCTCTATACACAGAATCAGCCCTGGGGGCGGTTCCGTGAGCATCTCCTATTTTGTCAGGATCCACCACCAAACTAAGCCCCAGTAAACCAAAGACTGGAAAAGACCAACTTCAGTGGTGTGGGATGAGTGGAGTGGCGGAGGGGTACAGGGAGGTACAGGGTGTGTGTGTGTGTGTGTGTGTGTGTGTGTGTGTGTGTGTGTGTGTGAGTATGTGCACGCGCGCCTTTCTTTTCTTACCCATGCAGTAGGCTGGGCTCAGACTTTGGGTGTGGACTCTTAAGGATTATAAAAGTTGTACACAAAATGTGTTGCCTTATTTATTTATTTATTTATTTATTTATTTATTTATTTATTTATTTATTTATTGCCTGTAGGTAGCAATTAAAAGGGCCGCCCGTGATAGGCAGGCGGCCCCAGTTATGTGCCAGCAAAGTGGTATAGTGCCGCATCTTAAAAACCCCCAGCACCACAAGAAGGTGCGTTGGGGGCTCAAAGGTAGCGCGATCGTGTTTTCATTGATGCCAAGACCGAGGGCAAAAACAGACATGTGCCACAATCTATAAAAGTTATATATGAAATTCCTGTGTTTCTTTCCATCTTGTTAAGAATATGGTTAAAAACTCGAAATATACCACTGCCTCACCAGTATTTCCTTCGAGAGATGGGATAATGTGATCTTCTTTTTCATAGATGTTTGTCCACGGGAGTGCGTTCCACTGGGATCAGAAAAATGACTCTATGCCAGCTAAACAGTCCGTGTAAAGATCCCACCGATAGCTTTCGTTGTTGTCTGGTTGGTTTGGGTTTATCAAGACAAGATTTCTTTGTGTAGCCTTAGCTATCCTGGGACTCACTCTGTAGACCAGGCTGGCCTCTGACTCAGCGATCTACCTGCCTCTGCCTCCCAAGTGCTGTGATTAAAAGTGTGTATTATCTTGCCTGGACCAACTGAATTTCATATGAAATTTTATACCTGTAGTTATAATTTAAAAACTGAAACAATAAAACCCACTTTGAGAAATGTTTACTACTACAGAGAGAAATTTACTACAAACCACTTCAAAGCAAAAACAAACAAACAAACCCACCATTTCTATCCATCCATAAGCTAAAATGGCCTGGAATCCAAATCTGCACTTCAGCTTGAGAAAGCCCTGGATGCCTTGGCTGAGTGGATTTGTCTGTTAACGCCCAGTGGAAGATCTGGGAGTACAGAGTCAGCCTGCATTACGAGAGAAGCCGAGTCTTCTCTAAGAGTTCAAACGAGGCTGCTGTGCGATCTACACACCTACGCACGGTTTAGACAGAAAGACGAGTTATATTCCCAGAACACATGCAGACACAAATACATATTTTTTTAGCATAAGTCAGTGATGGTCTGGCTTATGAAAATAAATAGCTCACTTTCAATTCTGTCACTTTACTTAGGCTTAATTTTATGGAGTTCATTGAGATTTTACTTCAGAAATCAGAATGAAGATACTGTTCACAACAAGCTTTGCCATCCTAATGGGGAAAAAAATTATGGTCAAGACAGGCTCAGCACATAAGATAATTTTGGATCATATTTCAGGAAGGGGAGCTAGATATTGGAATGGGGGGAGGGTAAGCTGTGCTTGACACAAACAATCCTTTTCCACTTGATTTTATCCTTTTAGGAAAACAAATAGAAAAACCTCATTAAGTCGATATAGGGCTTGTCAGAATGGGTCAGGTTCTAAGTAGCTCTGATTCTCTAGTCAGATAGATGTTCTGCTGTTATTTAATTAAGACATCAGATAGCCCAAAGTTGTCCAGATAATGGTGGATCTATGTTCTTCAAATTAGTGAGGTTTCCCTGCTGTCTTGAATGGGATTCAGATAGTAAACACACAACACCAATGTCTTAGTCAGTGTTCTATTGCTGGAAAGAGACACTATGAAAACAGCAACTCTTATAAAGGAAAACATTTAATGGGGGCTTGCTTACAGTTTCAGAGGTTTACTCCATTGTCATCATGAGGGGGTGGGTGGTAGCACACAGACAGACATGATGTTAATGAAGTAGCTGGGAGTTCTCCATCAGGATCTGCAGGCTTAGAATGGGTTTTTGAAACCTCACAGCTCATCTCTAGTAACGCATTTCTTACAAAAAGACCAGACCTCCTAATCCTTTCAAATAGTGCCACTCCCTGGGGAACAACTAATCGAACCTATGAGCCTATGGGGGTCATTCTCATTCAAACCAGCGCAACCAGATAGTGAGATTCCAGTACTCAGAGTGCTCATTACATCTGCACAGAGACAACCTCCTAGTCAGAGATTGTTGAGGCCTACTAATAATTAACCAATAAGCTGGAAACATCAGAGTTAATTAGAACCAAGTACCTGGACCTGGCATGTGTTGCTACTCTGTGAGTCAGGAGGCCACAAAGAATAGACGAATCAAACACTCTTAAAAATGAGAAGGGCTCATTGATTTATTTTTAAAGGCCAAGTGTTAAAATGTGCAACCACAATTTAACCAAACCAATTCCCTGATTACCACTTTCCCGATTGCCTTTGAGAACAATTTCACACTGCAAACCAAACCTGCCCCACCAAAAACCACATCATGCTCTCTGATTACCCACCGCAAAATTAGCAGAAAGCTTCTCTTGATACCTCAGTGGTTCTTCTTGGAGCTAAACTTTTAGGAACGAAGGAACTAGGAAGTTTCACCAACGATGAAAAACTCAAGGGGATCCTTGAGTTCTAGGTCTCTGCAAGAGCTTCTGTTTCATTTATAATTACTGAATTTAGGCATTGCAGTTCTGTCAGAGGTACAAACAGACCTTCACAGCAGAAATTAAATTCTACCTTTGTATCATTTGGCCACAATGTGCCTGTGCCTGACCATAGTTCCACACCTGGAGAACAGCGGACACAGAACCCCGTGTGACCCAGTTCCTGCCTCCAGGTCTGTGCATAGAACTGCCTTCAATATAAAATTAGCTCGGCAACGCGTCTCTGCTATGCTCTTGGTGCTTTCTTGTGTTCTGTTCTATCTCAGCAAGGAGGAGGTGTTTGCTAACTGGGATTGTCGTGTTGTTGAATGATGGGGATTTCTAGCTGCAGAAACTGCAAGGCTTTCTCAAGTGTTGAGACAGAAGTCAATTCGGGACTGGAGAGGTGGTGAAGTAGTAAGGAGTTCTTGCTGCCTTTTCTTAGGACTGGAGTCAGGCTTCCAGCTCCATAGTATATGACTCCTTTCTTCTCGCCTCTGAGAGCACCCACCCACATGTGGCATACATCACCACAAACACAAAGACACACACACACACACACACACACACACACACACACACGCAAGAATTAAATTTCCAAAGAAGAAAAATACATCAGTTTTTTTTAAAAAAAAAAAAGCTTTTGAAAATCTCCTAATAGAAATCACAGATACAGATGTAAGAGAAAAGACTATTTAGCAAAAACTACAATGAAATATTTTTGTATTCAATGCTGACACTTTCCCTGAGGCAAATTGAAAATAACTCACAGCTTCTCATTGAAAATCACAATGTGTTTACAGTGCAGAAAAAACATCTATATTTGATAATGAAAGTGGCAAATTTTTACAAATATTAGTGAATTGAATTTCTATGCGAATGTTTGCAAGGATGAAATAAAGTGTCCAAGTGGAATTTTCCAATCTCTCCATTCCGAATACGGCTTCAATTAGTGTTTTTTTTTTTTCTTCAAATCCGATAAATGGTTAAATCGTTGAGACTTACCTTCTTTCTCGACCAAGGTGGTTATTTTATCCCAGAATCGATTGTGTCTCACTACTGAATTATTTTAATATATTTCATGAGCTATTTGCTGAAGTAGATAATAAAAAGCCCACGACACGGCAAGAAAAACATTCCTATATATATGTATGTATGTGTGTGCTTGTGATGTATTAGACACTCCTATGTTGACAATTTTTATCTAGTAGAATCTAAAGTCATGCCTGGGATTTCTAAGGATCATAGTGAACTGTCATTACCATTTATTTTTTAAAAATACTAAGTGAGTGTGTGTGTGTGTGTGTGTGTGTGTGTGTGTGTGTGTGTGTGTGTGTGTAGAGCAGAGGATAATTTGTCATTGCTGAATCTCTCCTCTTTCATGGGTTCTTGCATCAAACTCAGATTGCCAGGTTTGGTGATGAGCAGAACTAATAGCTGGGCCATTGCTTCAACCCTTACCTCCATTTCTTTGTGTAAATCGTCAGGTATCCTGAATGATGCAAAATCATAACCACATTATACAATCACATTATGAACAGAAGTCAGGATTTGTCTTTCAGCTTGCTCTTGCAACAAACTCAGAGGTCTTGTGGGGTTCTTGAAAATGCCGCACCCACTATGACTCTGAGTGTTGACCTTAATATGTCAACACACTCTGGAACTGCCTAGGAAGAGACTTTCAATGCTGTCCTATTGGCATACCTGTGTGTAAGTTGTTGTTGTTGTTGTCTGTTTTGTTTTGTTTTGTTTTTGTTTGAGACAAGGTTTTACTATATAACCTTGGCTTGCCTCGAACTCAGTATTTAGACCAGGCTGGCTTCAAACTCATACAGATCCTTCTGCCTCTGCCTTTAAATGCTAGAATCAAAGTGTTCACCATCACACCTGGCCAAAGTTTCTTTTCTTAATTGAACTAAAGCAAGAAAGCACATGGAGCTGCATGGCATCATGTTGCCAACTATGCTCAGAGCTTTGTCAGAGTGAGAGAAGGAAGAGAAAGGAACACAAGTAAACATGCACACATTCATTCTCTCGACTCTCACCTGAGCTGTGCATGTAATGGGTGCTTTAGGTTTCGGCTTTGACTTCCCACATTGATAGCCTAGAACTGTGAGCTCAAATAAAACCTTTCTCTCTTAAATTGTTCTTCTGTCAGAGTAATTTATGAACAGCAACAGAAATGACTTAAAGAAGATGCATTAAGCCCTGGTTCTTTTAGGTTCTACTATCTATCACATCATAATACTGGAGACCAAACTTCCAACACAGGAACTCTGGAGGAAATACTTAAACCATTGGACCATTGCACATCGTTAAGCAAGAATCTTACATTTTTTTCCCCTTCAGTCTGTGCTGGAAAGCTGAAGAATATGTGTTTTAAGGGTGATGTCAAGGATTTCAGCAGCAGAGATAACAACACATTAGTAGATGCACTCACCATCGAAGAATGAAAGTAGACAGGCGAAATCAGAAGTGCTTTCTCCCGGAGATCTTTGCATCTGAGTTACTGCTGGAAGGTGTTGTACACTTTATAAAGGGTGTCCCCACCTCTCTAGCCAGTTCCTTTTTCTAGGAAGTTCTCAAGAGTCTTGTATAGAGACATACCTCTTAATCAAATTAACAACCCAGATTAGCTATAACAATGGCTATTTCTGAAAATCCAGTCCCTGAGATAAGATTTAGAAATGCAGCCAATCCATGTCTATTTTTCATGCAATGAAAAGTCATCTGTTGCAAAAGATGTTTACATGACATCCAAATGTACACAGGAACAGGTGATAGAACTATCCAAAGCTGGGGATAGTGGGAGGAAACCAGGATGATACCAGGCACAGTGTAGGAAAGGCCGGGGCTAGCCTCTGCTTTCATACTCATTGACCTTTTGGAAGAAGGATTGGCTTCTAGATTTTGTTATCATTAGAAGAGAAAGGACATTTAGTGAGTATCTGGTTTAATGCTTTGGAGACCATCACACTCCAGTTGTGTGCATTTTAAAGTGAAATGATCTGATGAGCAAGGTTCACCACAGAGTGCTTTCCTATAGCAAGGGACACAAAGCACAACTGGACCCATAAGCAAATCAACAAGTCATTAGATCGTGTTGTGAAAACACTCAGGACAGATCTAGCTTCATCTGGATTTGACTTGGGGTTGCAAATAGAATTGCACAGTACCTGGTCTCTGTGTTCTTGGCACAGTTCATGTCCATGTTGACTGCAAGCACTGTGTAATCCATCAACTGGGGCTTGAGAAAATGACCCTGCAGTCCCTATCACATGTCACACATTCACTGGGCTCTGACTAGGTCAAACTGTTCCAGACAGTGACTGTGGACAAGGAAAAGAAAGGGTCTGCTAGCCCAGGTCCTTCTTACCTGCCCACTTCTGGTCTGATAAAATACCATCCTTATCCAAAACATTGAGCAGAGCCTATGGGAGGACACGCTTCATCCCAGTACATCAGGGGCACACTCACAGAAGAGTGTACCAAAGATGAGAAAGGGCTGGGTTTTATTTGACGTTTTCTCAGTTTCTGCAGGATCTCATTTGAGATTCTGCATCTCATTCCCAATTACATCTCCTTGTGGTTTGATTTCAATGGAGTAGTCTGAAGTACTCAGAGTTAAGGGGACACACAAATGAGGAGAGGCTGCCAAGCTCCACCTTCCACGGCACAGCCATATTAAGTGCCTTCTGCACATCCTCATTCAGTGTAGCCCAGGACATCTCTCTCTGGTCCCATGCCTGCAACTTCCCCCTGGCACATCCAAAGGGAATCTTGTTCTATCAGTATACTCGAAATCTCCCACAGTACATTATGCATTATACTCAAATTATCTCTTACTGGAGCTTATAAAAAGATCTCATCTTTAACTTCAGGTGGTTTTTTTTTTTTTTTTCATTCTCTAGAATTCCATGCTTCATCCATGCTAGAGGGATCTCCTCCTTGACACTCATTTTAGAAATCTGGCATTACACTGTGACTAAGAAGGCCACCTTCCCAGTCCCAGTCCTGAAGCAATGAAGCTTCCCTGCTTGACTCTTGGGAAACACACACACACACACACACACACACACACACACACACACACACACACACACATATGCTCATTAGTTACAGGAAGCAATTTCAATGATAATGTTTTTGAATGGCCGGCATCAAATAACTTAGGGAGTCAACATCACTGCAATGCAGCGAACAAGCTCTGAAGTGCAGTTGAGCATGAAGGTGATTGTCAAGGGACAGGCCTGGAAAGACCGGCAATCTACACAGGGACAGTGATGTGAGTTTCTCATGCAGGGCCTTTAATTACTTCTTGCTGAGCTCTACTCTCCTGTTTTCCTGGCAGCAGGTTAAAAAAAGGAAAGAAAGAAAAAGAAAAAGCCACTGAACTTAGCCAGAATTTTTATTGTGAGTAGGAAGCAGGGGACAGTGGACACGAAAGCTTTACAGAAAGTTGCTTAAACACTTGACATTGGTTTTATTAGACTACTGGGGTTATGTGAGTTTAAAATTCAGAAATTAACAGGTTCATTCTTTAAACCTAAGTGGCAACAGTTAACCTCTACCCATAGAAATAATCATTTTTAAAATAACTAAAAAAAAATGGAAGTTATTCCATAGAAGTTACGCTAAGACAAAAAAGAAAGAAAGAAGAGAAAAATAAAAAGGAAATGCTCCAATCTTTCATTGTGCCTGTTAGTATTGTGATCATTTTAAAATGTTTCTCTACTGCTCATAGCATCGTAGGGGAAAAAATTAACGTCAAGAAATGTTTTCCAGACATGAGTTAAAACAATGAAAAGAATAAAACAGACTTGAGATATCTGAGTAAAATGGAAAGAGGGAAATTTAGCAGATCTATACTGGGGGTGGTGTAGGGCATTTCCTGATGGAACTATGAAGAGAAAGGAGGCATATATAAGGCCCATCCTCAAAATCATCATTCGGGGACAAGAGGAAGGAGGAATCAAAAAGAAATGGCCCCAAAGCAGCAGTCCAGATCCACTTTGTTAATTTTTAAATATAGAAAACAAATAAGCAAAATTGAACTAATATGAATACCCACTTGCTACAATTTTCAAAATGGGCTAACAAAACTGTATGTAAAAACACAAGAGAGTAAAACTTACTTTCACTGATACATTTCCCCAACTGAATTGTTACTGACCCCTGTGTTTTCTTTAATACAGAAGTTCTGCAGATACGTTAAGTTTTCTTGTTTTCAGAGCCCTGTAAGATTCTCCTTGGTAACATGTATGGACCTACAGAAGAATCAACTACTGTGCTTACTGACCCAAGCCTGGCACCAGTTATCAAACCTTTTCCTTTCACCAATGCCAGATGTAAATCCCTGATTTGCACAGTCATTCTTCTATTTCCTTCAGTTTCTTTAAATTAATTTGAGACTCTTTTTCCATGATTGAGCTAGCCTGCCATTTCTACAAAAAGATTTGGAAGAGTTGGTATCTTGGGGCTACCATCTTCCCTCAGCCCCCTGAATGCTTGGTACTTATCTATAACCACAGCTCTCAGGATGATGAGGAAGGAATGTTGTGGTCAGGGAAAGTCTAGGCTACATAGTGAGACTGTGGCTCAAAAATAAATAAATGGATGATGTTGACCTTTTATGAAATCTGATAATAGGAGTGGAAAAGAAATGACTACATTTCAATGTTCTTATCCTTTTGTTTTAAGTTTTGGACCTACATTCTTAACTATTAAAAATATGTGGGAATGCCATTTACTTTCGAGGCCTATGGGACAAAACATACTTAGATAGTTGTGGGAACGAGACTGAGGATTGGGGGCGAGAGGCAACAAAGTTATGCGACGAATCCCAGGAATCCGACTCCGGAGACCAGAATCAGGGTGCAGATCTGAGTTTATTGTCCAGTCCATAAGCTTATATGTTTGAACCAACCCTAAGCCCCTAACACCTTGGCCAATCATGGTCAGAAGGAGTGGGAGGAGTACCGTTGTCCATTATGTCCATTTTGTGACGACGGGGGAAGCAGGCACTTATTTGGTCTTGGTTCCTTTTTGCTGTCTCACCGGTATTCCGGGAGCCATCTTAGATTTAATGCCATGTACAGACTGGGGCTCTTCCAGGGGTCGCTCTCCATCCCACTTTTTCCGTCACAGGGTTAACCTCCGTGTCCCCCAGAGATAATGGAACATTTTGCAATTTGTTTGATGACATTTCTAAGAACGTGAAGAGAAACAAGACTGGAGGCTTCTGGACCTAAAGTTCCCATGGTTGTAAAATGTGATCATACTCATTGAACCACAAGAGCTTGCTAAAGTCAGGAGAGCTATCAGTTTTACACATGGACAAAGATTCTTTTGATCAAATCAACTCATTGCTTGGACCAATAGGAGACAAGTAAGATGAAGAAGAATGTAAACTTTTACATCATTCATAAACCCAAGTGTCTTACTTAGGGTTTCTATTCCTGCACAAAACATCATGACCAAGAAGCAAGTTGGGGAGGAAAGGGTTTATTCAGCTTACACTTTCCACATTGCTGTCCATCACCAATGGAACACAGGGCAGCAACTCACACAGGCCAGGAAATCGGAGGCAGGAGCTGATGCAGAGGCCATGGAGAGATGTTACTTACTGGCTTGCTTCCCCTGGCTTGTTCAGCTTGTTTTCTTACAGAACTCAGGACCAGCAGCCCAGGGCTGGCACCACCCACAATGGTCAGGGTCCACTCCCTTGATCACTAATTGAGAAAGTGCCTTACAGCTGTATCTCATGGAGGCATTTCCTCAAGGTAGGCTCCTTTCTCCGTGATAACTCTAGCTTATGCCAAGTTGACACACAAAACCAGCCAATACCAATAATACCAAGCATTATCACATTCTGATGACAGAGCTGTACTATGGCTTCTTTGGGATTTCACTAGGTAGCAGAAAAGGGAGGAATACTAAACACTATTTGCACACGCACACTAGAATCCCCACAGAAAGTGTCTGAGAACACCCACATCGATGCTTCCAGTATGATGAGCAGCACGGCAGACTCTGACTTTAGAATCACACGTGTGGTTTCCTCAGCATGTCCAAGTCAGGCAGAGGCAGAGGAACTTCCTGTTTTATGAGGGGTTAACATATTCTGATTACACTGTGCCTTGCTATTCCCTACCCCACTGTGAAAGCACTTGCTGGAATCAAGAATCCAGTGTCCAGCTTGATGGTGCAGTGAGTAACTACACCGGAAGCAGAACTTCATTGTCAGTAGCAATATTATCAACTACCTGTCAGCATAAGAGAAGGACAGTTTGACTTTTCAGAGAACAGAGCAATCAGGCACGGAGAAGGACTATCTATGTCGGACACTCTATTTCCTTTGCTAGTTGATGTCTTTTGCAGTTGGCCAGGGTCCTGTCTTTGCCTTCAGCTTGGCTGGCGGCTATTTCAAAGGTTATTCTTCTCAGGGGATAAATCCCCACAATGCATCTGGAATTTCAAAGCCTACTTTTATACCTTATTGCATCAGCAACCTCATAAACTTTGGCTTTCATTTATGCTTTTGTTTTAGTTTTGCATAATAAACAACATTCAACAAGCCTTGATTTTACAACACAAAGAGAGGAAGTTAACAACTTCTGTCCAGAGATTTCTATTTTAAAAGTTGTTTGGTCTAAAACTCCAGTCTAATAATAAAAATGATGATGATGGTGGTGGTGGTGGTGGTGGTGGTGATGACGATGAGGAAGTACTTCTTCAGGACCTGACCACTTAAAACTCCATTAAAGGATTATTTCACAACATTTCAGACCCCCCCTCTTCATTAATTCACTTGAGAGACTAAAAAGCCCACTTTAGATTGTTAAATCAAAAATTCTCCCTTTACTTTTGCTTCCTCTAGATTTACAATCCAAATCTAAGATTAGCCAAAACTTCATAGTGGAAATATGCTTGGGCCAAATTTGCTCTGGTTATGGAAAGTAAGCTGGTATAGCATGTTTGACACTGTAGTGGGCTCTGATGTAGCTGCAATTGGGTTTTTAACCTTCCTCTAACTGGCCAGGGTGATAAGTCACCCTTGACATTCACCCTTCCAACAGCAAAATGCCTGTATTACAAAATCAGCCTCAAGCCTATCAAATAATTAATACCAGATTTGTAAGTGACACCAATGATGTCATTTCAAAAAAAGAAGAGGAAGAAAGAAACAGGGCCTTGCTCCCTGCATTTACCAGTTGCAATCTTTTGACTAACAGATAACATCTGCCAATGAGTAAAACTTGTTTTAGGGAAAGAACAGCCTTTAGTGATTTTATTTCTCTGACGTTTACTAGGTTCCTAACACGCGAAGCCAAATGCTTTTGTTTAACCACCATAGAGCAAGAAATGGCCGTGCAATCTGTTTCACAAGTTTTGAAGCCTTAAGGGAATCATATTTAACGACTAGAAGGCTCCTATGTGGTGTTTGGCAGCCTGTCACTACAGACATCACCGTGAGCTAACTGCCTTCAGACTTGTGGGTGATGCCAGTCCACTGAATCCAAAGTAAAGAGGGTGCCTGGCCAGATCGAAATGAAAAGCACTGAGTCACCATGTTCTCTGGATCTGTAGCGAAGTGGTGACAGGATTCTCTAGTCATGTTCTCGGGGATAAGATAGAGAGAGAGCAGAAATCAAGGGGCTGCCATTCTTGATCAGAGACGTCAGAGTGAGTTGGGAGATAGCTTGATATGAACACAGATGGTTATGTATGCAAATATTTAGGGACACGTGAGTGCACATGGACTATTTATGCACACATGGGTTCCTGTGCTTCATCAGCTGAGGAAGAACAAGACTACAGTAAACCAGTGCCTTGGCACTGAAGTCCATCCTCCAATAAAAACATCGAGGATCGATGGGAACATAGCTAATCCTAGGACCTAGTGTCTATAAATTACAGTTTTATTCTACAATGCAGAAGCTCACCAAAGGGTTTAAAAAAACATAGTCTCCAAATTATTATTTTCATTATTTATCTGGACTTCAATTGGGTTTCACTATTTCTACGGTCTCCAAGCTAAATTATTCCTTCCTGGGTCTTTACACATTTGTGAGTTTCTTATGACTACTTTAATCCTAGCCTAATTTTGCCTCAAGAATGGTCTTTCCAATTGTTAGAGAAATATCCCCTAAGCTGTCCCCATGTCGTCACGTTGGGTTAATATACAGTTTCCTCAGGAAGACCACTACAGCTTGACTCTCTGTTTTGTTAAAATTATATTACAATCATCCTTCTGAAAACATTGTAAGCTCTGGTCAGCCTCACTCAGAGTGGTAATTGGGGTGGGATTTATCATTGAAGCCTAATTCTGCCCATTATATTCCTGCCTCTCCATTTATCCTGGTCTAAAAGTGTTATTTGAGCCGGAAGATCATTCTGTAACCTTCAGATTACCGCTGGGTGGCTTCGGCGGGAAAGGAATTACCAATGCATTAAATTTGAATTAGCTCTGAGAAATCATGCAGATGTATGCACGGAACATTACAGCAATACTGTCTCCCAGGCACAGTAGAATTGCTTTTATGCAGTTTTAAAGAATCACCCGTGCAACCTTTAAACTGCACACATGATGAAGCTGAGGCAGCATCTTCCACTAAAAAAAATAGTAAAAAGAATGGAAGAAAGAAAAATCCTCATGTCCAAATATAGTCTTTCAGGGAAACCTGATCACAGGACCACAGGAGCCTGCAGCTGACTGGCCTGTTTGGGTCTCAGCCATGAGTGCCCGGCAGAGTGACTGCCGAAGTGTCACTTAGACTAATGACTATGAATTATACAGTGGGTCATATCCTCTTAACTACAAGTCATTTATACAGTTTCCCTCTAGACTGCCAGCCTTGGTTCAGTGTTTTTCCCCTCCCACTAGGAAATAACTCGCTGAATAGATGTTCAAAGTTGAGATTATTGACAGCCTATCTCTATGCTTCTTCTGTGATGCCACACTTGCAAAACAGCCCACAGGACAAAAGGAAAGGCCCTCTGTCCTCAGTGAAATGATAGCAGTAATGAGCCTGAGTTTCTTGGTTGGTTTGTTTACTTATTTGGTGTCATGGTACTTCTGGTTTTAAGCATCTGAGCCTCTGTCTTGCCTACCTGGAGCTAAACTGCAGAGGTGGTGGAAAGGCATGTGCTGCAGATGGGCTCAAAGCCACACATCTTCATCTATAAGACTGTAACCCTGGGTGGCAGAGCATGGTGAAAGAGACCATGGAGGTAACTCATTATTAAAATAAAGATCTGCCCATTTTTCTGAAGCTCATGTATATGGTTAAGTAAGTATATGATTTAGTATGAAAGAAAGGATCATGGGCATTTTAATAAGGCACCCAAGGGCAGGGGAGCCTGACTAAGTATAACTGCATGGCTTGTCTGTCATCTTGTGACTTACTGACATCAGTTTCAAGGGGAAAAAATTACAAAGCATACACACACACACACACACACACACACACACACACACACACACATACGTGTGTGTTGCTGAGAGCTGAGCACGACAAAACCTCCTTAGACTTCATAACCAATAGAAAGTCAACAGGCCTCGTTATTGTTTATATGACAGTGGTCATTCAGCCTTGAAAGTGCCCATCAACACTCACCTCCATCCAGGTGTGACCCTGGTGGCTAGGCCACTGTGAAAAAGGAAACCTTCTACTTTTATAAATGGAAAGAGAGTCCTCTGAATTTACTGGTTCATGAAGGTGATGGAATGGTTCAAAAACCGCCTCCCACTGTTGGTCTTGGCTACCCTGTGAGATCAGTGGAATCCAGGGAGATCACTCAGGATCTTAGAATACCTCCGCCAATAGCTGAGAGCCACCACTGTCTATGAGCTGCATCTCTTTCCCACTATCTCTGCTTGCCCCCAAAGAAGCCCAGGAAGGCCCCCAAAGGGCAACTTGTGCCAGCACTGTGTAGTTAAATGGCACTTAAAGGCCTCGTGTGGTGGGGTGATTTATTAAGACAGCAAGAAGAGAGGGGATCCTTTTCAGCACAGACCTCAGGCCATGCTGCTCTGCACAGACCTGCAAGCCTCCTCTTCAGACACAACCCACAGCCAGCAGCTTAACCCTTTCCACTCCTCTGCCCATGACCTCCTCCTGCAACTCAGTCTCAAGAAGACCTTGTTTCTCCTGAAGTACACTGTGCTGCTCTATCCCAAGGCTTCTGAGGCAGCATTCTTCCCTCAAGTGTCTACCAATGAGGCTCCTTCCCTCAATCACTCAGCCCAGCCTCACTTCTGCACAGGGTACTTCCTACAGCAGAGAGCAACCCCTGCCCAGACACAACCTAGCAACGCTTTGGTTTTCCAGATAATGCAACCCTCTTTCCCAATGAAATTGTAGCACGTTTTACTTCCTAATTTACTCAACTATGTGAGGGCTTCATTTTGTTTATTTTATTTCCGAAAATTAGAGGACTTTTGGCTCACTGTGAGTGCTCAGCAATATATGTTGAATTAAAAGAATGAATTTTAAGGTAGTATAGCATCCATACGAACATTGTTTTAAAAACAGTCATACAACTAGAGATCCAGGTAAATGTGTGGGTGGACATACCTGACAGAATACTAGAACACTGCGCCATTTCTTATGAAGCATTGGATGAATCAAGGAAGGAAGCATTTTTTAAATCACCTTTCTTGATTCTTGAACCACAGTGATAGAACACATAAGCACAATTTTAGAAACACACACACACACACACATTTCACAAAGCCACTTTCAGGGGCTAACATAACAGTCAAAGGAAACATTAAAATGACATTTAAGTGCAAACATGAAGCTGATTTGTAAGATGGATTAAAAAAATTGTTTTAGAAAATTGATTACAAATGAATGGCCAGTTCTAGATATATCAAAATATATACTTAAAATAATTTGCCAGCAATGTATCATTTGTCATAGCCCATGAAATGTCCTGAATGGCTTTAGCAACTGTTGAATGGTAAAACACTTCTTGTAGTTAAAACTGAGTCACAGACTTTCTTTCTCTAAAATATTTTTTTAATTACATCAATTGAAGGCAATGGTTCCCAGTATAAACTTGATGACCGTATCCATAAATTCACAGAAATACAGACCAGAAAACTCTTAGAATCAAGACATCCCATTTAGAAAGTATCTGTATTTGTTAGAAGATTTAATTCCAGCTTTCTTGGTTTTTATTGATTTGTAGTTAGAGAATTATTCTGTTACAGTCATATTGAGTGCTACATTATGTTCTGTGAATAAGGAATTTATTTTAGAGGGCTTGATGTTTCTCTTCTGCTGGACTTCACAAATTATGTAGCCAACTAGTTAGCAGATCTGAGATATTTTGATTATCACAGTTGGTAAGGATATGCTACTGGCATTCAGTGGGTAGAGGCCAAATATATTATCCCACAGTCCACAACCACAGAGCAGTCCTACCATTGTTAAACTAAGAGTAAGGAGGTTGAGAAAGTCTCTGCAGACTAATTTAATGCTTCAGTTCAGAGCAGACTGCGTTGGGTCACAGGACTGGGTTGAAGTCCCAGTAGTAACTGACTGACACCCAACTGCCTGGCCTTTGTGAGCTGGCAGGGGGTTATAGGTGCCATTTCCTAACCCTGGCTTACGTTTGCTTGAAGAAAACAAAGAACACCAATGTTTCTTGAATACCTAAGATATGGCTACAGATGTACACTTACAGTTAGTAAAGTGTTCATTCTGGATTACTGATTACCTTCATACACCACCCAATGGCCCAGCAATTCCTGGGTCTGGCAAGAATAGCTTCTAAGAGAATCATGTGGTGGTTGACAGCATGTGATAAGTTTGAAAGGATGATTTCATAGCACTAGGTGAGTAAATATAGAAAGTGACAAAGATTTGCTTTAAATAAAAGATTAATTTTTGTCAATAATGCTGACCCCATTCTTTTTATCTTGAGAATATCTACACAAGAAGAAATTTGAAATAAAACATACATACTTTATCCTCTTTGAATGTCCTTCCTTGGACAGGATGGAGTCAGTACCTGATAGATGGTTTTGTAGGAATCTGGAGGGTATGAACAGCTCCATGATGCCCAGATTCTGATGGGGTTACTATTGTGTGAACTCTGTCTTCTGAAGCAAAGCACTTCCTCCCAGAGTGTATTGTTCAATTTCTTCTTTGCTGGGACAAAAAAGCTGGTAACAGCAGCTAAGGAAGCAGGATTTATCTCAGTTCACAGCTCAAGGGTGCAGTCCAACATGCAGGGATGCCATGGAGAGAGGAGCTTGAAGCAGCTTGGCACGCTGTGTCCACAGTCAGGTAGAAAAGAGGGCACTGGAGTCCCGAACCATGAAATAAACGGTGCTGCCCAAATTTAGGGTGGGTCATCCCACTTCAATTAAATCAATGTGGAAACTCCTCAGAACTGTGGCCAGAGGTTTGTCTCCTTAGTGGTTCTCAATCCTGTTAAGGTGACAGTAAATATTTACTAGGATATGGAAGAAAGAACAGTTTGTAAGTTTAAGAAAATAAATGGAGGAAGTTAAAAGGGCCCAGAAACTCCTGAAACTTAAAAGATTCACAGCATCCCTCCCCATGATTATGAAAGCAGTTGATAATTGGACATGACTCTGGCCATGCACACGGCTTGTAAGTTGGATAGAATGCACGAGGAATAGAGATTTTCTGAGTCATTAGCCATGCTGTAGTGGGCTTCCTGGTGATACAGTTGACCTTGAGTCATCCATGTACCTGTAAGAAATCCTTCATCATGTTCCTGCAAGTAACCCCAACAAACTCAGTGGTTCACTAAGCTAAACTTGAAAGGAGCGGTTTGATTGAAATGTCATTAGTGCCCTACCAGGGGTGAATAAGCCCTATAGGAAAAGTTACATAGCCACAATGAGAGGTATAGACTAACAAAGTAAGACTGTATTTAAGTAAAAGTAATTTTTTTCACTGAAAGTTAAAGTTGGGACCAAAGCACCCCAGGAATTCAATCCAGGAGAATATGCAGGTAAAAATTGACTAAACTGTGACTGTCCTCAGACACACCCGGAAGAGGGCATTGGATCCCATTATGGAACCACCATGTGGTTGCTGGGATTTGAACCTGGGCTCTCTGGAAGAACAGTCAGAGTTCTTAACTGCTGAGCCATCTCTCCAGCTGAATACATCCTACAGAGTAGATGTCTGACCACTGGGAAATGTGAAATGTGAACTTCAGAATCAGATTTCGGAGAGTGTTCAGACTATCAAAACACCTGACATCATTCCCTGCAATTGATTAGGCTTTTGTGCTTAATAAAATCAGGTTCCTGACAAGCTGAGCGCTCTCTCTCTCTCTCTCTCTCTCTCTCTCTCTCTCTCTCTCTCTCTCTCACACACACACACACACACACACACACACACACACACACACACTCAATACATCCTTATGCATTCTGTAGTTAGACATTGGCACAAAGGACCCCAATAATCCAGAATATCCAAACTCAAAATACACAACTCTAACCTAACAAGGAGGTGTGTTGGCATGGTGTGCTCAAGGTTGAATTATCTACTGTATTCCCAGCTTGACATGGCACACCTTCAAACTATACAGCTTCCTCCAAAATGATTGAGGAAGCTCCATCTTAGCTCCAGACTTCCCATTGGTAGCA
Organism: Rattus rattus; assembly: GCF_011064425.1. NCBI lineage: Eukaryota > Metazoa > Chordata > Mammalia > Rodentia > Muridae > Rattus > Rattus rattus. The sequence continues at coordinate 76,270,671 of NC_046168.1, read as the reverse complement.
GTCTCTTTTGGGGCTCACCTCATAGATTCCTGGAAGGTTCCATTGCACTAGGTTTCAAGCTCATTCCTGAAATGCCTCCCACCTCAATTCCAGTTGTCTCCCCTAGTCTCTCTCTCTCTCTCTCTCTCTCTCTCTCTCTCTCTCTCTCTCTCTGTCTCTCTCTCTCTCTCTCTCTCTCTCTCTCTCTCTCTCTCTCTCTCTCTCTCTCTCTCCCTCCATCTTCCTTGTACCTGATCACTCCTCTTCCAGTCTTGCACCTGCCCACATTCTGTCCTGGATATATATTCTATTTCTGCTTCCCAGGGAGATTCATGGATCAGGCAGCCTGCATGGGTCTGTTCTAGGCTCTCTGCGTATGGTATGGTTGGGTAGCTTGGTGTTCTTGTGGAACTCCTAAGAGTGGGAACAGAGGCTGTCTCTGACTCTCACCTACTTTTGGGACCCTCTCTTCCTGCTGGGTTGTCTCATCCAGCCTTAATACAAAGGGAGGTGTCTATTTCAACTCGATATGCCATATCTGGTTGTTCCATAGGACGCCTGCCCTTTTCTTAAGGGAAATGGAAGTGGATAGAGGAGAGTGGCTGGAAACAGGGTAGGGTAACTGCGGTCAGGATGTAATTTATGAGAGAAGAATAAATGTTTTAAAATGACCGCAGAGTGGATTTTATCAGAAGAAGACAGAACTAATGGTCCATTCAAAGAGCACCGTCTGAGTTCTGCAAGAGACAAAAGACGAAAGGTTTCACTGCAGCATCTAATGCCTTATAAAGGTTGGAGAAACCCATGCAGTAGACTGCCAAAGCGAGGATTAGCTGTGTCAAAAGTATGCACTGCTTGCTGGAAATCTCTTAGGATTCTATCTGACTCCATGGAGAGAGCAGAGCCCTGCTTTTAGCCTAGTAGGTAAAAGCAAGGCATGTTTCACAGACAGCACCCGGTGCTTACATATTTTCAAACATTTTTCTTCTATACTTCAGTTAAGATGGCTATTTCATTTTAGGTTGCACAGAAAATGAAAGGCTGTGATGGAGGTAATGAATTAAAGATGCCCTCGTGAAATGCAAATCAAAACAACCCTGAGATTTCACCTCACACCAGTGAGAATGGCTAAGATCAAAAACTCAGGTGACAGCAGATGCTGGTGAGGATGCGGAGAAAGAGGAACACTCCTCCATTGTTGGTGGGATTGCAGACTGGTACAACCATTCTGGAAATCAGTCTGGAAGTTCCTCAGAAAATTGGACATTGAACTGCCTGAGGACCCAGCTATACCTCTCTTGGGCATATACCCAAAAGATGCCCCAACATATAACAAAGACACGTGCTCCACTATGTTCATAGCAGCCTTATTTATAATAGCCAGAAGCTGGAAAGAACCCAGATGCCCTTCAACAGAGGAATGGATACAGAAAATGTGGTTCATCTACACAATGGAATATTACTCAGCTATCAAAAACAATGACTTTATGAAATTCATAGGCAAATGGATAGAACTGGAAAATATCATCCTGAGTGAGGTAACCCAATCACAGAAAAACACACATGGTATGCACTCATTGATAAGTGGCTATTAGCCCAAATGCTTGAATTACCCCAGATGCACAGAACACGTGAAACTCAAGAAGGATGAACAAAATGTGAATGCTTCACTCCTTCTTTTTTTTTTTTTTTGGAGCTGGGGACCGAACCCACGGCTTTGTGATTGCTAGGCAAGTGCTCTACCACTGAGCTAAATCCCCAGCCCCGCTTCACTCCTTCTTTAAACGGGGAACATGAATACCCTTGGCAGGGAATAGGGAGGCAAAGTTTAGAACAGAGACAGAAGGAACACCCATTCAGAGCTTGCCCCACATGTGGCCCATACACATACAGCCACCAAACTAGATAAGATGGATGAAGCAAAGAAGTGCAGGCCGACAGGAACCGGATGTAGATCTCTCCCGAGAGACACAGCCAGAATACAGCAAATACATAGTCGAATGCCAGCAGCAAACCACTGAACTGAGAATGGGACCCCCGTTGAAGGAATCAGAGAAAGGACTGGAAGAGCTTGAAGGGGCTCGAGGTCCCATATGAACAACAATGCCAACCAACTAGAGCTTCCAGGGACTAAGCCACTACCCAAAGACTATACATGGACTGACCCTGGGTTCCAACCTCATAGGTAGCAATGAATAGCCTAGTAAGAGCACCAGTGGAAGGGGAAGCCCTTGGTCCTGCCAAGACTGATCCGCCAGTGAACGTGATTGTTTCGGGGAGGGTGGTAATGGGGAGAGAATGGGGAGGGGGAAGGGTTAGGGGGATGTTGGCCTGGAAACCGGGAAGGGGAATAACAATCGAAATGTAAATAAGAAATACTCAAGTTAATAAAGATAAAAAATAAAAATAAATAAATAAATAAAGATGCCCTCGTCAGGGTAGGAACAAAGGGAAGCTATAGGAAAGCTGGTGTAGTTCCTAAAGAAAGATACCTGTTTCTTTTTCTGACTTGGGCCTTGAAAAAGACCATCATTTTTTATTTCTTTCTTAAAGTAAAGGAATGTGTGAAGGATTACAATTTGGAAGGGCAATTTAATGGACTATAGATTGAGTTGGTTTTCAGTATCTGTGCCTTCCTGTGTCTCTGGGGCCAAGAAAAAGTTTGAGACATTCCTTCAGGTATTCTTCAACATCTGCAGCTGTGTGAGGTCCTTATAATAGAGCAGAGGATGCTTCATGTGTTCAGAGTCCTGCAGCCCAGCGTCTTACCTCCTAAAATATAGCACATTTCATTCCCCTGCAAGATCTCCACTTGAGTCACCACCAAACACTTATACATGTCAATGAAGAGAAAAATCAATGCTTAATGCCTGAAAATTATTTAGCCACCTGCAAAATAAGGCACAACTCACACAGTCACTGAGAGTTGGCCTCAGCATAAAGAAGGAGGTTAAATATTGGCTTGGTTAAAACCAAACTAAAGGAAACTCCATGCACTACATACATGAAGTCAGCTTTTACTTCTGTTCTTTCCAGAGATTTTGGCATGATCAGATGACAAAGACAAAAGACCAGGAGAAAAGAACACACATTTGCTTTGGTTTTTATATGCCACTGGAGCCGTTTTGAGGAATTGAAGGCCCATGGTGCATTCACAGTTGATCATTTTCATATGGAAATAGAACCAGAGCATGAAGAGTGTGGGAATGTGGGACACATGGGATCCGTCTACACAGGGGTGAGAGCTGGTGAAGGAGATGAAGATCCAAGTAAACAGAGGGTGTGTGGAGAGTGTGTTCACACTCTCAAACTATTCCTGGCTCAGAAGCGCATCTCACCTTGGCGTTTCATCCCTGCGTTTAAGAAACAGACGGAGAGTAAATGCTTGTCATTCACAGTTGATTCTTTTCCTAGTCTGCTGACCTAAACAACATTATGAGATGACGTGCCTGTGGTCCCCTTAACATAGAGGGTGTGCATGTATATACAGAGCTCAGGGTATGCTTAAAATCTCACTGTTTCTACAGCTTAGACAGTACTATTTTTATAGAGACCACAGAAACAACACCAAGATTCAAAAACATTAATCTTTCCTGCAAATCTAAACACAAACAATTCCTAAGCCCTCAAGACAGAATCTCGATATACTTGACTTGTAGCATGTGGACACTGCCCAGCATAGAACCTAAAAACTATTGCACAAATATTCTGAGAGAAAGGGCCCAGCACACAGCCACTGAGAGTTTCTGACTCTATGACCATGCCATTAGACTAAGGGCAGTATTATATTGGAAGATAATCCAGGCCAAGACAGAATTGATCACAGATTCTTCCTCCCCAGTCTCTGGCCACCATCATTATATACTCTCTTCTCCAAATTGGACCATGTTACAACTTCATGTGATTAGGGTCACAGGGGATTGATCTTTTTGTGATTGGCTCATTTCCCTTAGCACAATGTCCTCTAGAGTCGTTCATGTTACACAACTCACTTCCTCAAGGTTGAGGAAGGTGTAACCTCAAGGTTACACTGCTGTGTGTCTATATCACATTTTCTCCATCAGTCCCTCACAAGGTGGAGATTTAAGGTCCGTCGGTCTTCTGGAATGTGAACAGGAGGATGCAAACATCTCTTCAAAGTTTCGATTTCCAATCCCTTTGGTTAACTGTTCACTGGATCTCGAGGTACTTGTAATTTTAATTGTTTGAGGGATTTCAGACTGTTTTCCATAGTGGCTATCATTTGGCCTTTGTAGTATTTTGAATAAAAAATATCCCACATAGGCTCAGAGATTTGAGCTCCCTAGTTAGTGCCACTGCTCTGGGTGGTTATGGAACCAGTAGGAGGTGTGGCCTTGCTGGAGGAAGTAAGTCATTTGGGAAGGCTTTGGGGTTTCTGCTTTCTTTGTGTGGTTGAGATGCAATTCCCTCTGTTTCTTGCTCTGGGTGCCTGCTTCCAGGCCTCCCCTGCCATTATAGACTCTATCTCCACAGCTATAAGCAGATAAACTCTTCAAGTTACTTTTGGGCATGGTGTTTTATCACAGAAAAAAAAAATAGTAACCAGGGGTTGAGGATTTAGCTCAGTGGTAGGCCGCTTGCCTATAAGCGCAAGGCCCTGGGTTGGTCCTCAGCTCGAAAAAAAAAAAAATAGTAACCAGTATACCCTTCCTGCTGCCTGTGTATAAGATTTCCCCACAGCCTTATAACACTTGCATTCTCTCTCTCTCTCTCTCTCTCTCTCTCTCTCTCTCTCTCTCTCTCTCTCTCTCCCTCCCTCCCTCCCTCCCCCCTTCCCCCTTGCACCCCACCCCCGTGTGGTGGTGTGGTGGTGTTTTTAAACAGTAACATTCTGACAGGTATGCAGTAGATGGCATAGTTTCTTTGATTTGTATTCCCTTGGTTAGCAATATTGATCATCTTTTCACAGAGGATTGTCATTTATATGTCTTCTTTAGCGACATGTCTAGCCAAGTCTTCTGCCTAGCTTTACTTCAACTTCTAATCTCAGAACTCAGGCAATCATCTTTTGAAGTCGCCTCTGTTCTTCTATAGCCTTGAAGTGAGTTTTTCCTAGGATTAGAGTAGCATAGATTTCCCCCGTCGCTTTAGCCTTTCACTACTCTAATGTATTTATGTGTAAAACCATCCGTGCATTCCAGGACCAATCTTCTAGGCATGCACAGGGGTGGGGTGGGGAGGTGGGGGCAGCAGACCCTTTACCGTGGTGTTGAACTTGATTCTTCTGTATTTTGTTGAGAATTTTTGCATCAGTTTGATTTTAGTATACATCTTGTTCTGTCTTCATAAAGTGATTCTGAAATTATCCAATTTGGGACTGTTTGGGAAGGATTGGTGTTAATTCTTTAAATATTTTGCACAGTTTTAAACGGGAAGTGAGCTTTGTTGGGAGATTAATCTTATTAATATTATTAATATTATTTTGTTAATATTTATTTATTAAATATTTAAATAATAGTTGTTTAATTAATATTAATTTATCATGACTCCCTGTCCTTGTATCATGCACTTTTTTCTACTTTATTTTTTCCCCATATTTCAAAGCTTCAACAGTCTCTATAAAACTGCACACACCCGTAGGCCACCCAACGCATTGGTGTATATCTCTAGTCTGCTGATCGTCTTAGTTACACCCCCAATGCATTGGTGCATATTTCTAGTCTGCTGATCGTCCTTACTTAGTTACACCAATTTTAACTTCTCTCATGGTTTTAAATTGTGCCACCCAAATCTCTGTCACTGTTTCTCCCTTAGCCTGGCAAAGGGTTTGCCGATCTGATTGATCTTTAAAACCCATGGCAAAGGTTTCCTTGCTTTTCCCATTTTTTTTTCTGTTCATTTTATCTGTTACTGCTGTACTCCTGGTTATGGTTACAACATTTTATCTATAAAATAGTAAAAAAAAAAACCAAAAACATATATCCGATGGTATTGTTTTCTTTCTACTGTAAATCTTATATTTAGGACAGTGGTGGCATTTTCTTAGCTCTTCTGAGATGTAAAGTTAGGCGGCCATTTTGAAATCCTTCGACTGTTTTGAATGCACATTTGCCACGATTTAAACTTCATTCTTTGTTCTGCTGGTGATGGTTTCTTCGGTTTAGTGTGTGCATTTTTCATTTTCCATTGTCTTAGCACCTTTTCTACTTCCCTTGTCATTTCTTCTTGAACCAACTGCGTACTAAAGTGTGCATTTTTTAATTCCTAGTTCAAAATTTTTCTAAAAAGAAGAAAAAGAAAAAAAAAAAAAGAAATGACCTCGTTAGTACCAGCTATTACAAAATAAACATGAGAGGGGAAAAAAAAACACAATGAATTTTCATATCCTCCAACTCTCCCTCCAAAACGGTAGAAATATAAATCCTTCTTCTAGAATTACATTTGGTCTCTGTGAGATTTTATGTAAGTGTATATGATATGACCTTCCTGTGTTAATTCAAAGTAGATATTAGTTATTTACTTAAGATGAGAAACCCCAATGCCATTCTTGCCCATTCCTCTCTAGCTTTTTAACAGAGCCAGGTCTTAGAGGCTGATGGACAACTCCCTCCTCCTGTACTCCTGGTTATGGTAACAGCATGGTTGTTCAAGTCGTGAAGCTGGATCCAGGCTTGTGGAACTTGCAGGTTTCTATTTCTACATTGGAGAATAGGAAAAAACATAATTTCTTGTGTCTATAATCTAGGTGGAGAATAGCTTCCTAGATCCTCAGCTGAGTATCTCGTTTCCTAGGAAAACACTTTCAGAAGGCCCACAGTGTCTCCCAGCTTGTGAAATGTTTCCCATCTGCTGGACGATAAGACAAGGAGAAATTAAATACCTGTGTAAAAAACAAGGTGACACCATTTTAAGGAGCGATCACCTAAAGAACATAACTTACGGAAACTCTGAGACACTGATATTATTTGTTTGAAATGACTTTCTTGGTGTTTAGGCAGAAGCCATGAGCTGGGTGAGGACAATGGAATCTATGTCTGTCACTTTGTAATAGAATTAAGCAAATGGTGCCACAGTGACCTAAGAGAATTAATGTACCTTCAATATAAGAGCCATTTCCTTCAGAGAAATCAGACACTTATTAATCTAGACAAGAGATTCATGAAGAAAAGGCAGGCCAGGAATGTTATGCCTGTTGGGGGATGGAGCCGGCAGGATGGAGGAAATTGAAGTGGCTGACCTTTGTCTTCGAGGGAGACTGGTGTCAGAGCTAATGGCAGAGACCATTTTGGCTTCTTATTTTAAATTGTCACACATCAGCAATTAGAAATCGCTTATGCTCTCGGAGCTGCGTTAATTTATACTTAGATTCAATGACTCACAGGCTGTCCTGGGCAGGTGCAGCCTTGAAGGCCAACCTCTTGATTTTCTACAGAGTGAAATTGATACTCAGGTCTGTGGAAAAAAAATCTGCTGTGTACACACACCCAAAGTTCAGCTCATTCCTGAGTCCAAGACCCTTCCCTTAGGCCACACCATGTTTCTATAAAGAGAAACTCATTTCAATTTCTTCCTTTACTATATCGTGTAGTAATTGTGTATTATATACATGGTAAATTTTAAGTACTATTTACAGCTTTTGAATATTTTATTTACCTCATGCATTATTGTTTTATGGATGGATACCTTTGTGATTTTTTTTTTTAAAAATCAATTGTTTTCAGTTGTATTCAAAATAATGGGTTTCATTATGATTTTTATATGTATATATCAGCATATTTGGCCGTATTTGGTCAACCCACTCCTCCATTCCCACTTTCTGCGCACTCTTGCTAGCGCCTTTCCTTTCCCCAAATAGACCGCCTGTTTGCTCTTATGGTACATGTCATCACATATGAGAGAAAACACGTCACACATTATACACTTTAAAGGCCTACATAATCATATGGATGCATTTAAGAAGAATACAGCTAAAACTGGACTGTATATCTTAAGAAAATGATGATGATTAATGTTCCTTGCTGTAAATAATTATCTTGGTTTTTACAAACCAATCCACAAGCTGACTGATGAAGGTAAATGAACCAGGTCCCTGTCACTTCGGCAGACAACTAGACAAGTGCTGACATGTTGGCCCAAAAGAGTTCGGTATATGCACATATTAATTTGTCTATAATTAACATATTTCCAACATCTCCAATATCAGTTCCACTTCCCTCAAGAGTAGTATCACTACCCCACTCTTCCTCCACCTCCCTCCACAACTCTCTACTCTTTCTTCTCCTAACATACATAGTTAACCTACATTCCATGTAAGCAATAACATGTGATGATTTAGCTTTCTAAGTTTGGCTTTGTTCTCCGGGTCATCCGTTTTCCTGAATATAACGTAATTTAATTGTTCTCTGTGTATAAATGAACTAAAATTGGATATATGCACTAACTTTTCTTTAATGTTCATTGATGGGTACCCAGGTCTGCCCTATATCATTCACTATTATGAATAATACAATAATAAATTTAGATATGCAGGTAGCCCTGTAGTATGGTGACTTAATAACTTAAGAGTACAGACCTAGAAGTAGTATAGCTGGGTTATATAAGATTTCTATTCTTGGTTGCCTATGGAAGCTGTAGGAATTTCCATAGGGGTCACTTTAGTTTCCTTTCCCATGAGCAGGCAATCAGGGTTCCTATTTCAATTGCTGGGAAGAGACACTATGACCATGGTAACTCTTTATAAAAGAAAAACCAATTAAAGCACAATTACCTGGTGTCTACTATAGATTGTGCCTGGAAAAGCACAGAAGCAAGGCAGAAGGCCATATTCAGATTCAGGGTACACTGACTAGAAAGGTTCTATAACTATGCCCTAATATCCAACGAAATCACCATGTCTTATAAATTGAATGCAAATGTTTGTTGAGGAGGCACGAAATCATGGCCAAAAACTATCTCTAGAGAATAAACTGTACCTGAGGTAGAAGGCCCTTTGCCTTTTTTCCTGAAGCCCCTCTTGAGTTACCCAAGGCATTGTTCACCAAGGGTCAGTCATTGGCGGTGTTCCAACAAATGGTGTCTTTTATTTGTTTTCTTGATAACAGGCATTCTGACAGAGCTAAAACAGAGTGCTAATGTAGTTTTAATTAATATTTCCCTAATAACAATAGATAGTGCCTTAGTTACTGTTCTATTTTCTATAAAGAGACACCATGACCAAGGCAAATCTTCTAAGGAAGGCATTTAACTGGGGGCCTTCTTACAGTTTCAGAGGGTTAATCTATTATCATCCCTGTGAAAAGTGTGACAGTTAGTCTGAAGGCATAGGGCCGAGGGCTTCATCCTGATCCATAGGTAACTGGCAGAGACAGGCAGGGAGACTGAGACTAGCATGAGCTCTTGAAACCTTGAAACGCAGCCCCAGTAACACACTTCTGCCAACAAGGTCACGTCTCCTGACTCTTTCCAAACATTTCTACTCCCCTGAGACTAAACATTCAACCATATGAGCTTACAGAGGCCATTCTCCTTCAAACCATCACAGATGCTAATTGGTTTGGTAGCTATTCATTGACTATTTTATTTCTCTTTTAAAGAACTGCCTATTCAAATTCATTTGTCCATTTATGGATTGGATATTTGAGAGATTTTAGTTTTTAAATATGCATTTTTAAAAAATCTTTAGCTTTTTAAATTCTTCTGGAATCTAGGTGTTAAGATTCTGTCAGATACTTGGTTGACAAAGCCTTTCTCCTGTTCTGTGGGCTTTCTCTGAACTCTGTGGATTCTTTCCTTCACTGTGCCATTATGCAAGGCTGAGGGGACTAACAACTGGACCTGAACTTTACAGTTCTCATTTCTCAAAGGGCATGGCTTACCACAGAGTTTAAGCAACCAGCTGACCTTTGTCCCTTGGCTATAAGTGTCCACTGAAGTTGTCCAGCTCCTTGTCAAAGAGGGCAAGGCCATTAACCTCTGAGCCCTTCACTGCCTGAGCTTCCTGCCACCTGAGCTTTTCAGTGTCTGTGCCTCACCCTCCCCTTGGTCCACAACTGCCTCATACTCCTCCAAGGGGCTGTGGTAAACTGATTCCAAGCTCCCCGACTGTGATCAGGCTCCCAGCGTAACTAAATCTTAGTCAGTTTCCTCTGGGAAAAGTTCCTGACCACAGACAGAGCTCTGAGAGTTGGGTAGGGCAACGTGAACAGCTTTTATACTGCTGACCAAGACGGAAGAAGTCATTGCTGCCCTAGCACCCCTAAGGAGATTTGGGGCTGGATCTATGGCCTGAAGGGTCAGGATCTTTTCATCAATCCATGTGGAATACCCTTTGGACGAAACATCTGCTTCCTGTCTCAATAGAGGAAGCTGAATCATAGAAGCCATGAGATGTTGGCTCCTTACACTTCCTTTTCCTTGTATTCTTACCTACCCTTTCACCCTCAATCTGTTTCTTATACTCTTTTGCTTTTCCTTCCTTTCAAGTAGGATCTATTCTTTATTATCTGGGCTCTTCCTGTGTAGTGAGTACATAGTTGATGGATAACCTACTACCTCGCCACAGAAATTTTTGTGGTGTTGCCAGGTGCTTTCAAATTTATACAAGAACGTGCATACCACTTGGAGGAGTTAAATGACTAGCAGTATCTCTTCCGACCTGTCTCAGAGAAAGACATCTTGTTTATCTCATCCAACCTGTGTTTCTGTAAATTCTAGCACATATGCAGTCAGCCTCATTACTCCTCCATAAGCCTCAGGCTACTCACAAACAAATGAACACAATCCTCCCCATTGTCTGATGTCCCCATAGAGCCTAGCTCTCGACTCTTCCGCAGTCTCTTACTCTACATGTGGAGTGCTCATTTTTTTTTCCTTTCTCCACCACACATTTAACATATAAGATAAATAAATGAACATATTATCTACTCCAACTTGGGTTTTTCCCTCTCAACCATAGGCTTTGCCCTGAACCCTTAAACCCTCCTGTAATTCATATTATATCTGTTATACTTTGAAAGCTACTCTGCAGGGTTTCCTGAATCCAAACAGAAACAATGGTGTAGCCAAATCAGTTATCTTGGCCTGCAGAGACATCAACAGTAGTCCTTATCTCAAAACTAGAAGAGAGGAAGTTGACTAAAATCTCAACAACTACCTAATCATTTTTATGCACATAATGAAAAGTCCTAATCTTAACAGTGCTTGGTATCTTCTTCATATGCCCACAAATAATAATGACGTTCGAGTAAAATAGTAGCAAGCATGTCACACATAGGAACATGATAAATTTGCCAGCAGATGATACATACAAAAGAAGTTATTGTTATTAAAATTACTGTAGCAGGAGTACATTCCACTGGAAGTGTTTGCATAGATTCTCCAATACCCATCAAGACACCTGTGTCTAGTGTTTAAGGGTATTTACATTTTGTAAAATCATAAGTAACTTGTTCCTCTTATCAATTTCATGCACTATATAAGTTTAGGTAAATCTAAGATTTCTCATTCATCTGACGAATAAGCACGCTATGTCTTCAGCAAACAAAATAAAGAGTATGGCTATCCTGGTGGAAAAACTATAAAAATTATTATGAGGGATGAATGATATACGGTTACAATGAGCTCTATAGAAGAAGGCCCAACTGTTGGAGGATTTCCCTATGCCAGTTACCTAGCTTCCTCTAATGGGACCAGGTGTCCCTCTTTAGTCTTGGTTAGTGAACAAACTGAAATCACACTAGGGCTGAGCTGCCCTTGAAATCTGAGAAATCCTTACAGATATCAATAATGTTGACTCTGGCTTTACTTACCACTTATGGTGAGATAGTACCAGGTTGAACCAAGACTCTCCGGTTCTGAAAAACTGGATTAGGAAATCCATACTCTCATGCCCACTGCTTGGGGCTATCCATGCTGAGATACGTACTGAGTGAATCTCGCCTGAGGACCACAGTGTAGAATAGGTATAAGAATATCTGCTAGTTCTTTCAACATCTAGTGAGCACCAGATAAGTTTCATGGAGGAAATCCTATCCTGACTTCTTGCCACCTCTTAGACATAGAATAATGTGATGTAGAATAGCTCAGTGGTTTGGACTTGAGGCACGATTATGAAAATAAATGTTGAGCTCTGCCTCCAAACTCGCAAACCTACTATGATAATTTGGAGCATATGACTTATCCTGATAATTAAGGACTGATAATTAAGGAAAGCACAAGAAATATTAAATTTGCATGCCTGTACCATTCTCTAGGGGAGCAGAGCTTGCCCGGACTGCAATGATGGATCAGGATGCTGTCTAGAGGATTAGAGGATTCGATGGCTCTGCTTCCACCACAGAAGAGGCAAAACAAGCAGCCAGCACAGACAGAAAAGGCAGCTTCCAGGGTGTCACACACTACTGTGATAATACCTATGCACAAACACATGTGTGCCTAAATGTGCTTATGTATACATGCCTGTGCACGTTTAATCTTTTTAGGCAAAGAGCTCAGTAAAAGAGATCTAATGATTGACTGCTGAAAATAAAAATGAGTGGGAAAAGATCTTTATTCAAAACCAGTTTCTATTTTCTACTTGTCGTTTAGGGGTATGGAGGTGTTGTCAACTTGACAGAATCTAGAATCACCGGAGAGATAGACCACTAGACATGTCTGTGAGGGATTATCTTGGCTAAGTTAACTGATGCAAGGCATTCTGGATGATCTAAGTGAGGAAGGAGAACACTGTCAGGCAATCATCATTGCTCTCTACTGCTGGATATGGATGCAGTGGGACTGTCTCCCTCAGGCTCCTGCCACTGTGGCTACAATGTGTTCACTTTGATTGACTGTAACCTCAAGTGTGAGCCAACGTAAACTTTCTCCCTCAAGTTGCTTTTGTCAGGTCACCTTAACACAGCAACAGAAAAGAAACTCCACCTTAGGCAGCATTTAAGTGATAAAACAATCATGAAAGAAAGCATAAATGCTTTCTCACTGTGCGGGAAGACAGAGAACTAGGCGATGACAAACATGGGAGGAAATGAAATGAGAAAGTGATGCAGACAGAACGCTGTAGTCAACATCCAAGCAGAGATGTGAGGAAAGATGGACAATCTTCATGGATATCCCAGAAGAGCCTCTAAACAAGTAATTCTCAAGCTGGGAGTTGCAACCCCTTTGGGATTTGAGTAACCCTATGAGAGGGGCCATCTAAGATCATTGGAAAACACAGATATCTGCATTATAATTTATAATGGTGTCAAAATTGCAGTAATGAAGCAACAACAAGTATAAGTTTAAGGTTGGGGTCAGCACAACACAAGGAACTGTGTTAAAGGTCAAAGCATTAGGAAGGTTGGAAGTCACTGCTCTAAACAGAAGTGAATGGGGCCTGAGTGAGTAGATTGTGTGTGAAGAGGTCACGTGGAAGAGAAAGAAAGCAGAGACAGCATATCTTCAACAAGATTAACGGGTTATTAGGGAGGATTCTACCTCCATATGCCTGATGTCCTTATACAAATAGGATTTTAGGATGTAATGTCATACAACATACAGGCAACATACGACCCTCATTCCCTCGCACAGACCTTCAGTAAAACCCTGCCACCTGGCTCTTGCCAGCCGAATAGACACCATACTTGCTGTATCCTGTTTTACTGCTGTTCTTAGATTGAACCGTTAGGATCTTCAAGGAAGTCCCCAAGATTGACCTAAAATATTATTTCAGGAATGTTTTGTCAGAGAATAGTTTTTGCCTTCAAAACATCTCCTAATTTTAAGAGCGAAGTTTAACCTCAAAGGAACTACACATGCCCATGGATGCTGGTGAGACAGAGAGAACTCTCTGATTTTCTTCACATCTGAGAGACCTCTAAAGAGACCATGTTGGAGTCAATGTCTGTGCTCCACTAGGCTGTCCACACTTGCAGGTAGCAGTTGCCTCCATAGTCTCACATCGAGGGTCCTTTCCCCGAATCTTACTATGGCTTCCAGGAAGCCAACCCAAGAACTCAGCAATTAGTCAAAAGTTCCAGGGTGGTGCTTGACCTAAGCAACTCCAGTGAATGTGACCACGGAAGCTTGTACTGAAAATGTCAGGTATGTTCATCTGATAGGCTACCTCGGCAGAGCTTATTGAAGAAGTAGCTAGAATGCTAGATGCTTATGTCCTGACTGTTCTGGAAGCTAGAGGTTCCTGATAAAGGTGTGGCATGGGTTTTGGTTTGTTTTGGTTATCTGTCACTGATCCTTTCCCTGTGCCTTCACTGAGTCTCACCTCTGTGTGCTTCTGTTACCTTGACATCCTGTCCTTACAAAGACAGCAGCTGTACTGGTATTCACCCCTTCCTAAGAAGATCATTTTAACTTAATTACCTCTCTGGAGATCCTATTTCCAATACAGTCATATTCTGGGTAAGACTGCAACACAGGAACTGTGGAGAACACACTCAGCCCACTACCCATAGTGACAATTAATTTTTCTGGAAAATAGCAGTTTGAAGAAATAGACTCCGAGTATCAATTCTGTGAGCTATGCGGGAGGGTGGAGGGGCTGGTCGTTTGTGGCAATCTTTTGAGCTGCGCTCTGAACATCTACTAAAACTCCCAGATCTTTATTGCTATTCGGATCAATAACTTCTTTTGCTCTTGCTTTCATTTTGGTCTAACATGCTATCAACTGAAATTGTTTCTTATACATAAAGTTGATAGTGCGATCATTGGTTTAAAAATATAATGTATGGAATTTGTATTCACTTTGAGCGACATTTTCTTTTTGTAGGAAAAACTCCTCTGTTTTGCTTTTGAAATTTTATGTAAGCTCCTCAGATTGCAATGGGTCACAAAGATAAAAATCTAAGTGGAGCACAAAGGAAATGGCTTTTGCTTCTTTTTCTTAAAAACAAAACAAAACAAAACGTACAATTAGTATTCTAGAGAATTGGGTGACAAGAATGTCTAAGTTCCACTGCAGGTGACAATTTTCAGTTTATATTTTATTAAAAAGAACTGTTTGTGCTAAGTATACCAATCTGGTCTTACTACCTTTTATACAAATCCACACAGCTTGTCTGCCATCCACACAACTCCTGTGCCCTTGAACCGTGCTCCCTAGAGAGAAAAATGCATACCCCAAAGTGCAATCTTTGATGGGGCAATCTTTTCAGCCAAACAACCAGGATGAGAAAGTGGCAGCCTGTTCTCTTTTATAACAGAAGCCAACTGCAGAGAAACAAGTCATGGTGTTTACTGTCTTTATTTCAGGTTTTAGCCGGATTTCAGTTTACCTGCAGGTTCATATGCCTAATATTGATGTTACCACAGATTTCAAGAGTCTATGATTTTCTGGCCAATTTCTGTTTTTATTCCTCCTTGGATATAAGAGGGGAATTGATTTGCTTATGAGGCACTATGATGGTGATTTTTGGTTGTTACCTCGACTAGATCTGGAATTAACCAAGACCCAAATGACCGCTCATACTGGAAATGGATTTTTCCCTAATTAAATCATTAAAAGTGGGAAGACCCATTTCTAATCTGTATCTTTGAGGTTGGAAGATAAAACTTTAATCCAGGTATTCTGAGATGAGAGGATTCACCTTTATTTGGACCACCCCATACTCTGCTGGCAGTGTATGTAAAGGCATGGGGAAAAAAGGAAGCTCTGTCTCTGTCTCTTTCTGCTCTTGCCCTCACTATTCAATCCATTCCTTCACTGGCATTAGAGACTACTTCTTCAGGATTCTAGCACATACTGAAGACCAGTAAAGCATTCACCTTCACAGACTGAACAACAACTAGTGGACTCTTGGACCTTTTGTTCATAGACAACTGTTGATGGACTGGCTGGAACAAAACCTGCGTGACCTTCTAATTAAACCAAAATACATATATGTATGCTCGTGCATATAGAGAGATGAATGATTTGTTCTATAAGCTCTGTTACTCTAGAGCATGCTGGCTTCTATAGACACTAAAACATTATTCTCTTCATCTTTTCAGTCAAATAGGAATAAGGAGGCTTTGTGAGGCATTGCTAACTACCAGAACAGCTGAAGAGAGGTGTTAAAAGTCACTGTACCAAAATATTTTCTCTCATATTGTACATAGAGAATGCATATCACACACACACAAACACATACACACATGTTCTTTGGAAACTGTTATTTGTTTTTGTTTTTTTTGTTTTTTTTCGGAGCTGGGGACCGAACCCAGGGCCTTGCGCTCGCTAGGCAAGCGCTCTACCACTGAGCTAAATCCCCAACCCGGAAACTGTTATTTGTAACATTGCTATCGCACAAGAATCTTTTGTTGTTTGTCAAACATGGGAGCAACTTCAGGAAAGAGCTTTTGAAGGATGACACAACTCATACATTGCAATGAAAATAAGTATTTTAGGCTCTTAGACAAAAGGTCTACTGTTACTCTAAGGTCCTATGTGCAGAGGAGGGGACGCCAATGAAACAGAATGCTTTGTTCTATGTTGCAATGAATGAAGTCCTGTTTTTGAAGGGCATTTTTTAAATTTCTTCTTCTAATAGGACTACCTATTCTTTCACTCATGGTCAGGAACCTTAGTCTAACCCTTGCTCTGTGCCCAATGTTAGCTCTACATGGTGGCATTGAGACTAGCTCATCCATGTGTTGCCTTTGGCCAGTACCTTTTAAGGAGAAATTGTCCATTATACCCAGAATCCAGACACAGCAGGGACGGAGGATGTGTATACAAATAGACAAGAAAAGCACACTTGCTTCTCTGCATCCTATGTGTGGACACTTGGCTCGTCATCATTCCCAAAAGCCTATAGAGAGATACTACAGATCAAAGCTGCCTCTTAGCACCTATGAATTATGCACTCCAGTTAAAGGAATAGAAAACCTTTCCACAAATTCTTGTTAATGCTATGGCTTCTTGGCTTTGTTGGTTGCATCAAATGTCTCTTGCAGAGTTAACTGTAGAAGATGTTTGAGTGAAAGCTGATTCATACAGAGAAGTTATTAATGAGGTGTTACACACTTTTATCGCTGTTGAATCTGGGGTATATTTGACAGCCCACTTCAGTGTGGACTCACTCCACACACACGTTCGGCTGGGATGGATGACTAGAGCCCACCATATCTGACTGTGCCCACATAAGACGACACGTCCTCTGATTTTTATGTTCTCTGAATCTTTATGTGTCTCCGCTTATGGAAACTTTTGACACAAATATGCCTGTAAGGCAATCACTTTTGGGGAGAGCTGGAAACTTTTATTTCCTTCTTGTTACCAGTCATGAAGTTACCTAAGATCAAATTATGCTAATTAAGAGAAAATACCAAACATCAAACATAATCGTGTTAACAGAAATAAACTGTTGGGCAGTAAAAAGATGCAGCGCTTTGTGTGTGTGTGTGTGTGTGTGTGTGTAAATTACAGTATTAATATGTCTGAGAAGGAGGAATCCTTTCTCCTCACATGTGCTCACACACACAAACTTTATCTTTGCACGACCATGGCCATATAACTAAACACGAAAAGTGAATACATTATAATGTTTAAAAGAGTAACATCTAAGCAAAAAATACCTTTAAGGAGCCAAGAAATCTAATCAACGTGCTCCAGTGGTTCCTGGTCAAGTGTCTACACACTTGGACTTGTCTTCTTGTGCTGTATGCCAGCCCTCAGTGAGTGCTTGCAAGGCTCCCAACAGAGCCAGCTCTCTGTGATTCACAGATGAGTGGGCAGCACAAAGAGAGAGCTCCTCTTCCCTATAAACTTACGTTCTAGTCAGATGAGGGAAATATTACAAATGAAAAGAGAAGCAATAAAAGTGGCCCAAATAAATGTGCTACAGAGGGAACTAGAAGAGAAAAAGGAAGATTTTTTTGAAAGCTAGGAGGACTTTTGTGGCTTCAGAAATGTAGAGAAACCAGCTCATGAAGTAGGGGCACTAGAGCCACTTGACACAGCTTTCCTGATGTAAGACCCCAAGGCATCTGTCCCAGACATGCAGAAGGTCACTATGGCCCACATTGGTAGGTAATGACGGACTGAGTTCAAAGTAAGCTTAAACAAGATTTGCCAGGACTTGTATATCAAGCCCTGTAAGCAAGATCGGCTCCATCAGCTAGGGACCATTGATGCTTGCTTTTGCTCTCTGCTGTGGCTAGCTTAGAATGCATCCTAGCTTTTGAACAAGGGATACATTATTCTCATTTTGCCACAAGTATGCATCAATCCACCCCACTGCTAAACTGTGCTAAGGACTTATTAAGGTTTACCCTTGGAATTTTTTTTCTTCTCACATTCAAGAATTCAAGGACGCAGAGGAAATGTTCCAGCTAAGGCTGTTGTACTTTGGCTGTTTGTATCTCATGTCTCTGTTAGTCAAGATTTTCATTTCTATCTCATGTCCTTGTTAGTCAAGGTTTTCGTACCCAAGAACATGTTGACATACAAAATGATGCCTGGCATTCCCCCAGTGCAGCCTCCCTTCAGCCATGGTAAGAACACTGCCAGAATTACCTTACCATCCTAAAATGACTGAGTCTAGTGATGCCTTACTACATTGCATTGATCAGATGTAGAAACTGACCACGCCCACCTTCAACTTGGCTGAGAAACTCTTTTTTTTTTTTCCTTTTTTTTTCTGGAAAATATGTACCCAACTAAACGCTGGGATCTCTAGTTTCCATATAATAAGTCAAAGCATAGGGAGTGTCTTCCAGTCTTTTGTACTGTCTGACTTTTCATAACGTTAAATGACTATTCATTTATACGTTTATTCATTTAGCATTATTCCACCCCAAAAAATGAGTGTTGGGCTATAATACTAGAAACAAAGGGAGTGATGAGGAGTTTGGCTTCAAAGGATAATCTATGGGGAAAGAGAAACAGTACATATATCTAGAGCACTGTGTCACAAATCTCGGAAGAAGTTGTAAAGTGAGGTCACAAGTCAACTGGAAAATGCTGAAGGCAAAGGTAAGGTCACACAGGAAAGGGTGGTTTACCCTTTGGCTTTAGAGGAAGGGAGTAATGGGCAAAGAAGGGGAATGTGTGGTCAAATTAAACCCACACTGGGAAGTATGAGTTTGAACTAATGTGTAGGATCTCCACAGCTCTCTTTGAGTCATTGGTAAGACTTGATAAATCAAACACAGCCCAACAGATTGCTTAACCACACTATTGATAACTAGTATATTTCATATACGACTGGTTCAGTCAGTGCCATCAGAGCTAGTTGGTAAAGAGATGGTGCGATAAACACACTGGCCATGCTATAGTTCCCCAATGAATATAAACTCAGAGGCAAACGAGGCACCAGACAAAGACTCAGGCAGAAGCTTATGATATCTGTCCCTTTGGTCTCAAACCACAAGTTCCCTTTCTTCTTTGAGCCAACTGCATTGCATCAGACAATGACTTCCTGAGCTGGTTACGGGAGACTGTCTTGCCCTGTGCTACCCCCATCCATCTTGGTGAAGTGATTCGCCTCTCAAGTAATGCCTTGCGCATCTTTTCCCATGAACTTCGACACACAAATAGCACACGTTTGGGGACAACAACAAGCATGAAGGACAAACATTAGGATTCCAGGAGTCTTTAATATTAATAGTATTAATAAAACAGCACTATGTCCAGATGATTGTGGCACTGGGAAATCGATACTCTAAAGCTACAGCCCCAGCCCCACCCATGGGATGGCTGTCACTGTCACCATGCCAAACCTCCTGTGCTGTCGTTTTCTTCTGAAACAAACACAAAAGAGCTGTGTGATAAATCACATCTGCAAGATGTGCTTCATATGTCAAGCACACATAGCTTCTAAATCAAATGCTGATACATGACTTATTACATCAAAAGTAAGCAGAATGCTGTAATTTATAATCATCTTGAAGCATACTGCAGAGAAAATGAAAGCAGACCATTAAATTTTAATGCTTGCTCGGCTCTCTGAAAAAAAGGGGGGGTGTGTTTCTGGCCATATTGGAAGCAAAGCAGCACTCCCAAAACCACACACACACACACACACACACACAAAGAAGAGAGAGAGAGAGAGAGAGAGAGAGAGAGAGAGAGAGATTATTTTGTCTTTGCCAAGAATTGTGGAAACTAATTGAAAAAATGATTCAGCTGTCAAAAGCTGCCACTAGCCAGGAAGTACTCATGAGCACAGAGAAAATTCTTACAGAGTAGGTCCTGTCCAAAGCTCCAATGTTCCCCCAGCCTTTAGCTTTTAACAATTGTCTGTTGTTGTGGAAGCCAGCTCCCCACAGCAGGACTGTGAGCAAATATTCATTGGTGTGTCATCTCCACTTAGACTCTCGTCCTGCACACCTATTCATCTGTGTTAAGTGAACAGCAGCATCAGCTCAAATTAAGCTGGCTTGAAAACAGCCACTGTTAATAATTTCTGCTGTGATTCAACTTAGCTTTGGCTAACAGGTGAAGATGTTTCATAACGGAGGCAATTACAGCTCTGAGAACGCTTCCCCGCTGCCCATGTAATCAGAGAAATGGAACAGTGGCTCCTCACGTGCGTGTGGGGAAAGGCCAGCCCAGCCACCATCCATCCATCCGCTGCATTCGTTATCTGCTAGATTGAACAGGCTGCCTGCCGGGGACAGATGCTTAGCACAGTGATTAGAATATAAAGCAATGGCAGAGGCTGAAGGGATTGGAGTCAGTCTCCTTTATCTCAACTTACTACAGGCTTTTCTGGTCAGATAACAAGTCTTCCAAACGTTCTTTGTAGATGAGAAATCATATGTATGTCAATGCATGAAGACTCATGCATATTCATTAATCCGTACTCTGTGAATTTTCATTTAGTTTGAAGGCTATAGAAAAGGATGGGGCCGGGAGAAGTCTTCTAGTCTATGCAATTTTAGTACCTTTTATGACCTAGATTTTATGACAAGGAATATAGAGAGGCCGTGTTAAACCAGAACAATAAAAAAGCTTGCCAAATTTTCTCTTATTTTCTGAGATTGAATATTTTGATGGTTATACAGATTTCCAAACAGCTTTTATAGTTGACTTTAAAAAGGAAAAAGAAGTAAAAACTTTATAATGTACAACCCTTGGTTCTGACTTTATAAAGCAAGAAAAACTGAAATTAGGCAGATTTCACTGGTTCTTAAATTATAGAGACCATCTATGTCTGTCTAAGGGAAGTCTACTGTAGCTTTTTTTTTAAATTTCAGCTATGTGTACCTTCAAATTATAGGAAAATCATAGCTTCATACTTCGTAATTGTGCAGGCTTTTCAAGGAGTTCACTCTGAGATAAACATTTTTCTCTCTCCTGCAAAAAGAAAGTCAAACAGTCTAAATTGAATTTTTATACATTACAATGTCCTGAAATGTAGTTGTTAATGGTTTCTGATGTGCCTAAAGGCGTGAATCTTAAATTACCCTTTTCTCGCCCTCCCAAATGAACCTCTGAAAATGAAAAAGACAATTCCATTGGCTTAACTTTCCATTGTGTACATTCATTTGCCTCTAGAGTGATTTCCTTTGGTGTATTTTTCCTAGAAGGTCTACAATAAACTCCTTGTCTGAAATGCAATTGACAATGTAGCAGTGTTTCTCAAAACTCTGTGAGCTGTCTATGAATGGTAAATATGGGTGGAGAGGGGCACAAGGTTCAGGCCACATGCTCATTTCTGTACAACACTGTCTTCCAAGGGGTCAGAGATTCAATGTTTTTCAAACATTGGTGTTTGAAAGCAAGCTATCTCTTTATTTCCGTCTAAGTCATTTTTAATAACAATTACAGTTGTATTGATCATATAGCAATCTTGGAAGTGTTCTCTTTGTTTCTCTCCTTGTCTGTTTCTCTGTCTCTAGGTATAAACATTTATGCAAGTGTATGTGCTTAAGACCAGAGTACAGAGAAAAAGAAAGAAAGAAAGAAAGAAAGAAAGAAAGAAAGAAAGAAAGAAAGAAAGAGAGAGAGAAAAAAGAAAAGAAAAGAGAAGAGAAGAAAAGAAAAGAAAAAGAATCAGGAAAACAAAGGCTTCTAATTTCTAAACATATGATCCAGTGGTGTGTTTGAAATAAATGCTTAACAAGCTAGCAAATTACATGTCCCTTTTAAAGGATATTTCTTTTCTCATTCTTCAATTTCATCCATCTTAGCTATCTTGGAATATCCTCTGTTAGAATCTAGCCTCTTCTATCTTCCCGAGACAATTACCACTGCTCCTTAGCCTTGAAGCTTTGAAAGCCCATGTAACATTAGCCTATCTAGCCCAGTGCAAATGTCTGTACAGATTAGTGTGATGTTAACACTGCCGGCTCCCTGCTTTTGACCTGCAGTGCAATATATTGTGCTGCTGCAGCAGATGGAATCGGAGTTTCAGTGGGCTGCGGAGATTGGCTGGCTGCCTGGCGGCTGGGCCTGAGCTGGGATACAGGAGCCCTGCTTAAAATACAGGCTTCTATCTATTCTCTGTTCTTGAAGAGAGAAGGGAAAAGTGTCACAAAAGTTTGTGCAGAACAAAAGTACATTTGTTAGAGCCCTTCATCAGTAGATGTTTATCCAGCATTTGAAAAGTAATTGAATCTTTTGGTGTAAAATAAAGACATCTTTATTCTCTTTTGCTGAAAGACACGAGACAAAAGCCAAAGCCAAAAAAAAAAAAATTATCTGAACTCCATTTAACCTTCCAGTTGATTACTGACTCACCAGAATACAAATGTGTACGTGTGGGGTGCTTAAAGTTGTCTCTCCGTTTATGAGCATCAATAGATCTTAGTCCAAGGTAGTAATCTAAACTCATAAATGAAATAAAAAGCTACCTTTACATAACTAATGTAAAACAATTACCCAGATGGCCCCACACCAGAATCTAAGACGCAGTGTAGGGAGAGTTGGGCTCCGAGATCTCCATACCCACTCTCATCGTGAGTATATGTTTCTGAGAGATGCTCCACACTCAAGGTGGCTATGTTCACAAAAAGAAGCTGGGAACCATGTCCTTTCAAAACAGAGATGCCTGGGAAGACCGTTTCCTTTCACTCACACTAGTGGGAGCATTGGTTATAGACGTTAATGGTGCCAGATGAAAACTGTTTACCGTCATGAGACTTAATGACATATGTGTGTATACAAGTATGTAACTACGTAACATATATATACATATATATGGATAATTCTAATCATTCCAATAAACAGTTCAAGTTGTTTTCATACAGAAAAATATCAAAGTCATTGCATTAGACATGCAAAATTTGGGATTCACTTATAATTTTAAAAACATTTTTTTTTTAAAATATGTGGAAGCTGATTTATAAGGAATCTTATATTTTTCTCTGACAGCCTTGGAGAAGAAGGCTAAATGAGGAGCACCCCACCCTCCCCGAACAGCCTGTCAGTCCATACCATACCGTGTTTCATATTCGTTCACCAGGTTATCTTTGAGTTTGTTTTAAGCCTATTTCCCCCTCCAGTACCGCCTTCCCAAAGCAGTAAAACATATGCTGTTTGCTGCCTAAGTAGATGGGTAATGTAAGCTGCGATGTGGAGGGAACTCTTCTCTTACCCGTTCGTTCCCTCTGAGAGTGTAGTTACAGAAACATATATATGTGCTTTTATCTGTGATAAGAGCTGCCATCTGCTCCGTGCGATGCGCACAGCTTACCGTCTGAAGTGCTTATACACATTACGAAAACACACAGCTTTTGTGTATGTCAAGAACACATATAGGCAGTGCTCTAATAGGCCAGACCATTATCTATCCGAGAATGTCAAATGGCCGCCAAAATACAATCGCGATGGCGGGTGACAGCGATTAGAGCTGGCAAATAGCTGTGCATGTAGTCCTGCCAGCAGCTTTGGAGTGACCTTTTAATATTGTGGTATTTGTAACCTCATCCCACAAGATAGTTATTTTAAGGACACGAAATCTTTTCAGGGAGGAGAGGCATTGGCTTCACCCGAGGTATAGAAGACCCATGCCTGAGATACCTTAAGAGATGCCGTGCTCACGCGTGAGTAACAAGGACTACGACAGCAGGAAAGAACGTAAACAGTTGAGTTTACTTTGACCTTTGATCCAGGAGAGCATACAAGAAATGCACTAGAAAGGTTGGTCTGTAGCTGTCTGGAGACTGATAAGCTACAATAAATTATAACACTCGGTTACAATTCATCTACAGCCACCATTGCTCTCATCGTTCCTTTTCGATTTTTGTTACCTCGAGTACTTATCTAAATCCCTTTCAGTGCCAGCTTGAATGCATTTTGTGCTCTCTCCCACTGTGACTGGGGCTGTCTGTGTGCGTCAGTGTGTGGCAGGACACACTCTTCCCCTTGTTTGACAAGAGCCAGTGCCAACACCTAATTAAGGATAAGCCACAGAGCTCTCTGCTTTATCTTTGTCAACGGCTCCATGCCTAGGCTTTCTGCCTAGTTGAGTTTTTAATGGCATGAGCAATAGTTCGGTTCAGTATTCCTCAGTCCGCCTCTCCCTGATCTCAGTAACTAAATATGGCCATCAGCCACGGCAGCGGGGAGACGGTGATGATTTGTTTTCTGGGTTGCCTGAGTATGACAGAGGAACATGGCTACCCTGTCGCTAAGGAGCAGCTCGCCCACTCTGCACAGAATAGGAGGGAGCAGAGAGGTTGGAGGGGAAACTCGGGAGACCCTTCCCAAAGTTCTCCAAAAATTTCTCTCTAGAGAAAAGGTTTGTCTGGTTCAATCTCACGTTTCATGGTATTCTGCATTCTAACTTGTGTTTGCACATGTAAAGATTATTCCTGCCCTAAAACTCTGGCAAGGTCACATTAGGGTGGCTGAGAGTCAATTAGTGGTGTGTCTAAAATATAAAGAATGGCATCTTTTGGAATATAAACATGAGGGAAAGAGAAGAGGGCAGAGAATCCGGGTTTGCTTTACTCTAGAACTACAATCCTTCCCTGGAACCTGGCTTCCTCTGTTGTTTCAGTATCTTCATTCAGATTTCTTTGTTCTTGTTTTCACACTTACGTTTAATGTTTTCAATTATCAGGGAGATGTCACAGGGCTCAGAGCTATCCCAGGACAGTGTTATTTGTGGAAATGTCATTGAAACAACAAAAACAACAACAGCAACAACAACAACAGCAACAGCAACAACAAAACATCAAACATGCTGTCACGGCTGTACATCAGTTCGCACATGTGAAGACACCAACACTCATTTGAAGGGAGAAATGAATTATGCCTTTGATCTTTTAAAGTTCCATGTCAACTTTATTTTCTCTTTAGAACTGCCCAAAGTTTATTGTTCTGACTTCAGAGTTGTTTCTTTTTTTAGGTCAGATGATTTTTTTCCTATTCCATTCAAACTTTTGTTTTGGCTTCTAATTCTGGCTAACAAGTTAAACTGAAGCATTCTATCTGCAGACAAAGAGGGGTTGAAGAACTCTACGGCAAAAGACGACTTCGTGAATAAATGCAACTGATCAATATTTTGATCTCACTGATTTTGCTGGGTAGATCTCCCTGTGCTTGCTACTGTTTAGTATAGAAAGGGTAAACGTGTAATAATAATAATAATAATAATAATAATAATAATAATAGTAATGGGCCTGTAGAAAAGGCTCAGCACTTAAGAGCACTGGCTGCTCCTGAAGAAGACCAGGGTTTTGCTCCTGACAACCACATAATGGCTCACGACTGTCTGTAATTCCACTTCCAGGGGATCTAATAACCTCTTCTGAGCTCCACAGGCACCAAGAATACAAGTGGTACACAGATATAAATACAGGACAAACATCATATGCATACATTTAAAAAAAATCTTTTTAAAGAATATGATTCCCCAAATACTGGGGGTTTAGAATCCACTTTAAAAGATAATACATTCCATTTCCAATACTCCTGTGTGGCCCTGGGAAAATGAAAGTAAATCTGTGCAAAGATTTTAGCTTATATAGGGTGTACTTGGTTACCTTTCCTGAGATGATCAACAGCTTATCTACAAAAGCAAAATGAGGAACTGAACGTTGTATCCTTCCTGCATATGCCCAATGTTTGCTTTTGCCTAACTTTCCAGAATAGCTTAGATAAAACTTTGTTCTTCCAAGGTTTTCAGGTGTGGGTCTTCCTGTAGCCAGTGGAGCCGGGTTTCCCTCCCAACAATTTCAGAGCACAGCATCAGTAACATAGATTGTCCTACCTCTTCCCCTTTAGTTAGGACATCATGCTGATGCCTTTGATGTCATTGCTGGTTAACATGGTGATAGTGAAGTGGTGTGGGGACATCTGCACTCTTTTATAAGGCACCATGGGAGACCAAGGCATGCTTGCTAAGATGACCATGGAGAGACTGATGCATAGTCTTACTACCATATGATGATGTGCTTCTCTTCCCTGTATTAATTGGGCCACATTGAAGTCATAGTAACGAGCTTTGCCTCTGACTAATTGGCCCTCAAATTTGTCAAAGCCAACTTTCTAAAATACACTATTTTCAGAAGGCAGCCAGTGCAGATTTCATGATTTGACCTTCAGGTTTGAAGAATTCACAATGTTCAGTCTCTTCTTTGTATCACAGCTCTGTCCCTATGTCAGTGATTTCTGTGGCTAGATAGATTACACTGGAAATGTCACATGACCAGAATTCCTCAATCCTGTGACCCACCATGGTTATATTCTACCAAGTCTACAATAATAGGAGTTCCGAAAGATATATCTTTAAGAGTGTATGGGTCCTAGGATCATTATAGTTTGTGAGACAATAAGAAGGCAACACTGTCTTTCATCGTCTAACTTGAATCTGTGCTGAAGTAAACCATCTTGTGTTTCAAGTTACATGAATCTAAGGAGAAGCTAACCAGAGATGAGCAGCACGAGCAGGCTGATGTTTGAAAGGTGGGTAGGATGAGCAGAAGTAACTCATTACTCTTTCTTGTCAAACTTTCAAATTACAGGAACTTGGAGCTATATAGACGGCTTGGTGCTTAAGAGTATTTGCTACTTTTCCGATGGCCCTAGATTTGTTTCTCAGCACCCATATCAAGTAGCTTACACTCATCTATAACTCAAAGCACCAGGGGATCCAGGGTTTCTTTCCTCAGGTGCCCACATCCATGTGAGCA
Organism: Rattus rattus; assembly: GCF_011064425.1. Lineage (NCBI taxonomy): Eukaryota > Metazoa > Chordata > Mammalia > Rodentia > Muridae > Rattus > Rattus rattus. Next base: position 76,243,674 of record NC_046168.1, on the reverse strand, counting down.
TACCCAAATGCACACACACATACCTACATATAATTTAAAGTCGTCAAAGTTTTTTTTTCAAGTTTTAGGTACTCGCCTTTTCAAACAAAACTTGATGGTCTTTTACCACTAATGGAGAGTAGAGAATCATCCATGTTCTAAATTTAAAAATCTGAATTTAAAGTATCTCAAGGTTATAAAGTTTTCTCATGGATGCTTCAGTCCTTCTTAGAAGGAAGAACAAAAGGCTCACAGGAGGAAATACGGAGACAAAGTGTGGAGCAGACACTGAAGGAAAGGCCATCCAGAGACTGCCCCACCTACGGATTCATTTCATATACAGTCACCAAACCCAGACACTATTGTTGATGCCAAGAAGTACATGCTGATAGGAGCCTGATACGGCTGTCTCCTGAGAGGCTCTGCCAGAGCCTGACAAATACAGAGGCAGATTCTCACAGCCAACCATTGAACTGAGCACGGAGACTGCAATGGAGGAGTCAGAGAAAGGACTGAAGGAGCTGAAAGGGTTTGTAACCCCATAGGAAGAACAACAATACCAACCAACCAGACCCCCAGAGCTCCCAGGGACTAAACCACCAACCAAAGAGCACACATGGAGGGACCCATGGCTCCAGGTGCATATGTAGCAGAGGATGGCCTTGTCAGACATCAATGGGAGGAGAGGCCCTTGGTCCTACGAAGACTCAATGCCGCAGCATAGGGGAATGCCAAAGCCTGGAGGCAGAAAGGAATATGTAGGTGGGTGGGGAGCATCCTCATAGATACAGGGAGAGGAGGGATAGGATGTGGGGTTTCCAGAGGGGAAACCAGGAAAGGGGATAACATTTGAAACATAAATAAAGAAAATATCCAATAAAAGAAAAGGAAAAATAAGTATTCTGAGTGTCTTAATTTCATTTACCAAATTACAGTAAGTACATTGTGAGGCATACAAAAACAGCTGTGTGTGGTTGAGAATTCCTTCGGAATTACCTGTATATTTTTGTTATTTACATCCAAGTCTATGCTTTTGCTGCTGCCTACTTTCAGTGTAGAGACTTTTTAGGCTATAGCTAAACCAAGCCTATCTGTAAATGTGTCAATAGGTTGTCACACTGGGATATGTTTCTGTCTGTTCTGACATGGCATTAAGTAAAACAGAATGCTTGCTTCACATAACCTTTGCTTGTATATATGTTCCAGAAGATTCATTAAAACCTACCAATTACAGTGTACACAAACAGTTCAGCTTCCAAAGAATAAACATACTGTCATTGCTATGAGACGAGATGTGAATATTTTATATAAGAAATTCAAATTCATAGTGAAAGGTTATTTGCTAGTAAGTAGGACATATTTGATGAAAGAATAATTCAAGAATTTATAAGCCTTTTCTAGAAGCCATTGCTTTGTAGAAAATATAAACTATTTCCCTTCCTGTGATATGAGGGTTTTTTTTTTTAAAAAAAAGATTTATTTTATGTATGTAAGTACACCATCACTGTCTCTGGACACACCAGAAGAGGGCATCAGATCCCATTACAGATGGTTGTGAGCCACCATGTGGTTGCTGGGAATTGAACTCAGGACCTCTGGAAGAGCAGTCAGTGCTCTTAACTGCTGAGCCATCTCTCCAGCCTGTGATCATGAGTTTTGTTTTGTTTGATTGATTGCTTTGGGGATCAAGAATTAATTTCTTCAATAAGTAACCATCCTACACCAGTACACATATGCAAAGATAAACTAACTGAATGCAGAAAAACATTGCTCTGCCTGCAGTGGAGCAGTACATCTTCTTCATCCCCAGATGTAAAGAATCATGCAAAGCACTTATAACAGGAACACCAACATGCAGACAGAGGTTAGCTTCACCTCTGGCTGAATCTGATGTCAGTGTGGTAATTACCAGGCCCAGTCAATAACACCTCTCCTCAAGTATAATTGCAAATCCAGTACAACCATGACCAGAACTAAATTGCTTCAGAACAATCAATAGGAATTTTCTGATTGTGTTCCCGGGTGTATGCATCAAATATAAAAAGGAAAAGTGTCCGTTCAGGCAAAAGGTCAATTTTATAAATAAAAAATACTGTTTAAAAGTCATGTTATGGTTTATGTTCTTTCCAGAAGGGACTACTACACATACAGGTTAGTCGTCTGTGGGAAAGAAAGGCACATTTGTCAGCAGACAACTGACAGTATAGAAAAAGCAAGAGTATTCTGAGTGAGATAGACATGGGGCTGAGGATAAGTTGGGCAATTCTGTGACTATATAGCTGCTGTTTAGAAATATAGCTTTGAACTTACAGCTAAAACTCTGCTACTCTTTGGTAAGGGTTGGTCATTGAAGGAGTTACTTCACTAACGAGCCCCATCAGGTGCCATTTCCATTAGAAAATAAGATTAGAGTTATTAATCTCCTATCAGAGCGATAGAATAAAATACACTCAATGCCCCATCTGTTGACATCAGTGAGTCTTAGAGTCACAGAACTAAGCAGAAAACAAGAGTTGTTTGGGGATAATAACTTGGGTTAAACTCTGTTGTCTTACCTTCAGTCAGATGTAGCAGCTTCAGCTACAAGAAAGTTAGAATGGGATTCCCACCAGGTTGTTGATGATGGTGATGTGACCATGAAGCTGTGGAAATGAATAGGATGTGGTCAATGGAAAAGGGAAGGAAGAAGTAGACAAGGACACAGGAAACTCTGGTGATTCTGGCATTCAGAAGAAATTTAAGAAACCAAAGGTTTAGAATGTATATGCTAATTATAATAGGACACATGGGTTTGAAGGAAAATGTCTTCCATAGGCTTGTATAACTGCATGCTTGGCCTTGAGTTGGCAGAACTGTTTGAGAAGGTTTAGGGGGTGTTGCTCTGTTGCATGATGTCACTGAGGATGGGTTTTGAAGTTTCAAAACCCCATACCAGATCCAGTCTTTGTCTGTAACCTCCCAGCTAACACTATAGTAATGTGCCTGCTGCCGTGCTCCCTCCGTCATGATCATGGACTCACTCTGCAAAACTATAAGGAAGCCCTCAATTAAATTTTAGTTACTTTAGTCATGGTGTCTCTTCACAGCAATAGAAGAGTTAGACAGAACATTTAAGACAAAACTAAGACAGAAATCCTGTTTCCTTATTGTTTAGCTAGTCTTGCTGTGGAGCATGCCCTGAATGGGGTATTCAGAGGCAGGTGGGGGGAGCACACAGCTAAGCCATTAGAAAGAATCCAGCCGAGGCACTGTGAAGGAGGAGGTTCAATCTTACATTACCCTGGGACCAGAGAAACCTGTATGATGTCAGTGAATGAGGAGATTGAAGAACATCCTAATGAGAGCAAAAAGGGGTGTGGGGTGATGACAGTGTATTTGTCTAGTACACCATGAAGAGTTTCTTGGGGTTCACAGATTCCTGGCACATATAGTTAATGCAACTATGTGTTGAAATGCACTGCTGAGACATTAAAAAACCATCCCCTAGTGATAAAGAACATGAATGCAGCATGTGCTTATCCAACCTATTCATATTTTCCATCCTAGGGATATTAAAAATAGACAGAAAAAAGTTGAATAAATGAGGTTAACCACTTTTCCTGAATTTTCACACGTTAATTCTTAACATATTTTGGTTGAATAAATGTTGACTATTTCACATATTAGACATCAAGACTAAAACTCTACTCACCTATTATATTTAGTTCAGTGCTTTCTAGTTCATGGCATAGGTTTTCACTATGTATTGTGTATCATGCTATGTATGGTTAGGACAAAACACTATGAGTAAGGCAACTTCTCATGATTCCAGAAGGTCGGAGTTGATATCCATCATGGGATATACATGGCAGCAGGCAGACCAGCATAACACTGGCATGTGGGGAGTTCACCTCTTGAGACAACAACCACAAGGCAGAGAGAGAGAGAAAGAGAAATAGAGACCTAGAGTTAGAGAGAGAAAGAGGGGGTGGGGGGACCAACCTAGGATTGTAGGATTGGTTGGGCTTTTAGACTTCAAAACCTGCCCTCAATGACACATCTCTTTCCACAAGACCACACCTCCTAATCCTTTCCAAATATTTCCACCAACTGGGAACCAACCATTCAAATATATGAGCCTATCTCATTAAAATCACCACATATTGAATTAGAAATTGATTAGTTAAGGATTAGAAAGAGATCAACAAAGGCTGGTCATCACCAACATTAAAAATGTGCATTACAAAAATATTCATGTAAGAGTCATTTAAAATATTGTCTGCGTAATAAAGGTTCATACATAATCACTTTAGAATTTGCTAAGCATACAGCTGCCATTACCCCTCAATGAGGAATATATATATATGGAGAGAACTATTTTTAGCTTAAAATCACTATAACGTATATGACATAACAGAATAAACAAAACAACCTAAAAATGTTCATTAACAGACACAAAAAGGTATTTCTTTCTAAATATAACAGATTTGATGTCTTTTCATAGAACCAAAACCAACTCAAGGATCGGGGTCAGGATTAAGGGCATCAGCTATTCCTGAAAGCTGAAAGCAGCCCTAAGTCTTGAGAAGCAAACATCACACTGGGCTTCATTTTCTGACCACTCCACGCCCACCGGCAGACGGAGCTCTACAGAGGGCGTACAGCAGAGTTCCGCAGTAGGCATGTTTGCATGAAAGTGTACATGAAAGTTGTGTAGTCAAAACAACCCAATGCCTGTTAAATACCTGATAATTTCATCAAGCCGAAAATGAATATGGCTCTGTTAGCAGTATAGCGCCATGGTTATGGCATATTCAATTATCTTGCTTAACTCTTGTAAAAAAGTGAGCAGCAAGTGATACAAGAAAGAGTCCAGCAAGCAGAAACTCAGATGGGACTGCTCCCGCACACTGCCTGGTGGCCAGTGCAAGAGGTCTGGGTGGACTGCTGTGCACATCCGTTTTAAATTGTTCAAGCAGTTGTTTCCTGTAGATTAATTTGTAATTCTAAATTTCCAAGCCCATGAAATGTGAGCTTGGCCTTCCCTCAGGCCATTTACAGGGCTGCAGCTTTTCTGTAATCTGAGGCCCAGGCAGAGTGCTAACATGTGAAAACTGAAGGAAGTGGGTCAGGTGGGAGAGGCAGGGAGGAGAAGAGCTTGAGGCAGGACAAGCAGGAGACAGAGCTGGGTGTGAGGTGATTAGAGGAGCAGTAGACTGTGGGTGGGGAAAAAAACACACCGAGGGGTTGTTTTCAATGGGTTAAAGGGCTTTGGCACCAAGCCCGGGTGACCAGAGTTTAATCCCCAGAACCCACATTGATGGAAGGAGAGAACTGAGTCCTGCAAGTCGTCTTCTGACTTGCTCTTTGCCACATAGGCACACAAATAAATGAGTATGTTTGAAGGAAAGCATCCAGAGAGAGCAGATGAGCTACGGAAGGGATGACGGAGGGAGTGGGCTGGGTCTTTCTTTCTTCACCTTACCGCCTTCTCAAAACCATTTCTCAGATCCTTTAACAATCAGCAGGGATTTTGTTTTGGTGTGCTTTGTTTTGTTTGAGACAGGATCTCACTACCTAACCTGACTGGCTTCGAACTCACAGAGATCCACCTCCTTCTCTCTCACAACTATTGAAGTTATCCCCCCAGGCCCGTCACAATCAACAATTTTTAAAAACAGTATTAGCCTTGTATCCTTGAAAAATAATAAAGAAACACATAAACAAATGCATATGAACCAAAACCTTTGCAGTGCTGAGAGACATTCAGACCCGGAGTTGGTCGCAGTCGCTGTTGGGTGACAAACCAATTACTCTTCTCCCTCCCTTCTAGCCTTTAGACAGCTCTGCACAATGCTTTGAGGCCAAATTACCTGTCACACCGTAGAACAGTTTAGGTCCAGGGGAAGAAATGTATCCTTTGGTCCCAAAGTGGAAGTAATTACTCTGGAGCCGTGAGATTTGGTCAGTCAACATTTGTTGAACAGACATTTCTCATAGAAAACTATATGAAACTGTGTGCTTCCTTAAGCAAAATATCTCCCCCAGGGTCCACAATTTAATGCTGTCATGTTTTAACCACTCTTGGAGACAGGGATCCACAGGAAATCCGATTCTTTAAAAGATTATATATTTTCTTTCCAGAAGAGCCAAACTTGCAAACTGTATTCCCCCCATGTTGAAATAAAAACAACAACAACAAAAAAAAAAAAAAAAAAAAAAGCTTTTGTTAAAAAAAAATTATGATTTCTGTTGCTCACTTTGAATTTTTTCTCATGTAAATATTTATGGCAGTGTCATAAATATTTGATTTCAATAAGTCCAAACTATACAAAGCCACCCCCACTTAAACTATGTGGCAAAGTAAAAGTCAATGAGAGATTTACTGACATTTGTCTTTAAACAGACCTTGCAAATAAGAAGTATTCTCTAGCAGGCAAGAATGGCCCTGCCAGTACTAAGCCATTAACTTCAGCTCTTTGTTTGGATGGCAAGATGTCTCAAAGGCACTCCCAGTGAGTAACTGCCTAGAGGCAGCAACGGAGTTTCCACAGTGCCCTTTGTCAGGCAAACGGACAGTTCCAGCAAAGACTCCCTGTGTGCTCTATGTGGTACTACTTTTCTCATCCATGTAGTCAATACAGCCATTTTCTCCTGAGCTCTGAGTCACCAATATGCCGGTACTGCTTCATTGTTGTTACTGAGAAGGCAAAACAGAAAACTCCTGAGAGCAAATATGGGTAAAAATCCTTTCTGCATTGACCCTCCTATCACGCCGGCATAGAGAGCTGTGTTTTACAAGGATTGTAGAAATTGTTTCTTTGACATAAGATGGACAACTACTATGCATACAAACAACTTGTGCAAGCTTTGCTCAGATAGCTAAGTTTTCTTCTACTTGAAGCTTTGCTTGATAAGACACCGAGCACAATACCTAGTCTGTGAAGTCAATTTAAGACTTGCCAAATGATTTCTCTCTCTTCCTTTCCTTCTTTCTCTCTTTCTTTCTTTCTTCCTTTCTTTCTTTCTTCTTTCCTTTTCCCCTTTGAGACAGAGCTTTCTATTAAGTACGTCTAGACCTTGAACCTGAAGCAATTCTCCCTCCCCCAGCTTCTGAACTACCATATCCAGACAAATCATACTAATACATCTCTGTAGTTTATATTTTAAGTAGTTTATTGGGCATTAAATTACCAATAAGGTGAAAATAATGTCATTCTTTGAAAGAGAAAACTATCAAAGTTTTGGATATTCAGTGAACATAATTGTAATTGACTGAAAAGTTGAGACAGGTAAAAGTTTGCAGGGCCATTAAAATATCTTTATAGTTCTTGAGGCTCATTCCTTCTATGAAGTTTCCATTCAGCCTAGAAAAACCAAATTGATCCCACATGCACGTATATTTATCTGGGCCCTCCCTTTCCCTTCCATACCTCTTACACGTGTCTTTAAAACCATTAAAGCTTTCTCAGCTCAAAAACACTGCCTCGCTCTCTCTCTCTCTCTCTCTCTCTCTCTCTCTCTCTCTCTCTCTCTCTCTCCATATAGAAAAACAGAACAGAATAGAGGTAACATTACCACAACAAATGAACTGTGTTTCCTGCAAGACATAGGTAGTTCCTGGATCTGACATACAAGACCTTGTAATGATGACATTGAACGGAATGCTCATACTCCCCTCTGCCAGACTAGAAGAGCAATGCCTAGGAATGCATATTCAAACCTAGTCAAGCAGGAGAATTTCTTAGGATTATTTCAGCTATAGCAAGAATGATCAGGAACAAGAAACATGTGCATAAGATCATAAATCCCTAATTAGGACTAGGTGATCACACAACAAATAGGGGGTTTGTGTCAGACCACTATTTAATTAGATGTAATAATTGTCTTCTTCCATTCAGAAGTAGGGATCTATGTCTTTTAACGTCTGTGATTGTGTAAAACTTTCCAAAAATACTCGTCACAATAGATGTAAGATTGAATGGGGTCGAAAAGACACAAATGTATGTTCTCTTGATTGACACATAGTGTCATAACCAAGTGCTAGAGGTTATGAGAAGTCTGTTGTCTTAATGTATGGGAGAAAAAAAGAACAAGAAGCAACAACAGCAGCAATGACATCAGCAATGCAGAGACCCCCATGAACTCGCAACCACAAACTACCAAGTACGCTGCTGAGGCAGGGACCTGATCCCCTCAGAGCTGCTCAAGAGAGTCAATGCATAGCTCACTTGTTAGAGGGAAAATAGCCAACCTATGACTAGGCATCTTCCGCTAGCACTGTTATATCTCCTGTGACAGACACACACACACACACACACACACACACACACACACACACACACACACACAACCATTTATTGTTTTGATTATTTTTTAATGTGTCTCTTATTTTCCAGGTTACTCTACTATGCTGAGCTTCTCAAAATATTTCTTCTTGGAAAGCGCCCAAATGACATGTCTATAATGGTCAATTGTCATTCATCAAAATGAAACCCCCTATTTGAGGTGAATATGATCAAAAAGACACCTATTGTGTGAAAAGTCCATTGTGTGCATGTAAGAGTATGTTGTAGTACAACTCATTAGTCTGTGCAATTAATATAAAACATTAAGGGAACCCTAATGTTGGTATTCTGTCTAAGCTCTGCCCCAACAGTTACCTGGCAACAGTCAGCTATGCCTGGCACTATAAAGGGAGCTGCTTGCCCCCCTCCCCATTCTCTCTTTCTTCACCTGCTCCCTGCTCTGTCCCTCTTCCCCTTTGTCCCTTCTTTCCCCATCCCTGTCCCTCCTTCCCTCCACGTGCTCATGGCTGGTGGTTACTCCTCTCCTCTTCCTCTCTTCTTCTCTCATTCACCCTTTCCACTTGGAACCATGTTGGTTTGGTGTGGTTTGTCGGGACTCAAGCCAAGATGTCTACCCCAATACCTACTGCATGAGCAGTGTCCCTGTGCAAAGCATGCATGTTGCAATTAAGGAAAGGTGTTGGTCTCCCATCACACATAGAGAAGCCAAACAGCATTAAACCAATCAGATTGTGGGTCTGGAGGTACTTGCTGCTCAGTCGAACAAGGCTGGCTTTTAGAAGCCTCATATTGTAAGACTTTCCCAGTATTATAAACAGTATGTTCTTACTTTCATCTAAAATTGGGTTTTTTAACATTCTTTTAAAATTAAAAACGCCTAGCAGGTAATTTTTCATGCACCTTCAAATTTTAACAGGGTGAAGCACTATTGGGTTTCTTCTAGGAGAATATGGAGACATCTTCCCATTCTCTCCAATTTCCTTTGTAACTCTCTACCATGTTCACAATTTGCATGTAGCAGCCTCCTGGCACACATTACATGGAACACAGTCCCATTGCAGCTAATAAACTCGCTGTAACAAGTCCCTCAACTTTGCCTGGTCAGAGGGCTCAGCAGGATTGCCATATGTGGAACTAGATACAGGGTAAAAATAACATTATTTTGTGCTTTCAAAACTAGGCAACTCTATATTGTCTCTTTGGAAATGAAGTTGCTTAATAGCTAGTGATTATCTCCTATCTGGCTTGATATAATATCGGTGTTATGTTTTTTTTTTCTTTTTGTCTTTGTTTCTAATCACTGGTGTTATCTGTAGTTTGGAAGAAGCGCTACAATTAAACAGACTTTGAACACATGAGGGAGAGACAGCAGGGCTCTTTTGGCTTCAGTTCACAGAGCCCATCATTTGAAAACATTTCTGGGCTTATATTGGTATCATCCACTAGTGTAGGCACAGCTGAGGTGACTGTGCTAATTAACTGTCCTGCTGAACCAGCTGAGAAAGCTTGTATAAACGCCATGGGAATATGCACTGTTAGAAAGAAATTCTATCCAATGAGGTGAGGGTTTAAATATAGAATCAAAGCACGGAGCACTTGTGCTTAACCATCAGGTGACAACATCATCAGTTACAAGGTGGATAAAAGCCAGCGGTGTCAGAAACTGGGCCGAAATGATAAGAGGGAAAGTTATCCCTATGTAAAAGTTCGAGGGCCTCTACTTAAAACAAAGTATTTGGGAAGAGACACCTCAACATGTGAAGAGCAAGGAAGCGATAGCCAGCAAGGACCCGTTGTCAGGAATGTGTGAGGAAAGGCCCGCGTAAGGGACCAATAGCCATAGGACTGCTCTTAGCATATGTGAAACCTCATCTTGCAAGTCTGACAAGCAGTTGGAATTATGCAAACTGGCCAATGAAACTCAGTGCCCCAACAGGCTACAGTGAAACAGCAGACGTGTGGGAAAGGGTTTGTTTTGATGTAGGAAATAGAGAACCCGTGAGGCCCTGCAGGTGGTGTTAAGGGATAGCATATGAGGTTTTAATCAAAGTTTCTGTGGTTCAAGAATCTCAACCATCACCAGTTTTAAACATAAATCAAGACAGAGCTGGGGGGAGGGTGGGGGTGGTGCACACATTTAAGCCCAGCACTTGGGAGGCACAGGCAGGCAAATCTCTAAGTTTTGAGCCTGCTCTGCAGGATGAGTTTCAGGACAGTCAGGGCTACACAAAGAAGCCCTGTCTCAAACAAACAAGCAAACAAATAACAAACAAACAAATAAGTAAATAGCTAAGACTCTGGTTTTCGTTCTGATTAAGACAAGTCCATGGTCTTGGACTTTCTTGAGAGGTGGGATGTTAGGTTTTGCCAAGAATCGTGAAGACTGGGATTTTTGGGTTGTCTGAAGGCTAAGACATTAGCCTAGCAGAACACATGAGACTCCTGGGGCAAAAACAAAGTCCTTTCTTCCTCTCAACCTAGCAAAGAGCTTTTAGTTCATCTCCTGTACTGTTTGCCTCTCAAGACCGTGTGTTAATGAAAAGTTGCTCAGACAGACAATGAACACAGTTAGCCTCCCAGCTGAGGGAGCCTAACATACTCTATTGTAAGGAGGTTTAATCCCCTAAGAAGCCATGATCTCTGTTACATTGGCCAGGCAGCAGAACAGCCCTGTGCTCTTAGTGATTATCTTTTAAGGCTGTCTTTTGTGAAAATACCCTGGGAAGGTATTCAGTACCTGTACGCACAAGATGTGCAGCATTTCAAGAGCTGTGATGGTTTCAATGAGAACGTTCCCCATAAGCTCAGATGTTCAAATATTTGGTCCTTAGTTGACTACTCTATTTGAGTAGATTTAAGAGGTACGGCTTTGCCGAAGGAAGCATGCCACTTGGGTGAGGACTTTGTAGTTTCAAAACCATGTACCCTTCCCTATTCAGCCTCTCTGCTCCTAGCTTGTGGTTCATGGCTCAACTTGAAAGCCCTTAGCGTCCTGTCCCAGCATGCTGCTTGTTGCCATGTTCCCCCACATGCCAGACACTTATCCTACTGGAACCATAAACCCAAATAAACCTTTCCTTCTAACGATTGCCTTGCACATGACATTTTATCACAGTAATAGAAAAGCAAATAGTGCAAGAGGAGATAGAATTATCTCTTGAACATGTTGCTCATTAATATACACTGGCAAACTCCAGGAGGCAGCCTGTGGGCCTATTGTGTCTATGTGAGTTCCACTGTGTCTAAGGTAGATGCCGGCACAGGGCAGCTTATTCAGTCCAAAGTCACTTGCAGGCATGAGGAACGACATTCATTTGGGCTGAAGTTATAAAACGACAGAGTTGGGTCGTAACCCAGACACTACAGAAATTGTCTTTATTGTGAGGCAAAAGAGTAAATATCTCACTAGTATGTCTGTTCCCTACTCTGCCTTCTTTGTTAATCTCCCCACTCCTGAGATTTCTCAGTGAGACAGTCTTCACCCACACTGTTAGGGCTTTGAGAAGGGAAGGCGTGTAGGCTCACAAATAGCTCAAGATGTCCACCAGCTCTGCTAATCAAACCTATTGGGATTGCAGCTGAAAAAGAACATATCGCTTCTGGCTCCCATCTAAATGATTTATGAAGTAAAAGTGTGTCCAGAGTCTCTCAGCAAACAGGAAGTCCTAACGTCCTACTTGATTCATTTCTCAAACGTGATCCGTTCCTGTTCCCTCAATGTCCCAGTGAATCATAGGATGGCCAAGAGTGGAGAGACTCAGCTCTAATGTTCTCCCCAGCAGCTGTCTGAGCAAGAGCACAGCAACAGGCCTACCCCCGGACTCCATTTATTTACCTAGAAAATAGGTACAAATATACCACCACATTGTAGAGTTGTCGAGGGGACTCAATGTGAAAATATTTATAACTCCTCGAGCAGAACACGACTTTATGAGTAACAGCTGCTATTATTAGGTTATCTTGTCATTTTTAGGAAACCATAAAACATGATGTAAATGCCTGTCTCTTCTTAATTCACTGTCATCCCTGAGACCCATTGCTACTCTTGCCAGTAAATCAAGAGACAATTCCTCTCCCCATCTCGGAAGTTCCTAGAGCTATGTGATGCTGAATTTAACTCCATTTCTTAGGTGAGAGACCCTACCTTCGTTTACCTGGATAACAGAGATCCAAGAAAGGTGCCAGTGGGCCTTGATGAGTTGCCAGGAAAGGAGGTACACACATTTCACTCACATGGGAATAGCTCATAAAAAAGTGCAGGCTGGAAGTCTTGTTAAAAAGATAACAGACTTCCCATTATGCTCCCTGTCTTGTAAGGCAGATATTATGATGGGGTTTTAAATCAAAGCTCTCATATACATCGGAGTTCTGGAAAGCTGAAGGTTATATAGACTAGAACCTGAGAGGATTACACTCAAGCCTGTAATGTCACTCTGTCTTTACCCCTAATCTTTTATATCAACAAAGCAGTTAAAACAACAACTCCTTAGAAGAGAGAGAAACCGGACTCTGAGAAGGTATTAAGCTGTCCAGCTCTCTTCCCATTCAGTTAATTATCTAGCCTCTACAGCTGAGTCATTAACTCACCAGGCAGATATTTACTGAGATTCCTCCATGAGCAAATTACTATCCTGGCCCTTGGTGATCCAAAGTGATTAAGGTCAGGTGACCATGGCCGGGGAGCTTGGCGTGTAAAAGAAGAGGGGACGTGCAGCTTTTGTATTCTCCACAAACAGTGTAGGTGATTGTGGATACTGGAAATGGAGTTCCTTTGTCTTACTGCAGAAGGCAACTCACCTTCTTGAATATTTACAGAATCAAAGTAAAGAATAGCATAGTCATGTTTCTGCCATGATGGCCAGAAACCTGAATCTTTGGATAGTTTGTGGTGAGCATTTTAAACAGCATCCAGCATAGCATAAACACTAGATTTACCTGTTATTTTCACCTACTGACCTCCCCTGCTAATTCTCAGAGATACACAGGATTATACGTTACGTAAACAACTATGTGTGAAGGTTCTCTGGGAAGAGAGACAGATGCTATACAGAAATGTGTTCCATTTGACTCTCCAGTTTATCAAACAGATTGCCAGGTTGAAGGGCACAAAAGCAAAGCTGCATATTGATTGATTGATTGATTGATTGAGTGAGTGATTGTAACATTGGCCTTGAAACCAGGGCCTTGCCTATGCTAAGGAAAGTCCCTACCACGGAGTTCCATCTCTAACCACAATACATTTGTTTAAGGCAGAACAATCAAGCATGATAAATGATGATAACATTTGAAGGGTAGAGAATTGACTTCTTTACATCAATTCTGGTTTATCTGTAAAATGGGTAGGTTAATAAGCAGGGAATGTGGGTTGGTACAATCGCTCAGCAAGTACTATAACTCGCTCCTACCCTCGATGACCTGAGTTTGATTCGCAGGACCTCCATGGAGAAAGCAAAGAGCTAATTCATGCAGCTGCCCTCTGACCATTCACATTTATTCATACGCATACACACGCATGCTCATGCACACGAGCACACACACACACACACACACACACACATGCACACACACACATACACACATAGACACATGCACAAATGAATAAATATGTCTTTTAAAAAAAATAGAAGCAATGTAGTAAATGACATTTATGAATGAAACATCAAAGCCGTGTAACACCATTCAAAGTAGGTCTCCCATACTTTTCAGTTCCTCCTCCTTACTTGAGTAATTCCAAAACACAGCACCTACATTAAAGATAGGTAATAAAATACATTAAATAATTGGGGAATTGGAGCTTTTACCATCTTGGTAGGAAATTATGACCTTCAAATCAGTATTTACATGATATCCCAGAGCTTGGGCCTCATATATAATACTAGGTTGGGAGTTGAGCAAGTTCATCCATGAGCCAGTCTTGGTTTGCCTCCTGTTTTCATAGACACTGTTCATTGTAACACAGCCAACCATAGTTCTCTTTACATGGCTATGGATACTTCTTCACTGTGATGGCAGACTCAGATAAATATGGAAGACACTATGTGCCCAACATGTCTAAAGCATTTGAAGCAGTTAAAAACTTCTTTTAAGCCAGGGTTAGTCATAAACTCACTATGTAGCTGAAATTGTTGACTTTGAACTTGTGACTCTCCTGTCTCTACTTCCAAAGTATGCTATAACAGCCAGTTTTATAGTAACGTCCTTAAGGAAAAGTTTACTGATTCATGTTCTAGGTTTCATATCAGCACAATGATATGAAGGAGAAAGAGAGATAATGGAGAAGGAGATAAACAGGGAGAGGGATTTGAAGGGAGGGCAGAGAAGAAAGTTGGGGGAATGTACTAACACTAAGGAAGTTTAAAATAGCCGTACAGAAATGTACTTTTTATCAGCTCTATCTATCTGTCTGTCTATCTATCTATCTATCCATCTTCATTTAATATATACATTTCATATAAAAGAGTACACAGTAAATAATGCCCCCTCTCAGAAGACATAGGATGCCACATAAAACATTCAATGAAGGCATAGAATACTACCCTGGAGTTGTTGGTCAGATGTGTATGTATCAAAGACCCCTAAAAAATGTAGGGACTTGCCAGGGCTTGCCCACCAGAATTTTTATGGCAAGACTCCATTACTAAAGACACTACACATTCTTCTTCTCAGGACCTGGAGAAATCAAACTGTTCTGGCCAGGAAGCTGGCTAACTTGCATAGTTCCTGAAGGAGCAATTCAGGCTTTAGAAGGAAAACATAATCAATAGCTTTGCCTAGCTGTGAACTCTATGAGATACAATAATGGCTGACTTGGCAAGTCACAAACATGGATGCATTAGGGGCACAGATGCTCTAGGGGTAACTGATACCCTTTTTAAAATTGTACTTACGACCTGCTCTACAAGAAGAAGCATATTCCTGGTACTGTAAATGCCATCATCAGCCATTTTGAGTGAACTCTTGGGCTCCAGGGTTGAACCACTTATTATTATTTTGCTAAATGGACATCATATCCAATTGTTCTCTATACACATAGATTAATACTATTCTCAGTCTTAATCTGAGAGCTTTGCTGTACAATATGTGGCAATTAATTCAGAAAAAGTACACTAGCCAAAGGACAAAGACTAAGTGTCTATGTGTGCTCAGCCATACTTGGGAAGACTGGATCAAACCGATTTGCCCTTAAAGTTCAGGGACCGTGGAGAAAGAGGGAGTTGAAAAGCTATAAAAGCAGAGTTTGTGAGGGACCAGAATGTCACAGGGTCTTCTGCACAGGCCAGGACCACTGCACTCATGACTTTACAGTAGCTGTGGTTGCTAAACATCTGCCCAACATCAAGCCAATCAACATTCCAGTATGGAGGTAGGAGGGGCTCATGGGTCCCCATCCATGGCTGAAGAACTCTTGTGATGACTTCACAGGGAGGGAGAATCAATTATCTTCAAGGGTGTAGCTCCCGGTTGGTTGATCTCCATGTTTCTGTGAATAGCACCACTTCCATGAGTGTATAGGTAGCACAGATTAGACTAGGTAGTTATTAAAAACAAAAACAAAAAGATGGAAAGTCATTAAGAGGAGTGGGGGAGATCTGAAGTTATGGGGAGGAGTTCGAGGTGAGTATGGTCAAAATGCATTGTATGCATGTATGTATGAATACAATTTTCAAAAAGAATTATTAAAAATATTATCAAACAACTGCATTTTCTCAATTAATTATAATTAATAAAACTTTAGGTGAAGAAAAGACTTTAAAGGAATTGTTAGCAGGATAAGATCCACAGCATCGGGGAAATAAATGAGTTTTAATTATAGTAATGTGGACTGACTTTGTCCTATGCTTTGTACAAGTTTCTCAATGATCCCTGTGCCATATCATACATAGCTATATCTATGATTATGAGGATTACTTTTCATTAAAAGAAAAAAAGTGAAAAATCCCATGTAGCTCTAAACTAGCATCTCCCCTATTATGATGTGATCTCCAGAAGGGAAAACCCTATCTTGCTCATCTAGCATGACATTTCTAGAACTAAGTGCATTGTCTGGCATATGATAAGAAACTTGGCAAAACAGACATTTGTAGAATAAATGAGAAAAGGAACCAACGACCCAAAGAACAAATGCAAATGTGTAGGCCAAGCATCTAAGAGCAAGAGGCAACCTCTGAAAGCCATCCTGGGAGCCTGTCCTAGCCGTCCTACATCGTCAGCCACCTGAACTCTGGTCCCCTGCCTTCAGGCTATATAACTTACGATATGTGGATGGCTGGAATCCAGTGGTATGAACCTAGAGATGTTCTCTTGGCCCAAGGCAGTCTGACACTTCTGTATTCTACCCTCAGAAACTATTGCTTCACTTGTCTGCCAATTAGCTCCTGCTTTTAGCATGACCTATTTTCTTCCAACTACTCAAACCTGCTTAATCCCTGCTCTTTGCCTCCCACCAGTTTTGGGAGTGTTTCCAGTTGCTGCAGGACCTCACTCCTCTCTGCGGGTCCCCTCTCCATCCGTCCTTCTGATGGGCAGGCTTGATTGTTGTCAAACACCGCTGCCTTACAGACTCTATCTAGTTCTTCAACTGATCCTTCAGCTGCAGCAGCCCTTAAAGGCTGACAGGATGAATTGCTTACTTCCCGGCTCTAATGTTTATCTCCCTTTAGATCTCACCATCTGCTGTGATTTGGCAACTCAGGTAAATGCAATCTTTTCTTTTTTTTTCTTTCTCCTGCTTCTTTCTTTGAGCCTCCTGCAGGAATTCCCTCCCCCTCTTCCGACATCAGCTCCTTGGAAGTGACGATGTTTGCATTGAGATTGATGGATGTGCCTGGTGCTTTTTTTTTCCTTTCCATGCTGCCCATCATTCAAGGCAGTTCCCTGATCCAATCTGTGAATAGAGACCCAAATATCTGTAAAATCACAGTCAGCTGTGTCCTTCCTCAAGCCCCTTACTATCTGTGATTTCACAGTGGTATCTCATTAGTGTCTAAGGTGAGAACTGAGACACAGTGGAAGTGGACAGACCTCTTTGGTTTATTCTGAAATTGACCCAGAACTTGAAACTGTGATCATAGTATCTGAGTCCTGGTTTAGGAAAAAGCAGCACAGAGGATGGATCTCATGTCTCCCTTTGGCAAAGGTCACTGGAATATCTCCATGGTACTGTTCTTTCTTTTGTTCACCCTTTCAGTTTCTAACTCTTTGGATCCTTCTGCCCATGAGATCAGCATAAAGTTATTCTCTGAGCATGACCTTGAGAGCATCAGAATCTTTCAAACTGATTGGGAGTGATCCTGATTGGGTACAACAAGTATCAGTTTACATTATTGGAAGAACGTTAAAGGCCATGTTCTGTGGTGACTGTTCATCCCTGACTGGCAATAGTCGCCAGATACAGAAGAATGAGGCAGTGTTACAATAAACCTTTCTGAAAAGCAAGCAGAGATACAGACATGGCCCATGGTTCACAGTCCCCTACTCTGTGTTCTGAGCATCACATCTGATTGAGAAATACCTACGGTATATCCATTCATGAATGAATTATCAAGCCATCCTTAAATTATCGCATCAACTTGTAAAAGCCACCTCCTTTCTATTAAATTCATTCGTGTTTATGAGGAAGAAAGTTAAGATGGCATCTCGTTATCTGTAATTAAACTATCTAAAGGGACCTCAGCATGTTTTGTAAAAGCGATACTAATTTACAGCCTTTATGAACTTTATGAACTTTTATGAACTTATGAAATGCTGTGAGTCCATTATTGGATCTTCCAGACATTGGTTATACAGTGAATAACAGACTCTAATGAGACCATGGCCTGCTTTATTCCCTGGTTCTGACACAGGTCCTTAGTGGGGTTCATTATCTGTTTCAAGTCACCATGGAGTCATTTAGCATACTGTAACAGAAGACAATGTCACTTAGGACCCTCCCAGCAACTATGTCCCCAGAGAATATCTTGGCATGGGGGTTAAGGCTGGTATCTGTTTAGTGTTCTTGATTTACGGCACAGACCAACAGGGTGAAAATACAGACCGTACACTGTCTCTGTATCCTATGGATAGACACTTCCTGATGAGCTACTTTGTGATTTTCTGTTTCTCAGAAAATCTCATTTTGCAGGACCAGGGAGATGACTCAGTGGGTGAGGGCAAACACTACCCAGCCTGACTTCTAAGTTTGAGTCCCAGCACCCACAGGGTGGAAGAAAACAAGTGAGCTGGGAAGTTGTCCCCTCACCACACACAGACACATTTGCACTCAAGCATATGCACATGCATATGTACAGCGGAGTGTGTGGGGGGGTAGGAAGTAAATAAAGCTTTAAAAATTAAAAACAATGACTAATTTTATAGATCATACATGAAGAGGTTAAATAGCTGGTCTAGGTTATAGAACCAAAATGCCTCTGCCTCTAAGACACATGTGTAAACACTACATAATAGCCCCCTCCTCTTGCTTATCTCCTTTCATATACACACTAAAATGGAAGAAATTTTGCTTCATACTTGATTTAACATTGATAATCAATAAAACTTCTTAAATCTCTTCTATTGCATATGTCCCCTCTTATCAGGACTTCTGTCTGCCCTGGCTTCATTTCTGTTGCTGAAATAAAATATTCTGACAAAAAGAGACATTGGGAGCAGAAAGACTGTATTTGGCTCACAATGTCAAGTTACGGTCCATTGTTTTGAAGAAGTCAAGGCAGGAACTCAGAGCATCACATGCACAGTCAGAGCAGAGAGGGGATAAACAGGCAACCTTGCTGCTTGTGTGCTATGGCTTATGGTCTGTAAGCTTTCTGCACTCTTACACAGCTCAGGACATTCTAGCCTAGGAAATGGTGCAGCCTACAATGGGCTAAGCCTTCCTACCTCAATTAACAACCAAGATGCTCACCCACAGGCATGGACTACAGGTCAACCAGATCTAGATAGTCCCTCATTAAGAATCTCTTCCCAGGGTATGTCAAGTAGAGGGTTAAAGGTAACCAGCACTTTGTCTAAGGTAAAAGGCATCGCCATTCACTCAAATATGGAAAGGAAGAGCCACGGAGCCATTTATTTTGTATTTCTCACCCTTTGGCACCACGGCACACATCCAATGTACTGGTTAATTATATATGTTTACTTGAATGGGCCACAGCAGCTAGATTCTTATGATAGGGTTTTGGACATTGATACTCAAATTGGTAGACTTTGAGTAAAGCAGATGTGCTCCGTGACAGTCTGTCTCTTTCCCCAGTTAACAAAAGCAGACTTCCCCCAGGGCAAGAACAAATTCTGCCACCAGGCAATCTTCATAGTTAAATGAGGACGAAGACTGTTCCCTGGGACACATCTCCAGCCTTCCTTCCTGCCCTGCAGATTTTGATTTTTCCCCAGATCCTTAAATGAAAGAGCCATTTTCTTAGAATGAACACACACACACACACACACACACACACACACACACACACACACACACACACACACACACAGAAGCTTACACCTTACTTAGTCTTTTCCCCTGGAGAACCCTGACTAATATAGTCATTAGGTCTATAAATTTTTTTCTCTGAAATGTTCTTTATCATTCTCAATGCCCTAAATTGGCTCAGGTCCCAATCTTTTGCAGAGGCCATATAATTAGTCTCTCTGCTTTATGTTTCTCTAATTTCCAATCTGGAATTAGGTCAGTGGCTCCCCAAAGCTCACAGAATGCAATTTAGACTCCTTGACATGACATTCAAGACCCTTCATTATATGAGGCTGGATTTCCTGCCCTGGCTTCTTTCTCCCACTTTCCTCCTTCCACTTCATTGCATCAGTCAGCATCCTGTGACTGTGTCTAGCTCAGCCCTGGGTCTTGTTCTTCGATTGAGAATGGTCCATATTATATGGGCAAGATTTCAGTTAAAGATGCAATCAAGTAAAGATTTTTACTTCAGCTTTTTAGTCGGAATTTGTCTGCTTGCATTGGTAGCTTTGTGCCATCATCTAAAATCAGAAAAATGATTGGGGTCAGCCCTCCTCAAGAATCGCTTTCTGATCTCTGTGGAGTTTTAAATCCATGTATACCAATGTTTCATTGTGTGGACACAATGAAAGAGCATCCAGTCACAGTCAACATATTCCAAACCTCTTTTAATCACACTTTTAAGAAAGGAAGTACTCTAAAGAGATACCTATCCCTTCAGCCTAAGACTGTTGAAATATTGGAGCCCCAATAATTGATGTTACCCCAGGAGTTCCATGATGGAAGAGAGGGGAAGCTGAAGCTCCAATTTCAGGGAGAGAAGAAACTTCTTTCTTTGAAAGAGACCTTCGTGTGGGTCTGACAGCTTATTCAACCACTCTGCGGAGAGATTGGATCTGAGACATGATGGATTCATAATGGGCAGGGCCAAACATACCTTGACCATGACTATACACACACACATACACAATGTGTGTGTGTGTGTGTGTGTGTGTGTGTGTGTGTGTGTTTGAGAGAGGGGTAGTGGACAGGGAGAGTGAGGCAGGGGAGTGGAGGGAGAGAGAGGAGAGAGGAGAGAGAGAGAGAGAGAGAGAGAGAGAGATCCACTTTAGCCTAAATCTCATGTCAGGGTTCCAAAGACACTTTGCAACCACGGGTCTTGGTTTCCCTTCCCAAGTCTCCCCTACAATTACATTCGATAATCTCCATCTCCATTCTCTACTTTTTAATACTGCTTATCTCTTTAATTAGCATGTTTGAGATGAACGGTGAGCTGCCATATCCCCACCTCAAGTAACATTCTGCCTGCATTTTCCTTTTCCGACAATATTTCACTGATATATTCTAGTTGTGGCTTTACTACGTAGCTGCACCTTTATCTAAGAAATAATATAAGATGGGGATTCATAAAACTTCCAGAATCATTTGACAATCCTTTTGTTTCATGCTGTATTGAAACTGGTTTCTTACCTGTCATGTGTGTTTCTTTTGCTCATTGGAATATCAGATTACAGTCAACTTAAAATTTCCCCTGGCGAATTGTTAGGAGCTGTATGAAATGTTCTCAAAAGGTCATTGAAACACAAGTTCCAGAAGCTTTCAAAGTTAACAAGTAGAATGGATAATTCTACATCTAGAAAACAGCCCAATAAGGAATCAGATGCAATATCAACAATCTATATTCATTAGGACGAAGAGAATGACTTCTCTCCACTGTGCTACATCTGGAAATATAAATGTGAACTGTATACCTGGTACTTTGAGGAGATCTGAGAAAGAAGACAGACAGGTTAGCCAAGTGTGAACTGTAAGTAATACTTACAGTGCTAGAAGAACGTCTACGTTCAACTTTAGGAAAGACAGGCACTGGCAAAAGAGCAAGACAAGCGATTGTGGAGTTTAGTCCAAGGCTTCATTTGGAAGAAAACCTGGTTTGCTTTAGAGAAGTGATCTTAGCATCATCAGCATCAGAGGAAAACTCAATTGAGTAGTAGCCCTGAGTCCAATTCTCACATCCAAAAGACAGTCTGTGTTTCTTCATCCAGTGAGAAATGGACGCACTGTCCTACACAATAAGTGTGTACATTGAGAAAGATAAAAATAATGAGGACTGTGGGCTGAGTGAAGATTATACAAAAATCCAAGTAACATGTATGAAAAGTTAGACATGGTAACATACGGCTGTAATTGAGCACTTGGTAGCCTGAGGCCAGATGGGTGAGTAAGAGTTAATGGATAGCCTGGACTACTTACCAAGCTTGCTTTGAAAAAGCAAAGCAAAATTCTATACATAACATAATACAATTTTGTTTTCTTTTTAGAAAATGTAAACTAGATTTGTTCATGTGTGTGTGTGTGTGTGTGTGTGTGTGTGTGTGTGTGTGTGTGTGTGTGTTATAGAGTCTGTGGAATATGTCTGTGGGGGATTGTTTAAGTAAGTGTATTGGGAGTGTTTTGTGCTTGGGGATATGGAGTATTGTGATATGATTGTATGGTGCATGTGTGTGTGTGGTATAGGGTCTGTAGAATATGTTTGTGGGAAATTGTTTAAGAGTATTGGGAGTGTTTTGTGCTTGCAGGTGTGGAGTATGATTGTATGGTGTGTGTGTGTGTGTGTGTGTGTGTGTGTGTGTGTGTGTGTGTGTGCGTGCGTGCGTGCTGGGAAGCATCATCCATAACATGGTACCTGTGTGGAGGTCAGAGGGCAATTATCAGAATCAGTTCTCTTCTTTTACCATATTGATCTCGGGGATCTAAGTAAGAATATCAGCCATGGTAGCAAACATCTTTACCCACTGAATCAGCTTGCAAGCACAATATTTCGCTTTCTATAATAATGAAGAAAAACATTAGCATGATCCATTGAAGAACTATGATTACTAGATTTGTGGTTTTGGAAGCTCTGTTAGTTTAGGTCAATTCCAAATATGCAAAGGTAGAAGTAACAGGAATTTATTGCAAAAATCCAAGCCAGGAGTGTTTGGGGCCTGGCAAATAGACAGTGGTCACATGAAAGAGGAAGAAGGAATAGATCTGAAAGATTTCTGGATGGAGTTGCCAATATTACTTTTGACTGAATAGATACTAGCGAGCAGGAAGAGACTCGTACCCTTAATTCACTGCCTCATTTCTTCACAGAACTGGCTGTTATGATCATGTTTTAATAGAGAAGAATGTAAGCTTTGCAACGTAAGGAGGGGACACTTGTGTGAGACAGAAGGTTAGCTGAGTGGCTTGAAAACTCTGTCACCTACAGCAGAAATCAAACAGAATATATTGATGTTACAAGTGTTTGAGAAAGTTGTTATGTTTAAACTGATTTAAATGCACAACATATGCATGCACGAATATATCATGTTAATCAATTAATAAAACACGTACTTTCTGAATTGTTTGTAGTAAGTTTGGTTCCTTTAAAGGAGAATATATGGATGTCTCTATTGTTTTGGTTATTCTTGATTTCTTAAGTACTTAATTAAAAAACAATGATAGACTCTGCACAGATTTTGATTCACATTCAAAATTCTACACAAGCACTTGGGTTTTTGCACTATCAAGATCAGTAGATGACTCTGCTGGGGAAAATACTACAATAAATCACAATTTGCCTCTCAAACTTGCTATCCATTTCATTCATCTGTAAACTGGGCCACAGGAAGATTATTGGCAAAGTTTCTTGGTACTTCTTTAAATATTTTTGAGACCTCTCTGATTTTGAAGAGCCTCAAATGGGGACTCTAGGTAGTTTCCTAAAATGCACAACAACCATCATAATGGGAGGCTATCTCTTAGCATCAGCTGAATACAGGTTTCTCTCATTCAGAAGAAACTCCCTCTCTTCATGTTTTCATTCTCCTAATGTGTTCAACAGACTAGATAGAGAGCCCGGAGGGAGTTTGTCATCCCAGCCACCTTAAATAAGTCCTTAGGGGAGCCCTCGTTGGCAGGTTGATCAAAGCACCTGTATCTTTGCCTAATACAAAGATCTAATTTCCTCTCTTCTTTTTCTACCTACAGTGGTGACCTGCTGGGAGAAGTGAACAAAATCAAAGTCCCTAAAAGCCATATCCCTGCTCTCACACTTTTAAGGGACGCTAAAAATTTCTTGTCCCCTCAGAGAAGCTCTGACCTAAGCTGTGCTTGCATTTTAAATTTGATGACTGTCCTATGACCATGTAGAAAAGGGGGTCTATGACCTGTCTGCTACTGGATCCCCCATTTTTTCAGATCACTAGGTAGAATTAGCTTTAGCCTCATTGGCTGCTCTCTGCATAGCCTTGGGCAAGGCACCTAGCCATGCTTTTAACAAGAAACAAATTACTGCTGAGCTAACATTGCTTAGTGGAGCCAAAGCCTTCCTGTCACTCTGTGTTGTGCCCTCACAGAGGCTCTGTTCTTAGATCAGTCACTTTTCTCATCCTTACTTTTTTAGTGAGGATATTGTATTCTGATCAGAAACTTGCATCCTGAATTCAAAATGCATTCTGAAGGGTTTACAGACAGATAAAGAATTATGTTCACCACTGCCCTGATTTATTATCTCTACCACAGAAAGATCAATTTGTTTAAATATTGCACTCAGTGTCATCATTGTTTATGTTTGCTATGATCCAACTGATTTCAAGAGTGTGCTTTGAAAAGGTGTATACCATAAGTATGATGGGAAATGTATAAGCAGATGATGGTTGGAAACACTGATGCCTGTCTGGTGCTTGGTCCTGATTACACTTCATAGTCTCCAGAGACAGTCTTTGAGTGTTCTTTCATGAGGTGTGTAACTTGTCTGTTATCATAGTCTGGGAAGGAAAGCGTTGGGATAGTTCTGTCTTTACTACAGACTGAAGAATATTGTATTGGTTCGGCTAAGATTGGGATCTGAACATTTCTGCTTATGAACACAAAGGGCTCAAGTTATATAAAACTTTGTTCATATTGTGTAGCTTTGTCCAAGCCATTATTATGAGCAGTGGTTTGAGCAACTAGGGGGTCTGTGAACATGAGTGACTGAAGGATGTCTCTATCTCACACGTAAGTATACGGCTTTTGGTCCTTACTGCTTTCTTCTAAAATGTGCCTCCCTAAGTTTGCTTCAGTGATGATGATGCCTTGAGCCACATCTGTGAATCAGGTCAGGATGTCTGTGGTGTCTATGAGGGAATAAAATCATTATAGCGCCAGAGAGATGACTGCATGATCAATTGTCTCCCTCCTGTTTCCAGCCAAACTTGTTCCCTGTCTGTAACCATAGACACCTATTTCCAGCTCTTCCTCCTAGAAGGTACATTTTTCTACTGAAGGAGAAACACTTCGAATATGGCTGCTTAAAACAAAGCCTCAAACATATACCCCCATAGAACAGTAAATTATGAATTGCCCCCTCTTGAATTTCAAATACAAATATCATTAAATCAAAGACTTGAAAGGCTGTGTGTTAAGCCTCTTCACCCTATTGTAAGAGATAGTCTCTTGTCTTATTTATTCTCTTGAAATTTATGCTTTGGATATAATTTTATGGGTTGGGGAGGGGGGATTCTTAAGTGGAATGTTGAAGATAAACTTGTTTTTCTACTCTGGTACAATCCATTTAAACTTGCCATCCCAGTGAGCTATGGACTCATTTTTAGAAGAAACTATATCCCATAGTACAGAATTCCCCAAGATCTTTATTTATTTGATTTCTGCTCCCTGGGACCATGGCCCCATGACATGCAATTCTCAATTCTGTTTGTCTCCCAGGAAATGGCATTCATAAAAATAATTTCACAGCCGACTTCAATGCCAAACCAACAATAAAACATTCTAGCACATTCTCATGAAGAAGCCAACCATGGACAACCACTGCTCCATTCTTTTTACATTGAAAAGACACCTCTCAGTAAATGCCATCAAAACCCTCTCCAGAACATGCCACACAGTGACCTGCTTCTAATAGATGTGTCCTTGGATGCTGGACTCCAATATAAGCTAACTGGAAGGGGTTGGGGATTTAGCTCAGTAGTAGAGTGCTTGCCTAGCAAGCGCAAGGCCCTGGGTTCGGTCCTCAGCTCCGGAAAAAAAAAAAGAAAGAAAGAAAGAAAAGCTAATGGGACCTTCACCAATTCCAGCTACTACAAATTTGAGGACATTATCAACATTCACATCTTAGCAATTCTTTTCCTATTAATGAAGTACTTTGCAGGAGGGAATTCATATCAACCAAGTACAGAGAAGCTTCAAGCACTGAGAGTTCAGCATTGTCTCTTCCAAATTCAGTCACACACAGGTTTTTTCCTCCTGTTGTCCCTGGAGGACCACACTTTCTGCTCAGTTCCTGCCTGGCCTATGTGGACATTCTGTGCCCTAAACCTCTTTCTCTCACCGGCCTACCTCAAGTTCCTTGTAGATTTGAGTGCGCTTTACTTAACAATCTGCCCAGTACCATCATGACCCACATTTATTAAAACAAGATGAGAAAGCTTTCTGATAAGGGGAGGCTCCATCCTAAGTAGCCATTTGCAGACAGAGCTTCTCTCGGCACACTCCTGTGCTTTCTAATGGAAATTGCAAACAAACAACCCAGCCCTGGGGAGAGGAGGATCTCTCTGTGTCCCCACAATACTGAGTGCCTTCTGATCTTGATTTATTAGGTCTTACATGACAGGCAAATGGCTGGATATTTAAGCACACATACACCCAAATGTTTGCACACAGAGCCTGAGTTTACTCAATAACTTCCAGCAAATCACACACACACACACACACACACACACACTTAACATTCTGTCATGGAAGGGATTCGTAGGAAAGCTTACAAATTCAGATGAATCAGGGCTCTCTCACACTTTGTAACCTGAGCTACATGAAGCAGTTGTGGCACAGGAGAAAAAAAAGGGTGCACCATGTGTCAGTGGTCCGACGTTTACACAAATGTTTGCTCATAAGTTTAGACATAGAACAAAGTGATCTAGGCAGTGGTGTTTCTGCTTGGACAATGAACAGATCTGAGTAATAATCTCTGTGGACCCTAACAATCTACTATCATGTTTGAAATAAAAAATTAATTTATCATCATTTCTCTTAGTATTTCTTTTCTATTTCCTTCTCTGGCTACTCTCCTATGACTCAGATCTTAAAGTACTAATATTTCAAATCTGGACTACATTGCAGAAGTTTGATTTTTATCTATTTCTGTATAGAATCTTGTCATTGAGTTTTGGGATATTTCATTTTCCTAAATATATTTGCAAAAGAATAAGTCAGTTTAATAATATACTTCCACTCAGCAATTTAATAGCACTCGTTGGGGGCTCTGGCAAGTCTCCTGCTGTTAAGACTTAAAACCTGACTCCCATCCCCTCAATCCTCTTGTTAAGAGAACTGACACCAACAAGTGTCCTGTGACCCCTGTACACACACCATGACCACACACATACACACACACACACACACACACACACACACACACACACACACACACACACACACACACACACACAAAAATAAATGAAAAAAATACATAAAGAGAACCAGTTCCTCTAAGGTGTCCTATGACCTCTACGTATGCTATCTCACACACACACACACACACACACACACACACACATAACAAATAAATGTTAAAAAAAAAACAGCAAGATCAGTCATTGGCTCCCACTTTCTTTTCCTTCACCATTTCTCCTAGAATATTTGAATATAAGTTGCAGAGTATCCTAGTGCTTCTCTTCAGAGCGTCTCAGCATCATCGAGGACTCTTCCAGTATAACTGTGGCACTTGGAGGTATCCTCTACTACACAGACCACATTTCATTTTGCTTTCAGTCCCCACATAACTTTGCAGTTGTTCTGTTTTTCACTAGGATACAGTCATCTTTATTTGGTTGCTACATCTTTTCTTGTATAGAACAGAAGTCTTCACCTATGGATCATAGACCAATGATGTCTTGCTTGTTCTTCCTTATTTCTCAAACTGAGAAGAATTTTCAAATTCTTAAAGAGTTTTGAAACCAAACTACTAAAACCAATAACAAGCAAACAAACAAACAAACAAACAAACAAAAAAACAGGAAAGACCACTAAAGATATTATACAATGAAGAACCTCCCCTACCTCAGAGTGTGAATTGTCACTGTCCTTTACCAACTGTTTGCTGAGATCTGCTCTACAGTACCAGTTTCGTCGCCATTCATTTTCCATCGTTTAACTTGAGTTAAAATAATGTATTCTATTAATATAAAAGAATTCCTATCATATCTTCTAAAGTTTCCTTTCTTTAATAAGTACAAAATTTCATGTTGTATAAAAATAATGAAATAATAAATACTTCATAATATTACATTATGCAAACTCCACAAATGAAATTTGTACACTTTCCATTTCATCATGTGCTATAAGAGTTCTTCACAGACTGGCTAATAATCTTAACACATGAACATACCATTATCGCCACTGCAACCATTTCTGTAGATTTACCACCAACCTACACTAATGCTTGTGCTGAAGACTTTTGTAAGGTAAATATTAAAAGCAAATAAAATACCCAGGATATATAAAAAGAGCCACAATAGCATTGACTATACATTTTGAAAATATAATGGATTATTAGATATTTGACTAGGGATCGCACACAAAATAATCATTTTTTTCCACACACATTTCCTTAATTTATGGTATCAGACTCATTATTTAGTGCTTTTTATTTTAAATCTGTGATAATCTGTATTTCTGCGGATATTATAATAGACATGACAAAGAATAGTCAGTCCTGAGAGTTGAGACCATGCTTGATACAGTTGTGTATGTGTGCCCATGTGTGTTGATACAGAGAATAAATTGCCAATGCAATAAAATATGGAAATCAAATTTTAAAAAAACATGTCAATACAAATTAGATATATATAAATAGCATGTTAACTGACATTTCTACATCTTCATCTGAAGACAAATAAAAAAACTGGCTTCCAGGTCTTAAAGCCCACACCCACTGAGATATACATACTCCAACAAGGCCACACCTCCTAATAATGTCATTCCGGGCCAACACCTGCCCCTGGTTCTCCTAAGGATACGAGGTATGAATCTAATAATATAAAATACTCCAGGTCTGAGTTCAGATGATGTGATTAAAGGCATGGTTTCCATAAATGATGATTCTATGCTCTCACTCTGAACACAAGATATGAGTTACAGGACTGTAGTAGCACAGAAAGAAAATCTAGTCCTGAATGCAGAACGACACTGTTGTTAGGGATGATGTCACTAGGAGTTGAGCCATCAGATAGGAGGGAGTTTGCTCACTGGAGAATCTTCCAAGACAAAAGGCTGTTGCTTGACCAAAAGGCAATAAGGCAGACAAATGTAGGCTTAGATGGTTCAAAACCTACTTTTATGAGGGAACTTAAATGCATTAACCTCCTTTCTGGCCCACTACCCACCAAAGGTAGTGGATGGGAAAGATTAATAGGACAAAGGGAGTCTGTTGTCAGGATATCAGCAGTTCAGTTCACATGAATCAGCAGTGGTGGCACTGATCCACTAGCAAACACCATCCATGAATCAGCAATGGCACTTCAATCCATGAGAAAACTTGAGGCTATCCCAAAGAGCCTGAGTCTTCAAAAGTGGCAAGAAGCCACCAGTATCTCATGAGTTCTTTGGTGCATTTCTCCATTTCTCTCTACAAAGTCATTACAAACAATGACATCAAGGGTGAAGACCATTGTCAGCAAAGCCCAACAATGACCAGCAATATTTACAAGGTAAACCAATGCAATAGCTTTGTCCATGTTTGTTGGGTTATACTTATATTCTTCCCAAGCATCACATGTCCTCTCGAGTGTCTGCTCAAAACACCACCTGCCCTTTCACCAGCCCCTTCCAGAAAAAACACCATGTGTCTGTGCTCAGCAAAGCATCCTCTCTTGTGTCTGCTTCTGCAAGACATCCTTTTATAAGGCAATTTCCAGAACAACATTACATGGCACAACTGAGTCTCCAAAGAACTAGAAATGTCTACTTCAGAGGAACGTTGAGCATCTTCTACAAACAGCGGAAGGTTCAATGTGGTCAGGACCCAACTTTCCGTGCGGAAAGGGAAGAGCACAGACAGCATTTGGTCTGACTGTGAGGATGATTCTGCCAATCTGTTTGCCAGTTGCGAACAACGTTTCCTAAAGAGAGGCTATGCCTGGCTGTGAACAAGTAACCAGTAGGAGCTTTTGAGTCTGCAGGGACTGATGGATGGATTGGGATTTCAGTACTGTGAGGGGCCTGGAATTTTGTAGGTGCAGAGGCTAATTACTTTATCTCGGGCTAGTTTTAGCCTTCTAGGAACAGCCTTTCCTTGCCCTGCTCTCTATCTGAACTAACATCTCTTGATAATAAATAAAAACCTCTTAGAAGCTATCAACTTAGCAGCACACTTGCTTCCACCAATCCAAGAGCTAAGAAAGTCATCAGATAACACCTTAGGCCCATTAGAAAAGATTCCCCTATCTTCATGTACTCGATTTTTTGGTGTACCCGCCAATTTATTTCAGTTTCTCGAGACAGGGTTTCTCTGTGTATCATTGTTCTGGAACTTGCTCGTAGAGATCACCCTGCCTTAGCCTACCAGCAGATTTAAGGCAGGTGTGCCAAGGCCTGGCTTCCAATGACGTATTTTAAAGTTGCCTTGATTAGTGACTTTCTGTAAACTATAGAAACCTGTAAAACTGCTTCCACATTGGAATATGGAAGTTAGGGAGTAACCTAACTCTGTTACCAGGCCACGATCACTCATACTGGTTTCAGAATAAACTGTCTTATTCCCTTTAAGACGAGAGCTGTGGTTTCTACATTGGCACTGGGGAAGGAAATAGAGCGAGAGAACTTAAAAATTGGTTGCCATTTCTCTGAGTTAACAGAGAGCTTCTGTAAATCGCAGGGATTCGCAGTCCACCAGCTAATGTTTATTGCCTTGAGTGTGTGATTTTTGCAAGCAGTCACTTGCTCTATTCAGAAAATGTGATATTTTTCACAACAGAGTCAGAATAACAACAACAACAACAACAAATTGGCAAAGAAAATATCACTAAACACCACGAAACTCCCTAAGGATATAAGTGCACACGGCCACCTCTTGGTGCTCTACTGAAAGGATTTAATGAACTGCGGCAGTGGTAGCCAGGGAACTGTACAGGTACACACTCAGCCACAGGCATCAGGAAACTGATTCAGCAGTTAGGAGTCCAGGAGACCCAGAATCTGTTCTTGAGGTGGCTGCTGAATACAAAATTCCTGGGGTAAATCCCTTTATTATTCTCCGTGGGAGAATGGAGACTGCCTCTCATCCACTCCCAATGGCAGCTGCTCCAGGCCTTTCCTCTAGCCTCTCCTCTCATTTGCTCTGTAATAAACCATGGCCGACTGGATAGCTCTTGACTGTCCATCTGCAGCTGCTTTCTGCTGCTGTGAACTTTTTCTTAATGCCCTCGTCATGTTGATGTGTTTATGTTCTGTCTTACAGCTGGACCATTAAGTATCCTTATGCCTTACTTCAGCCATTTTAGTGAACATGGTGAACGTTAAAACAAAACAAACAAAAACTCCATATTTTTTTCAATCTTTAATATATAGTTCAGAAATTCCTAAGGCAGACCTGAGGGAGGTGGTGGGGCAAGGGGAGTGGAAGAAATCTCAGGAACTCAGAAAATTGTATCATAATAAAGGAGCTTCTTTATTAGCTAAAATTGAGTTTACTGCAAGTATGTATGTGTATATGTGTGTATATTTGTGTATATTTGTGTGTGTGTGTGTGTGTGTGTGTGTGTGTGTGTGTATAATCAGATAGGAGACTATAAAATAAAACTGTATTGGAAAACAACCTGAGAAAAGTCAATAAGAGTAGGGTTAAAAAAGACTCCCTTCCTGAGCCATTGATGTCTATTAAGCTAAGAATCTAATTATTTGCTTTTGAGAGTGTTGGACTACAACTTTCAAAACAATTTTCCTGGAAAACATATTTTATTACCAAGAAATTTTCATTGATTTTTTAAAATGTTGTAAAAGTACTAAATGTGCCTTATAAACACTGTTAGCATATTTTAAATAAAATGTCACCTTGCCAAGCCACAAACTCCTCTCAGCCTTCTAACTCAGATCTGCACAGCTTGAATTCTGGGAAGCCTCCCCAAGATTGTGGTCACAGATTTCCATCACTGCTAACAGCAGGCCAGCTTGGAAATGAAGCAAATATCAATTCACTCTGAGAGAAAAAAACATGGCAGCTAAGACATAAAGAATTTGGCCCACATCCTGGACTTTGGTTACATGCTGAGCTGTGCAGTGTAACATTGATGTGCCTGGGAAGGTAGGGGGGTTACAGGAAGTATGGTATAAACTCTCAGTGATGGGAGAAAACCCTCGCAAATCTAAAGGGCAGTGATGTTTCTTTAAGACCAATATTTGCTTTCTGTTATATACTGTAGGATTATGATGACTGTGTTTGTTTATAAGCATATGTGTGTGGTTTTAGCAGACAAGGAATGATACAAAATAAAGCATGGCTTATGTACACAGATGCAAAAATAAGGATTGTTTTACCCTAATATGTTGCATGTCTACTTAGAGATGTAAGGTTGTTGCTTCGGACACTAGGGAAAAAAATGAAGGAAAGATCTCTCCAAAATTATCCTCTCCCATAACCAGATGTCTCCTAGCAGGGGTTTCTCACCTTCCGTTAGGCATAAATCTTGTGGGAAGAGGTTTATATAAGTCAGATCCTTTAACTTCCATTCACAGCAAGAGAAATAATACTAAGAAAATTCATGAGGGAAGGCCCTATGAATGAAGAAGAAACAATGGGAATTGTATTAATTATTCCTTCTCGAGCTTTCTGTGTTACAGCAACAGGTAGAAGAAAGCAAACCCAGAGAGGGGTGGGTCAGAGGGAGAGCCTGCTCTCCTTGCACGTAAGGAGGACTATAAAGAATTCTATAAAGAAAATAAAAGGGCAAGTAAACCTTTCCATGGAGATCTTTCACAAACATTTTCTTCCATAATATTCTGTTTATTTCCTTCATGGTATTTATCAGAAGTGGCAATTAGATTATCTACTCTCTGGTTTACTTCATTATTTCCTGTTTTGCTGTGAAAGCAGCGTTGATAAGAGTGGCTGTTTTTTGCATGGTCCCTTGAGTGCCTCCATAATGAAATAAATGAGTATGTGTGTACAGCGGTGACTATGATGAGAATGAGCTGGAGACACGTGACTGGAGGAGGTTTGTAGCACTTAGGAGAATATGACAACTTAAAGGACCAGTTTTTGCCAGCTTGTGTAGGCCCAGGAGTTCTAAGATTGTTCTGAAAATTGACTTTGGATTATGCATGACAGAAACATGACACTGGCCCTTCAAAGCCACAAGCAGGTGCCATTGCTAATCTGTCCTATCAGAGAGTAGCCACGCTATTAAATCAGGAACAGTGAGGTCTGTGTTAGAGTAGACATTTCCATTTAGAAAAGCCCTTTTCTTCTGGAAATGCTGCTTGATGGCCACAGTTCCAATGAGGGTTGGTGAGGGAGCACGTTTCACCCTGGTACAGACAGTTCTCAATGTACAATGGTTCGGCTTATATTTTTATGATGTCATAATGGTGTACAAAAGCAATCGGAATTCTATAGGAGCCATTGTTGGGACTTTGGATTTTAACCTTTTCCTAGGGCTGTTGATATGCAGCAAATTACTTATTCTGTTGAGTCACGGTGGCAGCAGAGAGCCACAGCTCCCATCACCCAGCTTAGCCAGGACGATAAGCAACTGTGCTGCACAGTGGACTGTCTTCTCAAGCCATGCCATTTGAGGGTCAATGTATTGCATCCCTTTTCAACTTCGGTTGGATCTGTCAGAATATAGCCCCATCCAACCCCAGGAAACAAGAGTGCTTCTAGACATGGAAGCAAAGCATGATAGCAGATCAGTCATCCCCACTGTTCAGTCATTCTTAGCCTATTGGCCTAGCATGCTTTCTCCATCCCACTTTCAAGAGATAGTTTCTACTCCAATCCAGAAAAGTCAAAGTCCATACTTGGGCTTTATCAAAACTTTCCTGGAAAAACAAAATGTTTGTCTATTGCATCAAACATATCACTTGGAGTCTATCTGAAGTGCTGGTTTTGACACCTGAAGAACACTGAGGCCAAGAAATGCTCAGTAGACACCGGAACATAAAAAGGTACAAGCTCCTTAGATCTGAGTCCGCGATTCAGGATACTACAACCTCCTAAGACATGGTCGTTGAATTCTCCAGTTGAGTCTATGCTATCCAAACACTTTTCCCCAGAATTCCTTAGTTTTGCTTCAACTAGTATATAATGAATTTCTATCATTTATTCATTTATACCCAAGAGAACCCTGAGAAAGGTCATTCTACTTCCTTTAAAATAAACTAAACTTGGGAAAGCACCCCGCCCTGCGCACACAAATATTGGACTGGTGGCTAAGAGTTCATTGTCAACTCAGAGACAGCCCTAAGAATTAAAGTGTTCCTACCTCACACTCGCTCTTTCTATTTTTATTCTAACTCAGCACAAAGGTCCAAACTCGAACAAAGAGTTAGAGGAGTCAGAAGATAAATGCCTGAAGACATGAGCTTTGCGCATCCGTATTTATTCATTTAGCTAAGTGGCTCGAGGCTGCAGCAGAATTATGTCCTACTCCTGGTAACCCTTCACCCACTGAGCTCCAGCGTTTTCTTCTGAGGGAGTAACTCTCCATTGATAGGACAAACACATGCTGTGTGTTTGTTCCACAGAAGAGATTTTGCAAATGAAATTATTAACGACTCGGCCTTTGTCATTTCCTTCCCCTTTACACTTTTTCTCTAATCCTATGCCTTTGCTATTTCCCTTTTCACATGAATACAATAGTATACTGTATATTGTCCATTAAACTTGGAAAGAAAATATAATAATAAGACATGCTATTTTTAAATGCAAGGAATAGTGTATGAACAGGCAGCACTTTGAAACATTTTAGCTGACTTCATAGGTCAAACTACAATAGCAGAAACCTTGTAAATATAATGAAACATGAATTTTTAATAGTTACTAAGTGTGGTAAGAGGCGCTCGCCTCCAGCCCCTTGCTCCTCATCCAGCCTACCCCTGCTGGCTCACAAAACCCCTTGTTCAAGTGTTGTCAAGTCTCTAGCCAGGATGATTATGGATAGCCTGAGTAGTAGGGATGAGGACCAGTAGCTATCTGGTCTACGGGTGACTTCGTAGCACAACTTTATTCTAGATAAGACATAAAGGAAAGATAGCTCAGGCCTTGGAAGAAAGATAAAAGTCAAGAGGTCTGTGGTAGGAAAGGCACATGCCTCTGTCCCCTCTCTTCCTGCTCATGGGGAGTTTGGCATCTGGGAGTGTGAACCTTTGCAGTCTAGGAAGCGCTTTTACATGTCATGGAGTATAAAACAGATGACCTCCAGAACGGAAAAGAGATGGATGAGGACTCGGTCCCCTGGAGAGCTTAGTAAGAGCAGCTGCTACCATTGCTATTAAAGTACTACTTTTATGCAGCTGAATTTATCCTAGCTGAGAAGAGATAGTAGCTATCTACCTATTTGTCCTATTGTGACACTATTACTTACAGAGATAGTAATAATTAGTGCACATGTTAAACACGCGAAACCTAAGCTTTTCTTCAGTAGAGTACCGTAACTCTGGATCCATTACCTTTTGCTATAAGTCAACTCGGTACGAATCCAGAAAAACAAACCTTGTAGGTAAAAAAGAATAAGAATTCAATTCCACAAAAGCGTGCTCAGTCTAGATTCACGTTATGCGCCATTTCTCTCCTGCACTGCTTTAGCATTTACAGCTATGATTAAAAACAGATTAACAGAACAGAATGCGTCATGGCCCTCAGCTGAGTATAGAAAATTAAAACAGATTTGAAAACTCTTCTGCAGCGCTCAGGATTTAAACCCACTGAATATGTCAGCAATTTTGGACTCTCACAGCAAGAGATAAAAGAAGCAAAGATAAAGGGATACACGGAATGGGAAAGTCTTTGGGGATATTAGAGCAATTAAGACCAATATGGAAGTAATCAAAACTTGGTCGACAGACCAAATAAGACCTTATGAAATTAATATACGAGCCAACATTTGCAAAACGTTGCATGCCTTTAGATTACATGTGTCTACAAAAGGAAATCAAGGGTTTCATTCACTACACAGACATGAAACATTAGCAAAGGCCTCCCTAGGCTGGAGCACAGACAAGCATGGTGAAATTTAAAGCCTCGTGGAGACAAGAGCCAAATGTTAGGGGTTGAAGCAGTGTTTTTTTAATCAGTTTGTCATGAGAGATGGGATAATGCAGGAGCCAAAGACACGCAAAAGCCAAAGAGAAACAGCCATGTTTATTGTAAACAAATCTGTTTCCAAAGTTTGATATTGATAAAGTAGAGTAAGCTTTAATAAATGGTTTTAATAAATACATTTTAATAAATAATTTTAAGCGTAATAAAGTTTCTTAGCCTGAAACATATGGCACTGCCTGGATGTAGACACCATGTATTGATTAATAAGGTCAAGACTCCTACATTAGACATACTATGTTCCCCTGGAGACATCCTAAGAAAGGAATGAGAGCCGCAGGCATAGCTAGCCATGGCTTGAAGCTATCAGCCAGCACAAATCTCACGGAGATGAGAATGCAGCCAACAGATGTGACCCAAAATGCACCAGACAGCAAAATCACAGTGTCATAGTGAGGCAGACAAGAAGCTAGTCCCTGTCTGGTTTATGCGTGATGGGCTAGAAGCTGACACGTTGCAATCTCGATCTCGGGGTGGAGGCTATCACCTCGCTGTTTCATGTTTCACCTCAGCCTGTTCAGCATGCTTTTGTGGGTCTTCAAATGTAGCTGCATCCTAAAAAGATTAATTGAATCACATCAAAGACATTTGAACCTCAAGTAATAATGCCTCAAAGGCGTGGCAGTGTTGGTATTTCTGTTGCTCCTTTGTTTTACTGTCTCTTTTAGTTGGTGCTTTCCCACATTCAGAAAAATCTGTTTTAGTGCAGCAGGCCTAGCCATTAAAGGTCAAGCTATCCATGTTCCCTCTGCCATCTTCACAGTCACATCACACATGCACCTTTTTTCATCCGCTGAAACTTTGCCAGATGCAGGCTGTGGCCCTGACAAACCTAAGTTCCTGCTTCAGGAGAGTTTTCCTTACAGTCCCCCAACTGTGACAAGCCCATTTGGAATCTGGTGTTTCTACAGTGCAAGTGGTGTCGCTAGATGGAGATTCTAATCTGCCAGTGAATTGTCAGACGACATATCTGGAAGTCTTGGACCATGGGATCAAGTCACCTGTTCTTTTAGTGTTCAAAATGGAAGGAAAGGTCCCTGAGTAATGCACTGTGTCGTGTCATGTCCAGGCAACACTACTAAGTGTTGGTCCAGAAATACATGAGCAACAAAGGCCTTCTTAGCGTTAAAGAATGTTGGTGGATACTTGATATAGAACAAAGGAACGTACCAGACAACTTAATCTTGTTGGGAGACAAGAGAAACAGCTATCAGTCAATTTTGTTCTTTCCAGAGTGCGAGTAGTAGAGATGAGAAGAAAGCTGCCAGTAATGAGTGTAGAAGGCAAGCAAGATGCAAATTGCAAATAGACATCCCTCTTGTCCAATCATAGCCATGTAAAGAAAGGGTTGGTTAAGCATGTGATGAAATGCCGCGCAGGCGTATAGGACATCTGTTGTTGCTGGGATATCTGATAGCTACCTAAGGGAGATCCTGAGTACTTCATCTCGGCCTAGTGGATCCTTAGAGTCTCTGTCAGTTACGCAGGCACCCGATATCCTGAAAGTGAGGTAAATGAATGCCGAAGACCAAAAACTGTCACTTCTCCTCACGTTCCCCATTGGGAATAGCATTTCTTCTTCCCTTTTACACATTTAACCCTTGAAGTTTAAGGTGCACAGGATGGGGACAAGAAGTTGGATGGATGTTCACTTGTTTTAGAAAACACATACATAAAATAGGCAAAATGATAATGGAGACCCATAGAGCAATGCGAAGGACTAGAAGTCTCTGTGTTGCTTTTAGAAAACCACTGGGAAATAGGCTAAGATGTTCCTAGGGGTAGTTAATATCTTCTCCATAAAAATACATGTAATCTACAGTCTCTATCTATATCCATATGGTCGATATCCATATCTAGTATATAGCCTGAATTCTAAGGAATAAACTGCTAGAGTCATAGCAGGCTGTTCTAAGGGCAGGATGGAACTGAGCTCCTGCGTCAGACCTGGGGTGAGAGTTTTTGAAAGAACTGGATACAGTAAGACGGGCACACCTAAAATACAGCCATATTGGGCAAATACATAGCCTTTGCTATGTGTTGACACTGATGCCTGCATGTTTTATATATGGCAGCAATTAGTATCATCTTGCCTGTACGGATTATGCCCATGGCCATATAGCATGTAGTAGTTGTCTGATGTTGCATGACAAACCTCCAAACTGTTATAGATTAAAACCAGAAATTTATTTCTACATTTCAGTTTAGATGAGTCATTTCAAGTCACAGTCTCTCATCGCACTGCATACCATTTGGAATCATAGCCATTGACACTCTGACTCGGAGCTGTAGTGACTGCTTGGACGATGGCCCATCTTTGCAGCTGACACCTCACTGCTGATTACCAGCCTGCTTCAGTTCTATACCTGTGGGATTCTTCACAGGGGTTCATGCCTGTTCCCATGCCTTCTTCCGTCTGGATTCCCTAAAAGAAAATAATTCAGAAAGGAAAAGCAGAAGTCAAAATTCCCTGACCAGCCTCAGATGTCACATGGTAATTTTTGTCACAGTCGGTCACCAACATTGCATTCACTATGGAGGACACTGCGCAGATGCACAACTACAGCTATCTCTGAGTACAGTCCCTAGATACCCATATGGTGCAGCTTCCAGGGTCTCTACCTTCCTCAGATATGCATGCTCATAGATACTCAAGACCCACGTCTAACAATGGCATGCTATTTGCATATACATTACATACCATCTCCTGTATTCTTTAAGTCACCCTAAGATTACTTTATAAACCCTAATTCAAAATGTTATATATGAAGTTTCTCTGATTGCATTGTTAAGAGAAAATGACAAGAAAAAAGTCTGTAGATGTTCAGGGCAGACATCCCCCACCCCAAACATTTTCTATCCACAGTTGGTTGAATTGAAGGATAGAATATAGAGGGTCAACTGTGATGTTCAGTGACAATGAAAGGGTGCCTTTCCAGATGTTGCCTAACTCTCGGCTAACCAACGATGGTGACAAAGCCATAAGTCAGGTCCCTGCTTCTCATCGGCACACTAGAGAGTTACCTGGGAAGAATGCTCCGTCACTGAGTATGACGTAAAGGAGCCAGAGGCAAGTGACCGTGGGAGAATAGCCACCTTACTTTCCAGCTTTTCCCTTGAACTCTATCAAATCCAAATTAGACTCAAAACCCAGTCTGATGTCTTTGCCTAATGTCTCTTTAGCGGTGGCAACATCATCCAAGAAGAACCCCAGCTTTGAGTTCTGGGTGACAAAATGATGGGGATCCTGGACAGAGCTGCTACAGTAAATCGAAGGTGCCAGATGGCAGGACAGGGACAGGCCCCAGTGTGTCAGATTTTCACCACTCCCACAAAGAACCAAAAGGAACAAATATTGGGAGGTAAGTTTTGTTTTATTTAAAGTCTTACTTTTTCATTAAAATATGTGTTCCCTATGACACGTCATGCATATATGTCATTCATTATACTTAGTTTATACCCATCGCCCCCAGTGCAATTCCCCTAAGTCCCTCCTCCTCTTTAGACCCCTTTATGTCTTATGAATAAACAAGTATGTAATGAAATTTAGGATGGCCCATGAAAGAAAGGATGCTGAAATTTGTCTTTCTTACACCCTTTACCATCTCCTGTTCCTCATTTCCTTTATACCATTTTGTCTCCCAACATGGATTCCCTGTTCTCCATTCGTGCCATATGTGTTGCATTTAGCAGATTACATTATCCGGTGGCAACGTATCTAGCATCTGTGTCTGAGCAAAAGATGACATTGTTCTTTTGTAGTTCGGCTCATTTTCCTTATTGTGATGATTTGTATTTCTAGCCACTTCCTCAAAAGGACGTAATTTAATTCTTTATGGCTAAATAAAACTGCGCTGTGTTCATTGACTTCATTTTCCCTATTGACTCTGATGAGCACTAGACAGGTTCCGTGTCTTCTTGACCCTTTCCATGGTATAAACGCTCACTGTGGCTATTTTCACGCCATCACTGGATATGCAGTTAAGATATGCACAGATGTATATTGTACCATATTCCTGTCAGATGGCACTGAAATAGATATACATCACCCTGTGAGTGGGCTTGACAGTAATATCCAGTATAATGATTAGGAAGCGGTGTGCTCTGCACAGGCCTTCTATTTACGTTTAGTATAATTTAACGGCGTACATAATTTCTTAAGAGTGATTTTATTTTTATTACATATATCTATATGTGTCTCTGTTGGGTGGGGGGTGGAGTGCATGTGAGGAAGTTGTCGCCGAAGACCGGAAGAAGGAGCTGGCACCTCTCAAGCTAGAACAGAAGAGTGTGACCCACTCGACGAGGAAAACTTTGAAAGTGCAGTAAATAGTCTTAATTACTAAGCCTTTGCTACCAGCACTAATTTTATTTTTAATACTGCTTGTAGATAACTACCACTTGCAAAATTCCCAAGGATATAATGACTGACTCCCCCAAACTGGCGATGTAGTTCTAGCACAGCACAGGAGAAATGTACCTTTGGTTTTGCCCACAGCTCCTCCATTTCTGCATCAATGGGGACTCCTATTCCTCAACTCCTCACTCACAAACGGAATAGTGATTTAATTTAGGATGTCCAACCCAACTACACATAAGATGATGAACTTAGGGTGGAAGATGATCTCCCTCTGAGAAGACAGCACATGATATGGCTTAAAGGCTTGAGTCCTTAGTACCGTCACAGCATGGGAAACAAAACCTTGGGAACAAAAATGACATGTGGTTGGGAACAAAAGGGACACGAGTATAGAGAAACAGTAAGAGAGACTAAAATATCACAGGGCATGTCTGAGAGTTTCCTTCTGATGTTTTAATTACATGAGAGTGCATCACTCCCTTTAAATGCCATTTTGAGTTGGGTTTTGTTATTGAAAGAGTTCCCAGAGATGGTTGAAAGACTTGGTTTCACTAATTAAATTCCCTGACAGACATCACAGGACAGCAGGTTTTGACTCTGTATGAAAATAATTGAGATTAGTCTTTAAGTAAACTCTAATTTTACTTGAATTAGAATTTTACTTTGAATGCTTAGGGAGCAATCTCAGTTAATTTTATTTTTATTTATTTTATTTATTATTTTAATTTTATATTATAGTACATTAGATACTATTACAGAAACTTTTAACTTTTGTATATTACAATAATTACAGATTCAGAGATCATTGCAAGAAATAAAACACAGAAAAGCAATAAAGTATTTTATTTGTGTTTTGGTTTTGGAGATGAGTCATTGTATAGCCCGGGATGTCCATAAACTCCTGGTCCTCACACCCTGACCTCCTAAATGCTGTGATCCTTAGTAATTAAAATTAACTTTTAATTTTGAAACAATGTATATTATTCCTTAGTGCGCTCCACCATGTCTAATTCGCCCTGGAGCACTAACCAGTTTCCACCAATGACGACACCTTACAAAATGGTAGTACAAAAATACAATGGAAGTGAGACTGTTAGTAAGACAACTTAAAGAACAGGGTCCTGAGCTGCCCACTCCCAGTTAGTTGAACTACAGGCGCCATCATGGATCAGTGCCCTCAGACAACACGCAGCTTATAAACCTGCCCTCAGTGGCCTTTCCTGGACAGTCTGTCCACACTCATTCTGCCCTTAAGACACAGAGGCTTTCGTCTTGAGTAAAATGTAAGTTTATTGTTTTCCTTTCATTCCCTATAATTTCTGGACCAGGAAATCGGTGATGCTTAAACCCATTTTCACTTCATTCCGTCTTACTAGAACAGAGACGTGAGAACCTTGCTAATCATAGCTTACACATTTCCAACCACACCAAGAAATGGAAGGCACACAGCAGAGGCATTATTAAATACAAATGCAGATTCATAGGTAAAGGTATCTTACACAGTAAAGGAAGGATTAAATAAAGAGGGCCTACCACAGGAGCTCACCAGGCCAATGGGAAAGGGTTTAATCTTTCCCTCTGTCTCCCATAGGAACAAGGGGTTGCCAAAGAATTTTATGGAATTAAGAACTAGAGAAGTGTTTGAGGCAAGGAAGACCAAAAACAAATTGCATGGACTAATAACTAAAATAATAGGTAGCTTCAGCAGCTCAGCTTATTGGGTCTGAGGGAATAAGAAGAAAGGGATAATTGTAGCATATGCCGTTTAGTGAGACTCATGACTGATCCAAGTGTCCAGAATAACTTACAGTACAGGGTTTGACCTTACATATGACACCTCTGTCATCCTAGTCAAGGCTCGGAGCGTACTGCTAAAGAGTAGGAAGAAAGAATGGAACAGACAGAAGACGCAGGCATTTTCCTTTTGGCCTGTGACAGTTGCACTCATGAACTCCCTGCAGCTGTGGCTGCCTGGGAAAGAAATGCATAAGACTGGGCCCGGAAATAATTTATCTTGGAGTGGGGAGCACTCGTGAGGCCTCCATCCCTAGATGAGGAACTGTGATCAGTTAACAGTTGCTGGGGAGAAGGTGTCATTCTCTTCAGTGGTATGACCACTGATAGGTTGTCCATTCTCAAGTAAATAATCTCCCACCCATGCCAGTGCAGGTGGCCTTATTTAAACCTAGTGGGTCACACCCGAAAGGAAGATACAAAGCTAGGATAGGGACTGCGTGGGAAGAGGAGTTTCACTAGGACAGGACTGGGTAAGGGAGGAGATGAGGTTGAAATGACTAAAATCCATTATCTGAAAATAAATTTCTTTTTTATCAAAAAATAAATTTCTTAAAGATCAGAAATGGTATTCTAAAATATTGTCTTGCATGTACTTAATTTTATATCATCATTTTTACTTTTAATTTAATTTCATTCACAACTAAAACATTAAAATGCTCATCTTTGGGGGTGGTGCATCCTATGATATTTCTATTTAAAAAAAAAAAAAAAAGCACAGGAATATGCTGATGAGTGGAAAATTCTGGGGTTGGATACTAATGGCCAGAACTGAACCAGGAAACTCTTCCCCAAGCAGACATAGGCCTGTGACAACTAAAAAGAAGAGATGGAAAAGGCATTGTTGAACTGGTTACTATTTATCCAAAAGCATTAAATTGCATATGTACATGCGTGTGTATGTATGCTTGTGCGTATGTGCATGCATGCATGTGTTACTCAATGCTAACTACAAGGCTTTGTGCAGACTAGACAAGGGCTTAACCACTGAGCTGGGTCCATGCCCCATCTTAACTTTTAATTTTGAAACAATGTATATTATTCCTTGGTATCTTGCTTATTTTGCTGTATTATTATTATTTTTTTGTCACTAGGGGATAGGAAACAAAAGTCCAACTTAAGGTTGCTCAGAAAAATATTTGCAGGTACCAGTTTTATGGTATATGAAGGATGTCCCCACCATGATAGCTCTGTTTTAATGGACCATACAGTACATGGATTTGCATGTCACTTCCCCCATGTAACTAACCTTCATAGCCACACAAAGGTGAAGAATGTATACTTCTAGAGAGAAAAAGAAGCAGTACTCTCCTTTTTGGTCCCATTTGGACAGCTAACTTTGCATTTTAAACAGTCATGCCCATATTTATGTAAATAGAGGTGTCATGTGAGAAAAGTTTGAAGTATTACTTGGGTTGTTTTTCCCTCCCCTCAAAGTTCTAAATATTAGAGATATGCTATTTTTAAAATTACAGCTTCATTTAAAGGACTGTAATTGTCGAGTAACTCCATAGTAGTAATAATTCATTCTCTATCAATCAGAGCATATAACTAGAGTGATATTGGAGCATCATCAAAGCATACATGTGGTCATCATGTTTCGTATGTGTCATTGTGTTCTGTAGCTGATAGAGCACATACGTGTGACCCCATTGTTGAGGGCCTAAAGCAGCAATATATTTCACATGGCATGTAATTAAATAGTTCCAAGCACTGAAACTTAGGATAGCTTTAGAGATGGTCCCACCCAACTGTACCATTACACAAATTGAGGAAAGTGAAGCCAACAGAAGTTAAATCATTTGTGCAGCCATATTGTCCATTTAGGCTGTGCTAAAATGAGACCCCAGTATAGCAACACTCTGATCATTTCAATTAATTTTAAGGTGAATATGCTTTTAAAATTGGTATTTCAGTAAAGATACCCCTAATAGCAAACAGATAGAAACAAAATTGAAAATGGCCTACAGAATATGGAAAATATATTACAAGATATCCATATATAAACAGGAAGCATGAAAGAAATTCACCGGACACTTGATTTAATGACTTAGGTTTCCTCCCATCTTTCTGTTCCCTCATCCCCAGCCTGACTTCAGGCTGGCC
The DNA here is from genome assembly GCF_011064425.1 of Rattus rattus. Lineage (NCBI taxonomy): Eukaryota > Metazoa > Chordata > Mammalia > Rodentia > Muridae > Rattus > Rattus rattus. Next base: position 76,199,350 of record NC_046168.1, on the reverse strand, counting down.
CCCCTTACAGTAAGGAGATATGGCAACATTCCCAGGAAACCATAACCAGCAGTCAAAGAAGGCTCATGCTCTCTGAATATCATTTCATGTGAACGAAGACATTTTGGCTCACAATTCTAGCTGACTTTAAAAATTGCGTCCTCTGCTCAAGGAATAGGACCACTGTGAGGTGTTGAACTAGCCTTCATCCTATAGAGCACGTGACCATTAGGAATTAAACATCGAGGAAAGTAGAAATAACCAGAAGGCAATAGAAAGCCTGTTATACCTGAGCATGCCTTTGGTTATGAATCAAAGTTGATCCAAAGAGGCAGCATGGAAGATACTCATAGCTTGATTATAATTCCTTGTTAAGTGTTTTGTGCCAATAAAGAAGCAGTCTAGTTTTTGCCAGCAATGGTCTCACTTCTTAGTGACCAATATTTATTTATTTACTTATTCGTTTATTTATTTATTTATTTTGCTTAGTCACTTTTCTAATTGCTGTGATCAATACCAGGCAAGAAATAACTTAAGGCAGGAAGAGTTTATTTGGGCTTACAGTTTGAGGGGATACAGTCTACCATAGGGAAGGAGACATGGTAACAGGAAGGTGAGGCTACTGATCACACTACAGCTGAAGTAAGGAGGAAGAGATGCTGTGCTACTGCTCTGCCCCTCTCAGGCTTCCACTCATCTATAACTGCAACTGACGGAATGATGCTGCCCACATTCAAAGGGAGTCTCCTGGCCCAATCAAAACTCTCTGGGAACACCTTCATAGACATGTCTGTAGTATAAACCCCAGTTATCACATAGCATTTATTCCAAATAGCTCAATTGTCACATTTCCATTGGTGTGTGTGTGTGTGTGTGTGTGTGTGTGTGTGTGTGTGTGTGTGTGTGTTTGCATCAAAAACTGAGAAAAGAGGCCCTGATTGTGAAGAGAAAACAAGGAAGGGTAGATGGGCGGGCTTGTGGGGGAGGAAAGGGAAATGGTGAATGATGTAACTATAGTATACTTTCAAAGCAATAATGTTTAAAAACAGTTCAAGTTTGGCCAGACTCCCGGACCAGCGGAGGATCCCTGCCTTCAGCAGCTCTCTGCTCCCAGGCCCCCTGGAGGGGAGTTCTTGCCGCCTGGTCGGGCGGGCTCTCCTGAGGCAGCAGAGCGGAGGAGACCACCAACGCTGCCCACCCCTGCCCACATCCCTGGCCCAGGAGGAAACTGTATACGGCCTCTGGGTACCCGTAGAGGAGGGCCCAGGAGCAGCAGATCCACTGCGTCTGAGACACCGCACCTGAAGGGACCTACCGCATAAACAGTTCTCTGCACCCAAATCCCGTGGGAGGGAGAGCTAAACCTTCAGAGAGGCGGACACTCCTGGGAAACCAGAAGAGACTGCACGCTGCACACAGTACTGACCCCAGAGGAAAACAAAAGCTATCTGGAACCCTGGTGCACCAAACCTCCCAGAAGGGGCGGCGCAGATCTTCCTGGCTGCTGAGGCCGTGGAGAGCTCATAGGCAACACCCCGCGAGCAAACTTGAGCCTGGGGACCACAGGTAAGACGAACTTTTCTGCTACAAACGACTTGCCTGGTGAACTCAAGACACAGGCTCACAGGAACAGCTGAAGACCTGTAGAGAAAAAAAACTACGCTGGCCCGAAAACAGAACACTCTGTCCCCCATAACTGGCTGAAAAAAACAGGAAAACAAGTCTACAGCACTCCTGAAACACAGGCTTATAAGACAGTCTAGCCACTGTCAGAAATAGCAGAACAAAGTAACACTAGAGATAATCTGATGGCGAGAGGCAAGCGCAGGAACCCAAGCAACAGAAACCAAGACTACATGGCATCATCGGAGCCCAATTCTCCCACCAAAGCAAACACAGAATATCCAAACACACCAGAAAAGCAAGATCTAGTCTCAAAATCATATTTGATCATGATGTTGGAGGACTTCAAGAAAGACATGAAGAACTCCCTTAGAAAAACACAGGAAAACATAAACAAACAAGTAGAAGCCTACAGAGAGGAATCGCAAAAATTCCTAAAAGAATTCCAGGAAAACATAAATAAACAAGTAGAAGCCCATAGAGAGGAGTCACAAAAATCCCTGAAAGAATTCCAGGAAAACACAATCAAACAGTTGAAGGAATTAAAAATGGAAATAGAAGCAATCAAGAAAGAACACATGGAAACAACCCTGGATATAGAAAACCAAAAGAAGAGACAAGGAGCTGTAGATACAAGCATCACCAACAGAATACAAGAGATGGAAGAGAGAATCTCAGGAGCAGAAGATTCCATAGAAATCATTGACTCAACTGTCAAAGATAATGTAAAAAGCCGGAAAAAAGCTACTGGTCCAAAAACATACAGGAAATCCAGGACTCAATGAGAAGATCAAACCTAAGGATAATAGGTATAGAAGAGAGGAAGACTCCCAGCTCAAAGGACCAGTAAATATCTTCAACAAAATCATAGAAGAAAACTTCCCAACCTAAAAAAAAGAGATACCCATAGGCATACAAAAGCCTACAGAACTCCAAATAGATTGGACCAGAAAAGAAACACCTCCCGTCACATAATAGTCAAAACACCAAACGCACAAAATAAAGAAAGAATATTAAAAGCAGTAAGGGAAAAGGTCAAGTAACATATAAAGGCAGACCTATCAGAATCACACCAGACTTTTCGCCAGAAACTATGAAGGCCAGAAGATCCTGGACTGATGTCATACAGACCCTAAGAGAACACAAATGCCAGACCAGGTTACTGTATCCTGCAAAACTCTCAATCAACATAGATGGAGAAACCAAGATATTCCATGACAAAACCAAATTTACACAATATCTTTCTACAAATCCAGCACTACAAAGGATAATAAATGGTAAAGCCCAACATAAGGAGGCAAGCTATACCCTAGAAGAAGCAAGAAACTAATCGCCTTGGCAACAAAACAAAGAGAAGAAAAGCACACAAACATAACCTCACATCCAAATATGAATACAACAGGAAGCAATAATCACTATTCCTTAATATCTCTCAACATCAATGGCCTCAACTCCCCAATAAAAAGACATAGATTAACAAACTGGATACGCAACGAGGACCCTGCATTCTGCTGCCTACAGGAAACACACCTCAGTGACAAAGACAGACACTACCTCAGAGTGAAAGGCTGGGAAACAACTTTCCAAGCAAATGGTCGGAAGAAGCAAGCTGGAGTAGCCATTCTAATATCAAATAAAGTCAATTTTCAACTAAAAGTCATCAAAAAAGATAAGGAAGGACACTTCATATTCATCAAAGGAAAAATCCACCAAGATGAACTCTCAATCCTAAATATCTATGCCCCAAATACAAGGGCACCTACATACGTAAAAGAAACCTTGCTAAAGCTCAAAACACACATTACACCTCACACAATAATAGTAGGAGATTTCAACACCCCACTCTCATCAATGGACAGATCATGGAAACAGAAATTAAACAGAGACGTAGACAGACTAAGAGAAGTCATGAGCCAAATGGACTTAACAGATATTTATAGAACATTCTATCCTAAAGCAAAAGGATATACCTTCTTCTCAGCTCCTCATGGTACTTTCTCCAAAATTGACCATATAATTGGTCAAAAAATGGGCCTCAACAGGTACAGAAAGATAGAAATAATCCCATCGTGCTATCAGACCACCACCACCTAAAACTGGTCTTCAATAACAATAAGGAAGAATGCCCACATATCGTGGAAATTGAACAATGCTCTACTCAATGATAACCTGGTCAAGGAAGAAATAAAGAAAGAAATTAAAAAACTTTTTAGAATTTAATGAAAATGAAGATACAACATACCCAAACTTATGGGACACAATGAAAGCTGTGCTAAGAGGAAAACTCATAGCGCTGAGTGCCTGCAGAAAGAAACAGGAAAGAGCATATGTCAGCAGCTTGACAGCACACCTAAAAGCTCTAGAACAAAAAGAAGCAAATACACCCAGGAGGAGTAGAAGGCAGGAAATAATCAAACTCAGAGCCGAAATCAACCAAGTAGAAACAAAAAGGACCATAGAAAGAATCAACAGAACCAAAAGTTGGTTCTTTGAGAAAATCAACAAGATAGATAAACCCTTAGCCAGACTAACGAGAGGACACAGAGAGCGTGTCCAAATTAACAAAATCAGAAATGAAAAGGAGACATAACTACAGATTCAGAGGAAATTCAAAAAATCATCAGATCTTACTATAAAAGCCTATATTCAACAAAACTTGAAAATCTGCAGGAAATGGACAATTTCCTAGACAGATACCAGGTACCGAAGTTAAATCAGGAACAGATAAACCAGTTAAACAACCCCATAACTCCTAAGGAAATAGAAGAAGTCATTAAAGGTCTCCCAACCAAAAAGAGCCCAGGTCCAGACGGGTTTAGTGCAGAATTCTATCAGACCTTCATAGAAGACCTCATACCAATATTATCCAAACTATTCCACAAAATTGAAACAGATGGAGCACTACCGAATTCCTTCTATGAAGCCACAATTACTCTTATACCTAAACCACACAAAGACCCAACAAAGAAAGAGAACTTCAGACCAATTTCCCTTATGAATATCGATGCAAAAAATACTCAATAAAAATTCTGGCAAACCGAATCCAAGAGCACATCAAAACAATCATTCACCATGATCAAGTAGGCTTCATCCCAGGCATGCAGGGATGGTTTAATATCTGGAAAACCATCAACGTGATCCATTATATAAACAAACTGAAAGAACAAAACCACATGATCATTTCATTAGATGCTGAGAAAGCATTTGACAAAATTCAACACCCCTTCATGATAAAAGTCCTGGAAAGAATAGGAATTCAAGGCCCATACCTAAACATAGTAAAAAGCCATATACAGCAAACCAGTTGCTAACATTAAAGTAAATGGAGAGAAACTTGAAGCAATCCCACTAAAATCAGGGACTAGACAAGGCTGCCCACTCTCTCCCTACTTATTCAATATAGTTCTTGAAGTTCTAGCCAGAGCAATCAGACAACAAAAAGGAGGTCAAGGGATACAGATCGGAAAGAAGAAGTCAAAATATCACTATTTGCAGATGATATGATAGTATATTTAAGTGATCCCAAAAGTTCCACCAGAGAACTACTAAAGCTGATAGACAACTTCAGCAAAGTAGCTGGGTAAAAATTAACTCAAATAAATCAGTAGCCTTCCTCTACACAAAAGAAAACAGGCCGAGAAAGAAATTAGGGAAATGACACCCTTCATAATAGATCCAAATAATTTAAAGTACCTCGGTGTGACTTTAACCAAGCAAGGGAAAGATCTGTACAATAGGAACTTCAAGACTCTGAAGAAAGAAATTGAAGAAGAACTCAGAAGATGGAAAGATCTCCCATGCTCATGGATTGGCAGGATTAATATAGTAAAAATGGCCATTCTACCAAAAGCGATCTACAGATTCAATGCAATCCCCATCAAAATACCAATCCAATTCTTCAAAGAGTTAGACAGAACAATCTGCAAATTCATCTGGAATAACAAAAAACCCAGGATAGCTAAAACTATCCTCAACAATAAAAGGACTTCAGGGGGAATCACTATCCCAGATCTCAAGCAGTATTACAGAGCAATAGTGATAAAAACTGCATGGTATTGGTACAGAGACAGACAGATAGAACAATGGAACCGAATTGAAGACCCAGAAATGAAAACACACACCTATGGGCACTTGATTTTTTTGACAAAGGGCCAAAAACCATCCAATGGAAAAAAAGATAGCATTTTCAGCAAATGGTGCTGGTTCAACTGGAGCGTCAACATGTGAAGAATGCAGATCGATCCATGCTTATCACCCTGTACAAAGCTTAAGTCCAAGTGGATCAAGGACCTCCACATCAAACCAGATACCTCAAACTAATAGAAGAAAAACTGGGAAGCATTTGGAACACATGGGCACTGGAAAAATTTCCTGAACAAAACACCCATGGCTTATGCTCTAAGATCAAGAATCGACAAATGGGATCTCATAAAACTGCAAAGCTTCTGTAAGGCAAAGGACACTGTGGTTAGGACAAAACGGCAACCAACAGATTGGGAAAAGATCTTTACCCATCCTACAACAGATAGAGGGCTTATATCCAAAATATACAAAGAACTGAAGAAGTTAGACAGCAGGGAGACAAATAACCCTATTAAAAAATGGGGTTCAGAGCTAAACAGAGAATTCACAGCTGAGGAATGCAGAATGGCTGAGAAACACCTAAAGAAAAATGTTCAACATCGTTAGTCATAAAGGAAATGCAAATCAAAACAACCCTGAGATTTCACCTCACACCAGTGAGAATGGCTAAAGATCAAAAACTCAGGTGACAGCAAATGCTGGCGAGGATGTGGAGAAAGAGGAACACTCCTCCATTGTTGGTGGGGTTGCAGACTGCTACAACCATTCTGGAAATCAGTCTGGGTTCCTCAGAAAATTGGACATTGAACTGCCTGAGGATCCAGCTATACCTCTCTTGGGCATATACCCAAAAGATGCCCCAACATATAAAAAAGACACGTGCTCCACTATGTTCATCGTAGCCTTATTCATAATAGCCAGAAGCTGGAAAGAACCCAGATGCCTTCAACAGAGGAATGGATACAGAAAATGTGGTACATCTACACAATGGAATATTACTCAGCCATCAAAAACAATGACTTTGTGAAATTATTGAGGCAAATGGTTGGAACTGAAACTATCATCCTGAGTGAGCTAACCCAATCACAGAAAGACATACATGGTATGTACTCATTGATAAGTGGCTATTAGCCCAAATGCTTGAATTACCCTAGATGCCTAGAACAAATGAAACTCAAGGCGGATGATCAAAATGTGAATGCAGATCGCTCCTGAGAGACACAGCCAGAATACAGCAAATACAGAGGCGTATGCCAGCAGGAAACCACTGAACTGAGAACAGGACCCCTGTTGAAGGAATCAGAGAAAGAACTGGAAGAGCTTGAAGGAGCTCAAGACCCCATATGTACAGCAATGCCAACCAACCAGAGCTTCCAGGGACTAAGCCACTACCCAAAGACTATACATGGACTGACCCTGGACTCTGACCTCGTGGGTTGCAATGAATATCCTAGTAAGAGCACCAGTGGAAGGGAAGCCCTGGGTCCTGCTAAGACTGAACCCCTAGTGAACTAGACTGTTGGGGAGGGGCAGCAATGGGGGGGGTTGGGAGGGGAACACCCATAAGGAAGGGGAGGGGGGAGGGGGATGTTTGCCCGGAAACCGAGAAAGGGAATAACACTCAAAATGTATATAAGAAATACTCAAGTTAATAATAAAAAAAAAAAAAAAAAAAAAAAAAACAGTTCAAATGCAAAGGTACTGTGTGTTCAATTGATTATAATTTGCATGGATAAGGAGTGTTGCAGTTTGCTCTAAATAACATTTTGCATAGTCACAAACAACTTCCTTCTACAGGAGCTATTGTTGTTAAGTCAGATGAGAAAATGGAGACTCAAAGAAATTGACCTAACATGTGGTCTTTAGACCAGTATTCACACAATCTGAAACATTAAAATTGTACAGTTCTAGGCTTTGTCTCAACCCCATTTATTCAGAATCTCTGGGAATGGGGCCCAGCCATCACATATATCAGGAAGATGGTAAGAAGGAACCCATTTAGCCACACGTTCGGATCTGTTTCCTTTGGCATGCACATGGAAAGAGACACTTGGTACAGGGACTTGAAAGGAATGGAAAATAGAATCTATAAGTAAACAAGGCCCTCCCTCCATTTCAACTGACAAAATATCTTCTTTGGAAACTTTTATATTCAAATGATCTAGTGCAGAATTAGATGCGGGCAATGAATCCTGTGATGGCTGAGAGTTACTTGAATGGATATTTTTGTAATGATCAGAGGCACACACAGCACCACATACTTGAAATTGTATTGCCCTGGGTTACAAGGAGCTTATTCTTCCCATAATGGCATCTTGATAGAGTGTGGGTGGGCTGGATAGCTCCCAGGGCATTAGACAGCAATGACATAAAATCATTGTTTTATTTTCTGTAGCTCCTCCAGATAGCTTGAGGGAAATTATGTGCCTGTTCTACAATTGATGGTAACTGCAAATTCCTCAGCAATGAGTCAAGAGAGTGCATGACATCATAAAGGAAGAAGGGACAAGGTTTAGGTCCATTTCATGTAATCAGAATCCCACAATCATTTTCTCTTTTCTATTTTAACGCTTTGCAGATGTCCCTTCTATGAGCTACATCATTGTTTTTGATGGAAATTGTATGCCCCTTCCATCTTTTCTATTCTTCCTATTTTCTCACTAGAACTATGAGAAGGGAAGCTCTTTTCAATAGTTAATACTGCATAGAACAGTAGGACATTAAGAGTTTAGGTGAATGCACCAGGAAAACATTTAGTTCTTTTCTTCATCATATATTTATCTGCTTACATGAATAACAATACAATGCCAGTTCAGGGGAATCAGCCATGGCCGTGTCTTGGCTTCTCCATATTTACTCAGTGATCCTCAGTCAATTGTACAAAATGTCTTAACCTCGTGTAACCTTATTTGATGCTGGACAGCAGACTGTGAATGTCTGTTAGTGGTGATGGCTAGGCAAGTTTTTTTTTTTCTCTAAGCTCTACTTGGCTTCGAAAATTCTCAGAATGCATCTAACAAAAAGGTTAAACGGTTGAGCAAAATCTGTATATTAATTATAATAGCCTCGAGAACTAGAATAAAACTGAAGATTTAAGAAAAAACTATGAGTATGACTGTTTGCCTCGTGTATGTCTGTATGCCATAGAAACGGTTGATGCCATCGAAGGCCTAAAAGGAGTATGGGATTCCCTAAAACCGAAGTTGCAGACAATTCTGAGAACAAAATCTAGGTGCTCCAGAACAGCCAGTGCTTGCAACCACTGTGCCTTCTAATCAGCCCCCCAAAACTGAAACTTGATACATATGCAGAACAACTAAATAAGCTTATCTAAAATAACTTGTTTTGGAGAAGACATACAAGATTCATCCTTTTATATGCCTTAATTAAATAAAAGGCAGACTTGCAGATGTTTCTGTGGTTATAAGTATAGATACATTTCTTTATGCCAAATGTTTTCTAAACATGGTATATTAATTGCTTCTAGAAATCGTAACAGTTGTAACATATTTCATTATGCAAAGACCCAAAATGACAGATTACTAAAATAACACTAGATTGCAAGTGTGTTTGCGGGGCTAGAGAGATGATGACTCAGTGGTTAAGAGAGCTTCCTGCTCTTTCAGAGGACCTGAGATTGGTCCCCAGAACCCATATGAGGCAGCTCACAACTACCAGAAACTCATACTCCAAGAGAATCCAATGCCTTTGTAGTTTTGGGTATCTGGGCTAGAAGTTTTATGTGTGCGTGTGTCTGTGCATGTAATTCAAAATAAAAATCTTGTCTTTTAAGTCCATCTGTACCTTTAAACTGGCTCATACTGGGTGAACTTTGAGGCTCAGGTCTACACGGCTGTTTCATTCGAGTTATCTGAGATTGTAAGCTCCGCTTCATCTTCCTGCTTATTTTCCTGTCCAACCTGGGAAACGTATCTTGTCTATCCCCTGAGAAGAAAAAAGGAAGGTGTTTGAATGGCTCTGTATGCACAGCTGAAATCCAACACAAAAAGTTGACCTGTGACCTTTTACAGTCACCCAAGAATCTAAGTTTGTATATTTAGAGGATATCTTTGAGACAACACCAGGTTGTTTATTTCTCACAGTGACTAGAGGGTTATTGTAAATGCTCAGCAATGGTCACCATGAGTTCTCAGGAAATGTGCTTAAGGGAACAGTGAGAAGGTCAGTATCAGCCACACAGTGGAGGACACTAACAACTTCTATTCAAAGTAGAAAGCATGCCAGGTGTGGGACCAAGAGTGTAAATCTATCCCACGCTACTTTGAAAGTTCCAGAGTGGCCTGTAAAGTGTTTTCTCAAACAGAACAAAATAAACAAACAAAAAGTACTATGACCTTACCTTTTATACTTAAGCTATTTTTTTTAATAAATCCCTTAATCTTCAAACATTGGTTACATTTTTATCTAATGATCACTAAAAATGGCTTGAGAAATACATTCTGGTTTCATGTTTAAAAGCACAGGGAGGTGTTTGTACTTTAGTATAAAGCTACCTTTGAGATTCTAGATGATTCCCCCATGGGGTTGTCTGATGAAAATTCCACAGCAGTATTTTTAAAACTTGATAAACTTTACAAAGGTAACTCTTCCCTACAGCTTTGCAAATTGTGTCCCATAGGAGACAACTAACAAGCGTCCCTCCCCAAACTTTCTGCATCGCACCTGCCCATACATTTCATATCTCCTATCTACAAGTAAATGCATTCATTCTTCAGCTTCTCTCCAGCCAACTACATCATCACCTAGTTCCAACAATACTTAATGCTCATTCTTGGGTCTATGTGATGGCCATGATTTTTTTTTCTTTTTCTTATGGAGCCAACCTTTTCATAGAATTTTATCATCTTCTCAGTTACAAGCATCCCAAGTGGTGTTGAAAAAAAATGCTCCACATTCCTTTCTGAATTCCGAAGGGGAAATAGCTGCCTGCAGGAGAGGCACGGGGGACCTGTTTAACCTTGCTCGCTTAACTATTTTTCCTATTTCATGGTCTATCATGGTTGGTTGGAATCAATCAGAATATCTTCCACATATTACCTGCAGAATTCGGAGTCACACATTGGATTTCCCACATCAAACACTTCACACATTCGTTTTTATTTGATGCACATTCCACTTCACATCATTGTATATTGATTACACTTTGTGTCAAGCATTCAATCTCAGATTCCATCAACCTGTTCCTATTACGATGAATGGGATTTCCTTGCTCTCTGAGGTTTCCTCCTAATGAGACTCACTTCAGTCCTGGTAAACTAGTTTACATTATCCTTCTCATGCTTAATTCTTCTTCATAGCTGCCCCTACACAGAACTTGACACACAGTAACATTCAAGATTTACTAATGACTGGTTTAATAATTGTTAACATCATGAATGTGTCTCTTCCAAGCTGCCATTTGGAACACAGAGAGCCTGGCACCTCACCAAACACCAAATCCTCCATCACCTTGAAATTCTAGCCTCCAGAACTAAAGGAAAATTGCTTTCTGTTGTTTAAAAATTGCCTAGCCTGTGACATTACATTACAGTGGAACCAGCAGGCTAAAGCACATTGCTTACCCCCCATATATTTTTATGTAACTTCAGTTATTACGTATGGGTAACTGTGATCATTTCAAGACTGTAGCAAGTGAGTTCTGGAATTTATAAATAAATGTGAGGACTACTAGTTAATGTAAAAAAGTGAAAAAAACACTGTTAGTGGTGAATGGCATATTTACTTTAAAACTGAACATTTAAGAAGCATTAAACCCACGAAGTACTTATATTTTGATACTTGCAAAGGAATATGAACGTATGTAGGCCTCCTCCAACAATGGTTGATGAGAAGGAAGCAAAGCAAGGTAACTCTCTGATCCTTCATTTCTCTGAAAGGTGTATCTTCTAGGACGTAAGTTCCCAAGGAGCATATCTGTCAGCCTTATAGCTAGAAAACTGGCAACTCGCACTTCATCTGCCAGGAAATGAATGAGTGAGCCTCACTGCCTTAGTAATCGTGTGCTTCTATTTACAGACTGTGTATGGATGTTAGAAGGCCACAAGAAATAAGGCTGCATATGTCTTCCACTCTGAGCCTGGAGCATAGTGATAGGCTGTGGAGCTCAACCTTTGGATCGTGACCCATTTGAGGATCACATGCCATGTATCCTGCATGTCCAACATTTGCATTATAATTTAAAACAGTAAAAAATGACAGTTAAGCAATATCGATGAAATCATTTTATGGTTGGGGTGGTCACCACCACATGATGAACTGTGCTAAAGGGTCACAGCATAGGAAGGTTGAGGACCACTATGACAGAGGATCAACGTTAAGAAGGCAACTTCGAAGATACCCAAATTCAGCCACAAGGTGATGTCACTTAGTTTTCTGGATGAATGGATGGTAAATTGAAAAATAAATCTATTGCATCAACACAAAAGCCAGACCATTCTGGATCTGTCTTTACTCACATGATAATTTTCAACATGGTTCTCTTTTGCAGACATAGGACCTAGAGAAAATGCATAGATATTCCTTACTTAATTGTTCAACATAGACTAGAAAGCTCATGAATTAGGTAGATCCGTATTCTCATTCACAGAAGTAGTAAATGTTAACAAAGGGAAGAGAGAGATCTGTATGTCTCAGCCATATGTGCGAGGGAGGATGGTGTTCAAATTCAAGTTGACAAGGACGAACAGGCTACAAGACCAAGGCCACACTCTCTTCCATTGCAATCACCGATTTCAATGGGTCAGAGCCTTACAAAATGGCTGGGGCCATTTCAGAACTATAGTTGGATCCTATGCTGTTTATTACTGACAGGTAAAATCACTAAAACTTCTCTAGATCTTAACAAAACAAGGCTACAAGCAACTCTGGAGGACTGACTGGAAAGCTAAGTCCTTAGAAAGTTGAAAGAGGGAGTGTGACATATGACGATTCGCAGCACAAAGGCACTCAACTTGTTTGTGGCCTTCTGATGTATACGTGTGAGTAATTACAAAACTAGAGAGTCCCACCTCTGCATCAAAATACACCACCTTTTATTCAACAGAAAACAGAAGCCAACATATATTTATAAGCCCATTGTCTGTGCTTAAAGTTAGATAGAGGCTGATGAGAAGAATCGGCAGGTAAAGGTGCTTTTCTATAAGGCCTGGTGACCCAAGTTTGATGCTCAGGATCCTCATGAAGAAGGAGAGGACTGACTGCTGGCAGTAGAATGAATGAAGTGCTCCATGGAAGACAAGCGAGAAACAAAAACAAACCAAAGGACCTTCAGGAGAGAAGGTAATGACATCAGCATAGATAAAAAACCATTCCCAAAGCAGATTTGAAAAAAGTAGGGAAAAAAAGGATTCCAATCTGGCAGAGCTAGCAAGTATATATTCAAATATCCAAAGTATTAATGAGGTGCATGGTATTCCCAAAACAACTATCTTGATAGGAAAAGAACCCCCACCTAGCGCCATTTTGGCTTAGGAAAGTAAATGACTATCTGAGAGATTCGATGACAGAACTGAAGAAGTACAAACAAGAGAAGCTGGCGTCCAGAGGGGTGGACACATTCACAGAAGCACCATAATGACTGAACAAACTGTACAATGTGCATGACTTTCTCCCTGCCTCAGGAGGAGACCCAGGAAACTTTCCAAGACCCAAAATTGTATTTCTGTGAGCTTGGGTTGGGTGAGATGGGTAGTGAAGAGAGAAAACTAAAGATGACTCCAGCGACCTGAAGAGAATCCATTCCCAGTTAAGATTAAGACCAGGGGTCCTGCAGAGGGCCATGAAGGTCTCAGTAGTGTTTGCTGGCATGCAGATGTTTCTCAATTCCCATCCCTCTAGCTGCCTTTCCATCTGTTAGCTATACCATTCCCAGTGTACGAATTCTACTGCCTAGCTCATGTCTGAGGTAACTCAATGTTTGCAGCACACTTCTTTCAAAATGTGTTGACAACTGTAAGGATCCCACCGCTCAAGAAACGTCCCAGTTGCTCACATACAGATGGGAGCTCTGTCTGCAAGGTACTTTTCTTTGCAAAGGCCATAAGTAAAATTTGGCAAATCCTAGCACTATACAAATATTGCCATTCTGGGAAGAATCTCCCGATGCTCCCTTTCATCCTATATAAAATGCAAGAATTTCAAGGGCAGTGAAAAGGGTTGGGACGTTTTGTTGACAACAATCCAGCAAAATACACATATCCATGCCCAGGCATGAAGGAAAGTGAAGAACACATCAAATAAGCCGTTCTGGAAGTGATGACTCTTCAAAATGAACTCTCCCATTAAAAATGTCAAAAGCACACAGACCAGAAATCCTAAGACAATAAATGCCTACAGCCCCAGATCCAACAAATATTCAAGGCCGCTCTACTTGTTTTGTTTATTCTGATTTTTTTCTTTCCTTGGCTGAAGTTGCTGACATGTTTTTGACACTGAATCCCAAAGTCAACATCTGTCAATATTTAGAATTGGTTCATGTTCCTGTGAATGGTCCTTTCAAGAACCCACTTGGGTATTTTGATTGGTTCACTTACCTGGAATCCTTGGCAGCAAATGTGGAGTGTCTGCCTTGGGAAAGGCTCAGTGTACTTGAAATTCTTCTGCTTTCAGCTCTTAAAAGTGTCAAAACAGTTCAGAAAATGTCGGACATTTTTTCTAGATTTCTTTTATCTTCTCATAGGCATAGCTCGCCTGTGGCAGCGGTAACAAAGCACTATCTAGCCAAGCATGCAGACAATAATATGCCAGCATATTGGTACTTAATTTCTGTTTAGCAGCATTTGCCCTCTACCACTTTCTTCCGAGGCAATATTGTGTCGTTTTAATAATGTTAAATTAGAACCGTAAAAGATATTGCTCATTATTTTTTATTTTGTTTACATATCATTATAACCATGCCCTGTGCTCAAAGAAGAGAGAAAGGAGGGTAAGAAACACTTAGAAACCACAAATGTAACCACAGTGTGAAACAGGATATTCCTCTGCTCCTGCTAAAGGCTAGCGACCTGCAGCAGCATGCATGTCACTGTCCCCTGAGGCTTTTCCCATCCCACTTAATACCTACATGTACGGCTGAAGATGAGGGCTGTCACCAACTCCAGTCTGGCTTTATTCATGGCTTTAGCTCGGCTTTCAAATTTGCCCTGAGTCAGAGCTTAACATAGAGTTTTAACCTGGGGAACATTAGTGTGCCTCTGCACATATGCCAGGATCAACTGGATTTATGTAATTTTCCCTCTTCATAATAACAATGTCATTAACACTTAAGTCTTACGTGTGCTAATCACAGAATTTATGTAACTTTCTTCTTTAGAGGGGAAACTCCTAAGACCAGAAAATTAGAGACTGAAGAAAATAAATTACAGAGGGAAAGATGGAGAATGGGCAAGAGGCAGAGAGAGAGAGAGAGAGAGAGAGAGAGAGAGAGAGAGAGAGAGAGAGAGAGAGAGAGAGGGGGGGGGGGGGGGAGGGAGAGAGGAGGGAAGCCCAGACTCTGAGAACTATGTCTGTTTACCATAAGAGCCCTTTGAAATTTGGTATATCGCCATTAAATAACCACAATTGAGACAAACATTGTATAAGAGACTATTATGGGCTGCTTCTAATGTGGTAATAGATGTCATTTTTAAAATGTGTCCACACAGTCTGGATGAAAGACGGCGACTCCTGGCGCATTGGTTGCAGACCATTGAATATTACAACTGTCTCTCCTCATGCCACCTCCCATCAGGGCGGTGCTGGCATCGGATTCTTGCAGGATCAAAGAAAGCTCCCATTCAGAAAACTTCTGTCTGGGATGAAAGCAGTAATAAATCCACATCACCAAAGCTGTGCTTGCCTCCAGTGTGGGAAAGAAAAGAAGAACCTTCAAATGGGCTCGCTTGAAATCTGAATTTAAGCTCACATCTGCTCAACTTCTACAAGCAATGATCTCTTTTGGTAAAATGAGGCTTTTATTAGCCCAGAGTTACAAAAGGCAAATGTCTTTCCATGCAAAAAGGGACTGAGACAGTACACAGCACACAGAGAATACTTGATAAATAGCAGTTTCAGCCATTAGAGATTGTTAACCATGAACTTTAGAATTCCATTTGATCATACGTTGTCTCTTAGTCTCTTACCTATTTTGTGATATTTCCCTTACTTCTTGGCTCCTAAGTTGATTGGATTTGTTTGTTTTTGTTGTTTCTTTGGTTGGTTGGTTGTGTTTTAGTTGGATTTGGTTGTATTACATGCTTTTTTTTCTTTTGTATTTGTTTTTTCTCTTTTCCTTTTTTTTTCTTTTGAGCCTAGGTCTTATTATTAGCCCAGGTAGGCTTTGAATTTATGATTCTGTATGCCACCACGCCAGGCAAACTATATATGTTACATGCGAGGAAATCATGCCTTACAGTATGGAAAAGAGAAAGACGATACAAGGTGCTACCCATAATGTTTTACCTTGTACGGCAAAAGGGAGAATACTGTTTCCCATGCACATCATCAGAGACAAGGAAGCATAGGAATTCTTAAGTCTCTGTTTAAAATAATTATTTAATCTTTGTAATTGCCTTATCAAACTTTGATCTTCCACAAAAATCTTAAAAGATGTCTGTTCTTTGCCTTCTCAATGATAGCTAACACTTGAAAGCAATCAATGAAGTTTTCCTAACACACAGTTAATGTGAGCCATCATTGCAATAGATTCTTTGAATCCATTTCTTAGCCACCTCCGTGTTTTTGCTTTGGCCGCATTTGAAGACAGGTTTCATGTAAAGAGTTGCTGACTTAAACGTCCATAAATGAAGACATATAAGGCTGCTGTTAGTGAAGGCAGATTAACAATCCTTGGCGAAGTCTCGAGTACTCACATCCTGATTTATGTTTTTCTACTTACTCCAGCCCTCTCTACTTCTTCCCTTTCATAAGCATTCTCTTCAGTCATTATCACATCTGCATCATCACCTCCTATGTATCAGGCAAAGATTTTTCAGATGCTGTGATAAAAATGCAGGCTAAGACATGTTGTCACGAATGGAATCAGATAAATGATGATGATGTCTGTAGGACCACTAAGTCTAGCATCATTTCATGAAGAAGTTTGAAATGGGTGAAATGGAAAGAAATTGGTGAGAAAGGAGTGTTGAGCTGGCCAAAGTAAGTTTGACGTTGCGAAGGAAGAAGGATAATGGAAGAAATGTAGAAACAGACATGTGTGGTATAGAAAAATATGCATGCCTTCTCTTTACAGTTTACTTCCTACTCGCTACCTCATAAAACTATAACTAATGCACATTGACTTCAACTCTTATTTTATATCCTTAACTGTTTTGGGTGCTACAAAGGTAGTGGAATGCTAACACAGGGGCTGGAGAGATGGCACTGGTAACTTTCCAAGAGAAACTGAGTCCCATTCCCAGCACCAACATGGCAGCTTACATTATCTGTTAACTCCAGTTCCAAGGAATCTGATACCCTCTTCTGGCCTCTCGGGGCACTGCATGCACGTGGTGCACAGATACACATGCAGATGAAACAAGATCACAATAATAAAGTAAAACTAAGCTAGTCAAAAGTAATGTTAACACAGCCATTTCCTAAATATAATTGCTATCCACCTAAAAATAATGAGAGGGGAGCCAGTTCACTCACATAATTTACACCTCTGCTTCCTGAAACCCCACTCACTGTACAGTTTGGATTCCCATATACCTACTTGTATTTCATAGAGAGCATTTAACATTTTCAACATAGAAGTTCTAAATATTTATTAATGTATTGATTGCTAAAAGCCTTATGATTTTTATTTCCCCAGTGGAATTTCTTTTTGCTTAAATACATACATTTTCAAGTTGCACGTTAGTGCAGCATAATTTCCTAGCTCTTTAAGTCGTACCTAGTATTCACGCATGTAGCTGAGTGCTCTGAATTATGAAGGTCTTTCAGCTGATTATTTTGACATTTCTAAGTAATAATCTTTTCTTGTGATAGTTGCACTTCTCATGTTTTCTGTCTTATTAGTATAGGTCAGAACTCCTAGAGTTCTAACAAGCAACACTGATGTGACAAGCAGTCAGACTGTACCCTAGCTAGAAGCGAGTCTCTCGAGTGTCTAATTAGTATGTTGACACCAGTTAGAACTGGGTTCTGCTGCGAAATGAAAAGTCTACCCCTCTGTTGCTAGATTTGCACTCAGAAATAATCACTACATTAAACAAGGTATCCCTGGAAAATCACTACTGGCTCTGCCTATGGGCTGCCTCGAGAGGAAAATGGCTCTTCCTACCAACTAAGGAAAGACTCTCCCAGGTCCTGAGCAAGGAAGAACTATTCAATCTCTTCAAAGGAAAGGATGATCCTTACTTCAACTAACAGAAGAATCTCTGCAGCCCACAGTCCTACAGCCCCACAGTGGTTCCAGGGTCCCACAGTCCCACTGCCCCGAGCTCCAGGACTTTTGAGTGGAATCAGAAATCAGACACGTGCCCTGGTCAAGCAGAGCCCTCTCTCTCTCTCTCTCTCTCTCTCTCTCTCTCTCTCTCTCTCTCTCTCGCTCGCTCGCTCGCTCGCTCCATCTCTCTCTCCATCTCTTTTCTCCCTCCTTCCCTCCTTTTCTTTCTTATTTTTATGTGTACAGTTGTTTTGCTCCTGTGTCCTTTTTATGCACCAAGTTCGTGCAATACCCTTGGAGATCAGAAGAGAGCATAGGATCTCCTGGGACTAGAGTTACAGACAGGTATAAGTTTCTATGTAGGTGCTGAGAATCAAACGCTGGTCCTCTGGAAGAGCAGCCAGTGCTCTTAACCATTAAGTGATCTTTCCATCCCCACAGACCGTTCATCTGAGGAAGAAGACATGTTTTCTACAGAAAGGACCTGAAAAGCAGATGGTTCATTCCAGGTGATTGCAGTCTAGCCCCTGTGTCTGAAGAAATCGCCCACTTGTCTATGCGATAGATAACATTTCATTGAAAATGTCTGCTTTTAGTGTGAGAAAGACACAAGATTTTGCTCAAAACCAGTGTGAGGCTATTTGCTGTGCATAGAGAACTCTGACATGCCCTCCAGCTCTCTGACCCCTGCCAATCTTTGTGTCTCTTTATCCTTGTTATGCATCACCTCCTGACATGCTAAAAAGCTGACCCCGGTATCAGTGGGATTTCTTTCCCCTCTCTGGAATGTGATTTTTGACAGAACAAGGATCTTGTCAGTTTTGTTCACTAATTGATCTTTGGGATCTAGATGAGTGATTGACATTGTCATTCTATAATAGCTTTAAAAAATGATGAGTTTTTTAAAAAAAACCAAATGTTGATACATTAGTGAAAACAAAAGACAAATATAAAAACAAATGTTTTCTGAATTAGAAGCAAAAATGAATAGTGATGTTCAAATCACTTATTTTTCCAACTTTAAATGTTAAAAATTCATCTTTTCAGCCAGTCATTATGCTACTTTTTAAAACCACTGCCGATTTTTGACCAAGAACACAAAAGTAGGAAAGTTATGTTTAGAAAGTATATAGACAAGAAGACAGAGATACCAAAACCGGCCACCAAGTATGAAGAACAACCACAGCATGTACCATGAGTGACAATCGGAGAGTGACAAAGGCATCTATTCCTTCCCATGAGAAAGGCCAGAAATAGATTGAACGCATTATAAATATATGCTAGATAAATGTGTGAGCAAAAGGATAATAAATACACAAGTAAATTTCATCCTAGTAGCACAGAAGCATCAAATGAGAGAGTGTCCATGAAAACCCAGGAGACAGCACTTCCCCATAGAAGACACCTCTTAAAGGCAGTTTAGCAGTAGAGGCTGGGGGAGTGGGAGACACACTGAGGCAGTGGGGAACACACTGGACACTTAAATGATGTTTACATATTTAGTGACTCTGTATACTAATTGTATACTGAGCTATGTCCCTAGTAGGTCAGTTTTCCATCATCCCAACAAAAATAACCATGATACTCAACTTACCAACAGAAAGGTTGAATTTCACTCAGAGTTTGTGACATTCCTGTGTGGCGTCTTTGAATGAAGAACTGTTCTCAGCTCTTGGTAAGCTTAACTGAGGCACCTAGGGTGTAGACAACCCATTGTTACCGAAGCCACTCCGGTGACTTCTAAATGAATTTTTATGTCCAAGAATGTAGAGAATATTAAATATGTGGTTTTTTTCTATTGACTCCTATAAAATGTGTGTTTATGACAAAGAATTCAAATCTTTTCCTCTCTCCCACCTTGTAAAATCTTTGTGAAAATGTTTTAATTCTCCCCCAATACCTGGTAAAAGCAATGTTTACACAAATTCTGCTACATTCTTGGATTAAAGTGGTTGACATCTCCCCCCTTCCTTTGCAGCAATTGTTTTATTTCCTTAATAGGGAAATACGATTTTAATTAAACAGAAAGGTAAATGAGCTCTAGGTATCTTTGTATTTCTGCCTAAAAATTGTCGAAACAAGCTCCATTCTACCCATACTTGTGACATGGCTCCAGTTTTAAAAAAAAGTGCAATGAAATTGTTACACTTAAAAATAGAAGTCTGAGGCTCTTTCAAAGTGTATTATATTTAAAAGCCCCCAAATGTGTCAAGGTTATTCTTCTTCTACAAAATAGCACCAGTAATTAGGGGGAAATGTGCTAAAAACCACTATGACAGCATTTCTGAAATGCAGCTTTTCTCATCTCTAGTGATGCCCTAAAAAAAGAGCAGCCCTTAAAGACAATACAGCGCAGCACAAATGGTTCTTAAATCTCCAAAAGATGCATGTTCTCCACTGTAGTTTCCCCTGAGATAGATAGGTATATATATGAAAGGTATATATATGAAAGGAAATGATGGAATATGTACTTCTAGCCCTGGCCCCTCATGAGGAATTAAGGATTCTTAAGTATCTGGGGACCTGTTGCAGTATTATTTAAAAAAAACTGAACCCCATCCCACACTATCACCGGCACCATCAGGTCACATGGCATCAGCAGGGTATTTTCATCTCAGCCAGATTCGGCAGACTCTGGCCCAGAGCTCTCAAAATGTCTCCACCTGACTCTTTATATTCCCAATTTCCATCCCGCCCTACCCTCTCTTTATCAGTCAGATTTATGTCAGTATTCTCACTCCACAAGATGTTCACATAATAAACTCAGAGCCAATTGATATTGATATAAACTGCGCATCTAAATAAGACGAATTGTCCTGTAATAATCCATCCCTTATTCATAGCTACCTGTGGCTAATTAAAGCCACAAGGGGTGGGTCATCCTTCTCCTCCTTCATTTTCTTTTCTCTTCTTCCTTCCTACATTTCAAAAACTCTATCCTCACCTTTCTTTTTCACTGCCCAATAGCAGGCTTTGCCTTATCTTATTTCTGCCCTCACCTACATATAGACATCAATCCACATTTTACCCTTTCTAATTATAAAAAAAAAAGCCAAGCACGACTACTACCATTCTGTAATTTACCAAGTACAAAATACATCTTACACCCAGTCCATCATTTCTGTCAAATAAATAGAACATTCTGTTATCTATCCTAGCTTAAGAAAGGCTTAAAATCTATATGTTAGGGCTTGACTAGCTTGTATACTATCTGAAAACTATCTAATTAAATATGTTTTCTCAATGTTAAATAGCCTGGGTAGGCTATGAGACTATAATTAGCCTTCAACCCCATTAGAAATCTGAGAACAACCAACACTATCTGAAAATACAGGAAGTCTAACACAGCTTCTAGAACTGAGATGCATTGTAGAGGCCGTTGCCTATCCATACAATCCCCTGTTTGCAACACGTAGGAGCATCAATCTTCAGCCTTCCAGCCTAGGATCATCTAACAGAGCTTTGTAATACAGGACTGATTCTCCTGACTCAGCAGAGATTATCAGTAAACTATTCTGTATAGTGTGTCCTTTTCTGGACAGTACTTTGTCTATAGATGAAGCCTCTAGAGTTTTGATTTTATCAGGTTGCTGGGAATGTGAACAGAGTTTGCAGCAAGAGAGCCACAAGATAGACAATCTCTGTATGGGACTGGTATGGCAGCGACCACCCTTGGGAACTAGATGGATGGCCGCTGATGGGGCTAGCCATGGTAGTGAGACCGCTGGGGCTTGACAGTGCCAGCGATAGCGTGTGTTGGTGTTTCATTATTTTTATTATTTACCACAACAGGGACCTGTGTGGGGGGTGTCTATGATTGCCCACAAGCTTGCAATACTTCACAAGGATGACACCTTTAACACAGTGACCTTTGGTGGAGGGGCACTTATGATCCAACCCACAGCAATCAATCATGGGGATGTGAAAAAACAAAGCTGATGGTTTAATACCTGTCATACACACTGGCCATTTTCCCGCTAACAATTTCCTCTCATCTCCCACATAAACATTCCTGAACTTTAATAAAGAGTGTGTGAGGATTGAACAAAAAGAACACATTTTCAGAACTGCTACAATGCCCGTTGGTATCCAAGAGTCCCGGTTCCTGCAAGCAAAGGACCCTATCTCCTTTTCTCTGTGATTATCATTATTGCCATGCATTAGGAAGTCAAACGAAAGTCACTTTACAGCAGTGAATCAGAATCCCTGGCATTAAGTGCCTGGCTAATTGTAGCTTCCAATTAGTCTCTTCTGATAAGGACATGCAGTTTCTTCACTGATGTGATCTCCAGCAACCCACCAATTGCCATCCAGAAGCAAATTTCAGCACTGTGCGGCTGCATGCAGTGTTGTATTAAACGGAATCTGAAATTCAGGAGGGATCTTTTTAGATTGGTTTGCTTACCTTTGCTTCAATTTCAATTCTGCAACTTATCATGCATCAGCACCTGTGAGGCAGGAGGGTAACCCTTCCACGGCATGACCTCTGTCTAGTTTTACCAAGGCTACCCAAGATATTTCACAAGACTACACATTTCATCAGATGAAGTCTTTGTACATCCAGCATCTATGGACTCAACCCAATTTTTACAGCTCTTTTAGCAAGCAATTTCAGGAGCAGTTTGAGAGGATCTTCATTTAAGGGTTGGGATGTGAGTCACATAAGTTGCTTCACTGGTACCAGAGTCCCTCAGAAATTACTACTAAAAGTAAAAACCCCCTATGGAAGGCAAGAATCAGAGCATTAGTAAGTGGGGACCAGCAGTTAGTGATTTAACAGATCTTCCAGGCAATTCTTAGGTAAGCTCAAGACTAATCGTCAAATATTCATGGGCATCATTTAGGGGGTAGTACCGGTCACTAATAATTCTGAAATTGTGACACATGTGAATCACCTGGTAGACTTGTGAAAATGTTGCCTACTAAGCATTATCACTGATTCCACTGATCCAGGGTGCTGCCCAAGAATTTGTGTCTTTAAACTCTCAAGTGATGGTGATGATGACTGCAATGATCTGAGAGCCACATTTGGGAAAAAAACTGTTGAAGTTTTTAACCATTTATGAAGAAACTGCAGTCTGTTGCTGCACTACTTTGGAAGCAAGTCAAAACCTAGGAGAACCTTGGAATTTAGAAGAGTTCCTTAATACCTGTTGCTTTGTTAAAACACCATGACCAAAAGCAACATGTCAAGAAAAGACCTTATTTGACTTACATATGCTGATTAAGGTCGATCATTGAGAGAAGCCCAAGCAGGAACTCAAAGAGAGCAGAAACCTAGAGGCAGAAACCGAAGCAAAAACCATGACCAAATCAGTACTTCCTGGCTTGATCCCCTAGAACTGGTCACACTTAACTGGGAATTCTCACATCAATTATTAATCAAGAAAATACCCACAGACTTGCCTACTGGCCAATCTGAGAGAATGTTCTCTCAATTGAGGTTCACCCTTCTTAGAAAATCCTATATCAAGTCGATAAAAAAAAAAACCTAATAATATGAACTATAAGCTTATATGAGAGTAGACATAGATGCTTACTTCTTTTGATTATTAAAAATATTATTTTATTAAAACAACGAGAATTTCATACACATAAGCTATGCAGTTTAAATATATCCACCTACTCACTTCCCTCACACCCTCTCATATCTACCTTTTGCCAATCACCTATTTTCAAAGTTCATCTCTTGTCTTAAAAGCTAACCCAAGGAGTTTATTCTGTGCTGTCCATATACACATAGATGTGAGACCATGGAGCACGGTCAACCTGCCAGGGACCACACCTGTAAAGAAAACAGCCTCTTCTACAGCAACCATCAATTGTCAATAGCCCTCAGCTGGGGCTGCCTCTTCTAGCCTCAATAGGAGAAGATCCACCTAATCTTAGTGCAAATTGGTATGACAAGGCCCTTAGATGCCTACGGATGTTCTTCCCTTTTCTGAAGAGAAAAGAAGGAGGAGTAGATGGGGAGGAACTGAGAAGAGGAAGAAAATACTGCAGTCAGGATGCAAAGGTAATCAATTAATCGTCAATTAATTAGTAATTAATTGCTAATTGCTAAGTAATGATTAATTAATTAATTAATTGAAGTAATGCTTCAGCTAGGGGTTGGAGAGCCCCTCCACATCCATGCTAGAATGCTAACTGACTTGATCTTCTTGCAGGTATTAAATAGACAACCACAACTGCTGTGAGTCCATGAGAGCAGTTGCCCCTGTCACGTCCAGAGGACACTGTGTTCCTCAGTACTTCCCTTACCTCCGGCTCTTTAATCTTACCACTCCTCTTCTGAGACATTTCCTGAGCATGAAGAGAAGCTACCTCTAATTTTTTTTTTGCCATGCAGTTCATTTCATAGAAAGATGCTTAGTTCTAAGAAAAAGAGACACAATAGTAAAGAGTTTGAAATAATAAAGTAGCAGCCCAGTACTGAGAGTACCACCGACTGTCATTTTATTCCTAACAAGTAAACATGCAGTGAGCTTATTAGGAAGTTGCCAAGTTTAGCTGAGTCCTTGAATCAGTTTACTGTATTAACTTCACTTAACAAATTTGCATCATCTCTGTGCATAACGCCAAACTTGATGCTACTGAGGAAACAAAGATGAATTCCATATCATTCCTGAAGAAAGACACTCATCGAAATGCCTATAGTATAGTAAGAGTGGGTATTGATGAGAAAAACATGGTCAATATGAAATTATTTCTCCTGACACTGTAGTCCAAACAATTCCTGTTTGGCCTGGAACTTAGACTTGATCATACCACCTCATCCTCTTTTTTTGTCTGATTCCTATTTGCTCATCAGAGTCCTAGTGATCTCCATTTGAAACTTCTCAAAAACATTGATTTGTTTTCCCTTCCCCATAGCCTATGTCCTTCCCAATCTTTGCAACTTTCTAGGTTCTATACTGACCTCTAAGTTATACTGATCCTCTAAGCTCCCTAATTAGCCTCAAATTCTCTATACCAAATCTGCTGCTCTGATTTGTTCCTGTCTACACTAACACACCTGGCATTTGGGTACCTCATGAAGTGGTTCTCTCTCCCAACCATCATACCCCAGGTTTCCTCCCCAGAATGACTGATTAGAACCGTAGATACTCTCTTCTTCCAGAAATAGAGTTATGGTGTTATGAATAGGAATCCCTACCCCTCACTCCATAGACTCATGTGTTTGAATGCTTGGTCCATGATACTATTAGGAGGTGAACCTTGTTGGAGTATGTGTGACCTTGCTGAAGGAAGTGTGTCACTGTGCTGGCAGGCTTTGAGGTCTCCCATTCTCAAGGTACCATACACTCTCAAACTTCTGGTGCCTTCACATCAAGATATAGAACTCTCAGCTCCCTCTCCAACACTAATACCATGTCTGCCTACAGGTTACCATGTTCCCCACCATGATGATAATGGACTAAACCTCTAAAACTATGAGCTAATCTCAATTAAATGTTCACAGCAATAAAACACAAACTAAGACAGAATTTGGTACCAGGGACCAAAGCATGGGGTAAGTCTGACCATGCTTTTGTTTGGAGGAATGTGGATTTGGAGACTTTGGGGTTAGGAATGCAGTGGAGTGCTTTAAGCATGACTTAATGGTCCGTACCATTAGGAGCATGGAAGACAGTTGTACTGAGGGTGATTTGAATTGTAGGGGTTGGCTCAAGATGTTTCAGAGGAGAAAAAATTTTAATATGTGATCTCTAGACTGTTCTTGTGATATTTTAGCAAGGAATGTGCCTGGTTTTTGCCCTTGTCTTAAAAGTTTGTCAGAGCATAAAGTAAGAGTTTTTTGAATAATTGCATTGGCTAAGGAAATTCCATAACAGCTTCTGGTCTCGTTACACATGTTCATTCTTATGAAGACTATTTTTGATGAAAAGGAGAAAGCTGAAGAAAAAAAAAAAGGTATGATTCAAGGAGAAAAGGGGTACCAGGAAATGGAATGGAGCTAAAGTCTATGTTCTAGGATAAAGATTATGGACATTAATTGGAATAAGGAGAGTGGTGGCCTGAGGACAAGATCCCGCTACTGAATTTCCATCTTGGGAAAAGGAATTAAAGAACAGCTTAGGTCCAGGTATGATGGAACACATCTTTAACACCAGTACTCAGGAGACAGAGGCACAAAGATCTGAATTCAAGGTCAGCCTGATCTACAGAGCAATGTCAAGAACGGTGAAGCCTAGGCAGTAAGGAAACCCTCAAAAACAGAAAGCTGGTAAAGATGCAATTGAATGAGGGGGCCATGATCCTTCCCTAGCAAGCAGTAGAATGTGGCAGCTTCATCGACATGGTTCTGGCTTTAGATTCAAGGACAGAAGAAAGGCATTATGAAATCTTCCTTTTTAACTCAGGAAAGTGGCTGCAGCCAGGTGTATGGCAGGGGTGGCCCTGCAGGAAATGCCAGAGAGGTCACCATGTGAAGCTGTGAAGGTGAAGTGTGGATTGCCTTGGAGACCACAAGTGTTTAGAGATGCCAGAGTTCTGGGATAACACTAAAGAAAGCTGCTAACAGGGAGTGGAACCAACCCAAGAGAAAGAATTGCACTGCAGTCAATAAAGTTGAAAGGAACTGGAGATCCAAAGAGCATTATGACATCAGATATGGAGATACAGAGTCTCGAGTTTGCCCAACTGCTTCTCAGTCTTGATTGGGTCTAGTAATCATTCACTGTGCTCACTTCTGAATGGAAATGGAGATCCTGTGCCACTGTATGTTGCAAGCATATGATCTGGGTTTTCATTTGAATTTAATAGGGTATTATAGTTAAGAGACTGCATGAATCTCAGAAAAGACTTTGAACTTTGGACTTTTAAGCAAATTTGAGACTGTTATAGACTCTGTGGGCTATTGAAGTGGGACTGAATGCACTTCTGAATTATGGCCTGGCTACAAGCCTATGAGGCCAGGAAGTAGAATGCGGTTTGAACAAAAATGACCCAATGGACTAATGCATTTGAACAATTAGTCCACAGGGAGAGGCACTATTAGGAGGAAAGACGTATTGGAATAGGTATGGCCTTGGAGGAAGTGTGTCACTGCTAGGGCAGGCTTTGAGGTCTCCTATGCTCCAGCTATACCTAACATACCATGCAGTCTCCTGCTGCCTTCAGATCAAGATGTAAAACTTCTCCAGCGCCATGTTTACCTACATACTGCCATGCTCCCCACCATGATGATGATGGACTAAATCTCTAGAACTGCAATCCAGCCCTAAATAAATGGTTTTCTTTATAAAAGTTGCCATGGTAATGGTATCTCTTCCCAGCAAAGAAGTCCAAGCTAAGACAACTGTCTACTCATGAAAGCCAGGAACCTTCCCATGATTCTACCAGCCCCTTGAAGGATTTTGCTTTCTCATCTACTCATTCACATTTGGGTCATCATTCAAGGTGCCCTCTGAAGCCTTCTTCTTCCTTCTGTATCCAACATATCCTTGGCACAGGATATACACAGGATGGAAAAACCCAGTCTTCTAGGTTTTTACTGCCTATATCAACACATTCATCAAGGTCTCTTTCTCTGATTGTCTTGAAGATACAGGTATCTTTTGTTTTTGTATTCTCCCTTCCTGCTGAGTCCATGTCTTTTCGTGGTCACATACTCTGTCTGTAATTCAAACACAGTTAGTACAGAAAATGCGGCAGAGACTTAAGGAAAGTTTGGTGCACTCGTAAAGTAAGGTGTTGACATATGTTGTTTTCTCACTTGCCAGGCTGCCATGTGCTCCTACATCTCCGTGCTAGCTCTCTCATTTAGGGATGGTACTGGTAAGAAATATGCTGCAGTCTGGGATAACTTGGAATCCATTGTTCCAAATGAGAACTGGCTATTCACCAATAACCCTTAATTACTGGCCTTGAACTAACATAGATCTATATGCCTCTGTCTCCTGAGTCCTGGCATTCAGAGTATGTGCCACCACACTGGGAAAAAAAATAAAATTAAACCTTTAAGGATGGGAATATGATTTAGGATCTTTTCATATAAAGCCACCTAAGATCTCTTTATGAAAATGCCTTGCTATGCCAGTAAGTAGCACAGTGTTTCATTAAAACTATACCTACCTATGTGAAGTTCATTACGACACATTGAGTTCACTTTTAGACTCAGAGTGACCTTCCTGGCTCTTGTTAAAGGAGTAGCCTGTCTCCCTTGTGAATGCACTGTTTTTGGTTGACAAGGACAGCAAAGGTGTTTTAGGGTTGGGTAACCCCAGCTCTACGGAAAGACTAGCATTTGTATCTAAACTAGAGAAAAGCAAAAGAAAATAAACAGAGGAAGAGGAAGGAGAGAAGAAATGTGGGGATTCTCTTGGCCATGGGAGGAGAGGGAGGAGCTGGGCCGCATAGGACTTTTTTCCTAAGCAATACTATACTTTGACTCCCAGGTCATCTGTCTTCCTCTGCTTATTGTAGACATTCAAGTGAAAGCCACACATACAGTCCCAGGGCCTCTAAAAGGCTGTGCTGTTATACACTTTATGTCCACAGGCCTGAGGCTGGCATAAAATTAAATTTCCTCACTTTAGAGGAGGAAAACAGCCCGATGACTATGGTACAGAGTTGTACAAGAAAATCTAAAACAGCGCTTGACTGCCAAACACTTTCCAGAAGCCGGATTTCTTCACTGCCAGACTGGGAGGAGATCATGGAAAATGTTCCCTGTCAATGACTAACATCAGCTATGCTGATAATATTAAAAGAAGCCTTTAAAATAGGAAAAATAAGCAATGGCTTGTTTACTGGAGACTGGTGACTGAGGGCTCAAAGGCGCTGAAGCAGAGGGATTGTAACCCTCAGTGCTGAATGAAGAGGCAGATTTTAGACACCCTGGCTGAGAATATGAAGGGATCTAAGAATAATCATCCTTCAGTCAGATCCCAGAAGGTGGACTAGCATGGTGCCCTACAACAAAGAAAATAGAGATGTTACCAACCTCTGAGATATGTAGACTTCACACTAGCTGCAAAGTCGCTATGCACAGGACTTGGCTAAGCCAATGACCAGAGAATTCACTCTATGTGTTTCAATTACAAAGGGTCACAAGTCACTAGCTCAGAGGCTTATAATGACAGGAATTGAATAGCTGGGGAGATGTGCTTAAAATTTACTGTGTTTTGCATGTGCCAGAAACTATGCAAACTTAGAGGAAATCAAAAGGCTGAACTGTCCAATTTTTTTCTATTTTAACTTATAATAATGGTAATAACATTTCTCTTCAGTTTTGTGTGAGATAAAGATCGCATATGTTGGTAGAGGAGCGTTTATCCTGAACTAGACCTCTGGGTGTGACAAGCCCGGCAGAGGCACGAAAGCTTAGCTAGCAGTAAGTAGAAGGGTAAAGTTTAGAGAAGTTAACATGGTGATTCCATCAGTCTTCCTTCAGGGGAAAAAGGAGACAATTTTGTTTAGGTTTGTGCTACACTAGGGCTGATATAACAAAGTGCCAGAACTAATATACCTTGTAGGATGGTAGACCACAGGTTTTTTCAACAGCACCCCAGTTCTAGAATAATACTGAGAGGCTTAACAGTAACAAATGCCAAGACCATAAGCTAGGTTCATTCCCAACTAACTTTCTTGATTATCCCATTTATTCTAACCTGTGGAAAGCTACTTGTTTGGTTTCCTAATCTCTCTCCTTTCCCCAATTGACTCTTTCCCTGCCAGAAGTCCTGCTTTCTCATCCTGCCTCAGCTTATTGGCCCTCAGATTTTTATTGACAGATGATTCTTCCATACAGCACAAAGAAGATTATTCTTACAGGACCTAAATTGTCACTTGGATTAGATTGAGGGGGTACCTGAGAGGTGAGTAAAGCATACTTCTGGGTACGTGTGTGAGGATGTTTCCTGAGTCTATGGAGTCTAATCTAATCAAGGCATCACTCCACTGAATGATTTATAATTTGAATAGGAAGAAGGTAGGGCCCGAAGGATATATCTTGTTGCCCACCAATTCTGCTTTCAGGATACCATGACGGGATCAGTTCTGCTCCACCTAAAACATTTGACATGATGTTGTGCTTCACCATAGGCCCGGGATAATAGGAGACCATGCACTTTGAAACAGTGAGCCAAAATATATTGTTTTACCTTTACATTACTTCTCTCAAGTAATTTAAAAGTTACTTGACACATTGTTAACCGGTTACACCAAGTATTGGGCAAATAATTTACAGACCCAAGCAAAAGCATTGTAACTTTTTCCATTTTCAATTGTATTATTATTTTTTAAATCAGGGAACACCCCCATGTTTTCTATTGCTAATTGTATTTGCTATCTCTTATTTATACAATAGTATTTTGATGTGATCTCAAAGAATAAGAACACAAGGGTGAGAGAAATGGCTCCTTAATTAAGAGTACTTGATGCTTTCTCAGATTTCAGGGGTACAGTTCCCAGCCCCCATTTCAGGTAGCCCATAATGCCTGCAGTGTCAATTCCAGAATATTGATACTCTCATCTGGCCTCTGCAGTCACCCAACATATATGAGCATACATATGTACAGTCACATGTATGTATTACTCATAAATAAAAAACAAAATAAATCTAAAACAAGAAAAATAATAATAAACATACCATTAAACTAATTAAACACACCTTTTATTTTAAAAGTCCATAGTAAAAGCAAATACATGCTTACAAACACACACACATACACACACACACACACACACACACACACACACACACACACATACACACACTGCATTAATAGATCCATGACAGGGTAAAGGGATAGAAATATTATCTCAATTTATACCATAACTAGCAATTTTATAAAAACCACTGAATTACATGTATAACATTTTAGAAGGCCTGACAATTGCAGAGACTTACATTTCTTTGAAGCTTTATATTTCTCTTGGAATGTTGGTAATAACTTGAAGTAGTACATGTGAAATATGACACAGAAAATCTGTCTGTGGTATTTCTTCAAAAACGTCAGTGAGAGTTCTTCAGCATTGAATAACTTCCACGAGAAATACAACTGGGGCCACACAAGTGAGCTGCACGTTTGAGAGAACAGGGGGATTGCTGATCCCTAGAATCCTGACACATGGAAATGTTCTTGAGATAAAATAAAGACAAAGCCCTGGATGGAAAGAGTTGAGGAAGACATCTATATGCAAATGTGACAGGGCTACAAGCGAATTGGCAAACCAAGTAATCCAGAGGTCCTTCCCAGCCTTGGTGAATGAACATCATTCACTCCATTCAGAGTCTGAACGGAATGAAAAGAAAAGGAAGGTTGCATTTACTTCCTGCTTAACTATTAAAAATGGCACATTTACTGGTAACACACATAGTTTATGGGCCTTTAGATAGACACTGGTTGCTACACCATAGATTTCCTGGATCTCAGACCTTCAAACTGCACAACCAGTTTCCTGGCTCTCCAGTTGGTAGAGAGCACATGGTGAGAACTCTCAGCCCCCACGACCACAGGAGCTGATTCCTTCCCCCAAGTATTTTGTATATGTAAAGCTCCAACATCTACATTCAAAATTATAAATGTCATGAGTATATCTGGCTGATTCTGTTTCTCTAAAGATCCCTGAGAAAAATAAGTGGTGCCTGGACCATCGAACTCCATCTTAGAACTCCCTAGTTTGCCTACAAGAAGTGGGTTCATTCTTGTAAGACGGAAAACCATTCTGCTTCCTAATACCTAGGGTGTGTCAACATATACATAATCTGTACATTTGGTAAACTCACCATTGTGTCACTGAGGTCTGTAACAAAAAAGACATAGGGGAAGAACGTCTGTCAGAGTTTTAAGACGACAACACTCTTCTACCCTGAAGCTGATAGAAAAGAGGTTGAATCATGGGCTGCTTAACAGAGATGCATCTGGTATTTAATATGCTACAAACGCCATTCTCTATGATGCATATAAAACAGCACACAAGAGAGATAAAAACTTCACAGAATTTACCTCAACACAGGAAAGAATCTCATCATTGTGGTTATGAGATTGATGACCAAGACTTTTTCTAAAGCCAAGAATACTCATCCCTATATTTCTTATATTTCCTATTATTTTTCTTAATATATATATACATATATATATATGTTTATTTGTTATAGCTTTCTTATGGTCTGTCTGGCTGTTTAGAGATGAAGACCTCTTGCTGCTTTCCTGGAGGACCCATGGTTGGTTCCTACACCCACTTTGGTTGGTTCCCAATGTCTCTAACCCCAATCCTAAGGTACATGACAACGTCTTCTGGCTCCTTTGTGTGTACCTAAACATATGGCATTTACATCTGCATAAGTAAAGGTAAAATTTTAAAAGAGAAAAACTATGATTTTTGTTTTGTTCTGTTTTGTTTTATGTAGCCTAGCTGACCTCAATTTTAGGACCTTCCTCTCTCAGCCTGAGTGCTAGGATTACAATTGTGGGGGTGCTGACCTCAGGTTCCTGGGGTGACATGGTCATTTTTCCTTTGAACTCTCAACTGCTGAGATTACCACAGGAGACCTGCATAAGAGTGGGCCTATTAATTTTCCATCATGGCAGTTGGGTACACAGGCCTGCTCCTCCCTTCAAATATATACGGGTTGTAAGCTGGAAGAGAGGCTGTTCTTCCATGATGTAAGCACCCCCAAGTTGTTCATGTAACCCCCTCCAACCACACTGACTAATGCACACAGATGGAACTGATCATTTCTGCCATTGGTACCCCGTCTGCATCGAGTAGAAGGTCTGTTCACGTCTCCCCAGTTAAAGTTCACAGGCCAACAACCATGTCATCCTTCCCAACTGAGGAACTGTCTATATACAAGGCAAACAGCACAGACAGGCAAAGCCAGGAGAGTTTATCTCCAGCCCCGCGTGCTTGACATTGGAGGTGGGCTCTGCGCTGCTCTGGCCTGTTTAGAAAGTGCATAGGAACAACAACAAGCATTTGTGCTCCCAAATGCTTTTCACTGAAGCATTTCAGTAGCTGCTTAAGCGAACTCGGTGTTAGCTTCAGCTGCCAATTTTAGAATTAAACGGCTTACATTACTACAACATTTTAGCGGAGCGTGTTTTCCAAAATAAATGTCTTTAAATCCGCACTCCCGCCAAACTGATTGGAGATGTGAACTCGGAAAATACAGCAAAATACTGCAGAGCCGCAGAGGGGAGAAAAACACGTGTTGGTTTCATACGGAAAAGGGCTTCTTCTCTCCCCCACCCCTGCCCAAGGCACACAGACTTCAGGACTGAACAAAGTGCATTCTGTGCTTCAGGATCAGAGCGCCCACTGTGGTGTTCACTGTTTTCAGTTAAAGGCGCATTAGTTATTCCATTGACATTTCTGTAACCTAAGTTTACATGTTGAGGCGAAGGAGAAGCTCCTCTCTGTTTTCTAAGCTGGAGGGTTTTACAAAGGTGGGGCTCAGAGCAGCGTAGGAAGTCCCACCACCAGGACTGAAAATAGCTGAAGTCGTACCTTCTGGGAGTAAGGATGCCACCTCTCTTCACGGGGGCCATCTTTACAGTGCTGGGAGGTAATGAGCCACAGAGTGATTATTTCAGGGCTATGTCACAGCAGTTGGCAAAGGAGTTTGGTTGTCACTGGGATGGCATTCCTTAGAAAATCTTGTCAGTGTGTACTGTCAGGAGGAGACAGGGAATCTTTATTCCACACTCCTACTTTCCCCTCCACCTGGGATGGAGGTAACGTCTGATTATGCGTATGGCATATAGACTGTTATTGAATTAAATGTGAACGCAGCCTTTTCATGTACCATACCCAAATTTTGAAACGTGGCCCAGTTTTCCTTCTATTTAAAATACATGGAGCAACATGTTAAAAGGATCACATAGTTAATAGCAGATGTGACAGTGACTTCTGTGTTCTCTTCCTGGGTACCAGCACTGACGATGGGATACTTTGAGGACTCGCTCTCTTGGCGGTCCATAGAATAGAGTAGTTGTGTTCTAACCAACTCACCATTTTCGTAAAATTGCCAGGGTGGCTTTGTTGCAACGCTAGCATCTGAATTTGTTTGATGTAAATGATTTGAGGGTGTCCAAAAGCCAAACCACGGATTAACCAGGGAGGGTTTATTTAAACTTGTATGCTCTCTTAGAAGCTTCTGGGTAAACTAGGAAATGAATGCAAGTTTGAGTAAAAGATATGTTTGCAGGCACTGCCTAGAAAGAATATCTGAGGCTTATTTAGCTAATTATTAGTATTCCTATAACTAGACAGAAAATTTTAACTAAGATCAGCCCTGTAAAATGCTTCATTGAACTGTCCATTAAGAGTAGATGCCTGGAATCCTAAAAGTTGCTGTACTTTTCTTAGTAGAAATATTCCAAAAATAATTGTACTCATGCTCTACAAAGTAAAGCATTGTAAAATTATAAAACAAGATATATGCAGGGTCACACACAGGGTCATACACAATCAGATAAGCTGTTTTATTTTTATTAAGTCTTTAAATTTTTAATGAAGCTGTTATATATATATGTGTGTGTGTGTGTGTGTGTGTGTGTGTGTGTGTGTGTGTGTGTGTGTGTGTGTGTGTGTATTGGGGGGGTCCTTTGCCCAGTTGCAGACTTTCCTCAAGTTCATACAGAAAAGGATGTCTTGCAGCCTGGTGCCCAGTTCCTGCACTGTGTATTCAGATCCAAGTCTGCTCCTAAGTTTCTTTCAGTAATATAATTAGGTCAAAGACTAAAAATACTGTCTGGCTTTCGGAAGGGGAGCTCTGTGCCAGCCAATCTAACAGAGCCGCATATGCTACGTAAACATGGAAGACTCATGCTTGCTTTTGATTACATTGTCTTCAACATTCTTCAGCTTCCATCACAAGAGGAAAAGGACATAGAAAATTCAAAACACGTTGTGCTAAGCATTTTTCCCCATTAGTGTTTAAACTCATGCATGTGGCGAGGGAAATAAAATCCTTGTGTTTCTGATTCATTTACACT
Organism: Rattus rattus; assembly: GCF_011064425.1. NCBI lineage: Eukaryota > Metazoa > Chordata > Mammalia > Rodentia > Muridae > Rattus > Rattus rattus. The sequence continues at coordinate 76,164,328 of NC_046168.1, read as the reverse complement.
TAACTCACTGCAATGTTCTTTTAAAAAAAATAGGGGGAGGGGGGAGAAGAAAAAGAAAAGAAGAAAAGAACCAAGAACCGCCTACAAGCCTTCAGAGCCTGGTTTTTCTTTTATTCGGTTCCATCATGTTGACTCACAGCTCAAGGTTCAAGGTCCGTGCACAGCGCTGCACTCATGTGGTAAGAATAAGCCTGAAACTTCACAAAACAAACGTGCTCCATGACCTTCTCTAAAAATAACCCTGGTTAAGCTTTGGGGGTGACATTGTGTCAGTTTAGTTTCCACCCAGAGTTAGAGTCAGAGTGAATGAAACAAAGGAAGAGCAAACAAGAAAGCACTGGAAGGAGGGGACAAAGAAAGAAAGTGCAGAGAGGGCCTTTCTAGAGCTGTTCCTTGCCCTTCTACTACTAGCTAAGGTATAGCTGAGTGAATGTATGACCCTTCCACTTTGGGCCACAAACTTCATATTTATTTAAAAAAAAACAACAAAAAACAAAAAAAACAAGGTCAGAATATGGAGTGTTGGCCAAAATGATAACGATGTAAACGATGTACGAGTCTATCTCTCACATCTTACTAAGTGATAGCAGTGGTTCACAGCCTTCCTAATGCTGGCCCTCATGTTGTGGTGACCCACCCCTCAACCATAAAATTATTTTCATGGTGACTTTATAACTGTAACTTTGATACTGTTATGAATGTACACATCTGATATGCAGGATATCTGATATTCAACTCTCCCTCAAAGTAGTCTCAACCCACATGTTGAGAAAGGGGGCTTTATAGGCTGACATCTGAACAGGAAATAAATTGAGCCAGACGACTAAGGGGATCTGTGATCAAGTGACTTACCCTAATGTAAAAGACTTTGTCTCTACACTTCACTAATATTTTGCAATGACCTAGCTGCCTCAGTTTCCCCAGCTTCACATTCCTATTTATTTACTTGCTTCACATTCCTATTTTCATTCCATTCCAAGGTCCTTCTTGATCTGTGGCTTGGTGTCAGGTGTCTGCCGTCTATAATCGATGCTTGGACATGAAGCATCTCCTTCCTTCTTAGCAAGAGATTTGGCCCAGAAAAATCATTCATTGTTTTTTGGTTTCTCAAACTCCTTCCTGTTTCCAGGCACAAAAGGCTCCCTGATGAAACAGCTCTTCCAAGTCTGAGGAGGTCCTGGGGATTTATTGCCATGTAGTGTATAAACAGACACTAAGCTTGCCTGCTTTCAGTCAGGTATTCTGGTCAAAACTTACATAGCATGACAAAGAATAAAAAATTTCCTGCCAACACAAAGCCACAGGAGAGTTCTTCTAGTATGTGTTACGTGGGTTTTTTGTTGTTGTTTTGGTTCGGTTTTAAACGAAAGTATCACCAAAACCTCAGAGAATAACATTTGTCCCTTTTCTTTTTTCTCATTTCCTTAGGGAAATTGCCTGGTGGCTACTTTGCAGTGTTTGGTGAAGGCAACCAGTGTGGGGGAGGAGACGTTGGGAACTGAGGGGGTGGGATGGGCTTTTGTACAGTCTCAGAAGTTCCTTCATTTAAGAAGCTCCAATTCTCAGTACACCAAGTGGTGACGTCACATTGTCAGTGCTCCACTTCTTCTAATTATGATTTTAACATCTTTTGGTTATTCTTCCTTGTGATGGTTTGTATGTACTCAGCCTAGGGAGTAGCACTATTAGAGCATGTGGACCTGTTGGAGTAGGTGTGGCCCCGTTGTAGTAGGTGTTCCACTGTGGGTGTGGCCTTTAAGACCCTCATCCTAGCTGCCTGGAAGCCAGTATTCTACTAGCCAGTATTATCATCAGATGATAATGTAAAACTCTCAGCCCCTCCTGCACCATGCCTGCCTGGATGGTGCCGTGTTCCCACCTTGATGATAATGGACTGAACCTCTGAATCTTTAAGCCAGCCCCAATTAAATGTTGTCCTTGTGAGTGTTGTCTTGGTCATGGTTTCTGTTCATAGCAGTAAAGCCCTCACTAAGACAGAAGTCGGTACCAGGGACTGGGGCATTGCTGTGATAAGCCTGACCATGCTTTTGTTTGGAAGAATGTGGATTTGGGGACTTTGGATTTAGAAAACCATGGAATGTTTTAAGTAGGTCTTAATCAGCTATCCTAGTAGGAATGTGGAAGACTTTGTTGCTGTGAGTGATTTGAAATGTGTAGACCTGGACCAAGAGGTTTTCAGTGGAGAAAAACTTCAGTATGTGACCTAGAGACTTTTTTTTTTTTTTTTTTTTTTAGTATTTTGGTGAAGAACGATTTTATCATTTTAAGTGTTTTTGTGACCATGTGTGTAAAAATAGTTTGCTAAGTTAAAAAAGAAAAAAAGAAAAATACTTGGTATTTCCTTGTTTCTGAATTCAGAATGTGGCTTAAGCTCCTCTCTGTTCTGTTTACCACTCACTAATGATCACTTCCCATCCAAATGCGGGAAGACTTTTGAACGTATATTAAAGTGCACGTAAGATTTCTGAGACATCAAATAGCTGGAATAACAAGTCAACATTTTGATGAGTTAAGTGTAAATTAACTAAAAACACATGTCCTGAATGTTCCTTGAAGCACAGATGGTTTGAGAAAGCCAGAAATGCATGGAAAAAAATATGGCTTTTATTTTCATGAACCCCCAAAGTTTAAAAAAAGTAGTTGAAGGCTAATGTTCTCTTTCCAAGTGTTGCTTCAGATTTTGAAAGGATAGTCCTTTATGTTTGTTTGTTTAGTTTTTAACCTTGATCTTCTAACAAATAGAATTTCCAGTCTTTCTTACCTCATCCTCTTACTCTAGAGTAAGTGGCCATCAAGGGGAGGAAACCCAACTCCTAAGAGGCGAGAGGGCCAGTCTGCTCTGATTATATTCTCTAGGCCACTAAAGCAGAGGTTCTCAACCTCTCAATGCAGGGACACTTTAATACAGTTCCTCCTGTTGACCCCCAACCATAAACTTATTTTCGTTGCTACTTCATAAGTGTAATTTTGCTACTGTTATGAATGATGATGCAAATATCAGTGTCTACTGATGGTCTTAGGCAACTTCTGTGGTCATGATCTACAGGTTGAGAAACATTGTTCTATGGATTGGGCAAAAAGAAAGTCTATGGCTGCTGAGGTGGGCGCAGAGGTCTTCTACTGCTGTGTAAGCCCAGTTGATAATGATGTGATCTTCTCCTTCCCTCCTTTCAGCAAGTTGTTGTTGATGTTGTTGTTGTTGTTGTTGTTGTTGTTGCTGCTGCTGCTGCTGCTGCTTGGTTCAGTTTTGGAGTTTCTATGGAAAGAAAGGATAATTAGTTTGAAGCAAGAGTCTAAATTCCTGCAGGGAAAAATAAAAACAATGACATATTACTGAACAATATCTAACAGCAACCCATTGTTACTGTTTCTGATACTCAGGACATCATTACCAAGGCTTGAGGTCTCCCCTTTCAAATTCATTATACCTTACGAGACAATAAGGAAGTATATTCTATATAATCTGTTCTTCCAATCATGTGTTCTTCAATTTGACATGTTCTACTTTCTAAGTGATGAAAGTGATACATAATTATGTGCCTTGTTACATACATTCTAAAGAAAATATAATTACGTTGCATAATCATGTCACTGTTGATCGTATACCTGCTGACAAAGGCAATGGCATAAGACTGTATGTGCTTTCAAACTTGTTTACATATGTGAATATACTTGTGGTTTTTCGTTTCTTTCTTTGAAAAATAAGTTTATACTATACCACATTGTTCCTACTTGTTATTGTCCTTAAAGGTTTATTCTTAAAATTCCTTAAATATCAGTAACTATAGCTCAAATATATTTTGTTCTTCTCTTGTTAATTGGTTTTGCTGGTTTTTTGAATGACATGACCTCACTGTGCAAGACAGACTAACCTTAAGGTAGCAATCCTCCTGTCTCAGCTTCCCAAATTCGGGGATTACAAGCATGTGTCATCATATCTGACTCAAATACATCAAATACTTTAAAAACTGTTTTAAAAACAGTTTAATCAGTGCATTAGTTAGTTTTCTGTTGTGATAAAATACCACAACCAAGACAGTTGATAGAAGAGTTGACCTGGATTTATGGTTCCAGAGACTTACAGTCTATGATGGTGAGGACATGGCAGAAGGCAGCAGGTATGGCGGCTGGATCTGAGAAATCACAGTAAAATCTAGTTAATTAGAAGTATCCTGAGTCTTTAAATTGTCAAAGCCTATCCCTTAGTGACATACCTCCTCTACCATGGACATACCAGCTAAACCTCCCCAAACACCAACAACCAGGGCCAAGTCTTCAAATGCATGAGTTTCAAATGCCTGAGGAATTTCTCATTCTAACCTGCTCAGCATCCTGTATCATTTTTGTGAGTGATATGTTCATTATGCAGCAGATATGCCCTTCTATCCACACTGAAGAGGTTTTTGATCAAAATCCTTGACCCCATGTCTTTCCACTCATTCAGGGATTCTGATTTCTGCAATATTGATTCTCAAAATTAGGAATCATTGGATGAATGTTGGTAATATACTTAACTTATGAAAGATAGAAATCTGTGAAGATGTCTATTTCTCCATATTCTTTTTGAATTTCTGAGAAATGATTGACAACTAGGAACTTTCCAAAATAATTTTCCATTCCAACAACCTCTGTTTTGCATAACTGAGTTTTGAAAATAAATTCACTTCTGTAAAAATGATAAGAAATTTTATAAAGAACACAAGACCAATGGTTAATGATACATGATTCCTAAAACAATTGAGTCAAGGCATATACTGACCCAAGAAGAAACTCACGAAAAATGAAGTAATAAAAGCAAGACACACAGTAGACCAAAACAAAGCCAAAGTTCTTGCCAAGGCTCACCCTGAATAGTACACTCTGAGGTGCACACAGCCCTTCTCCTGGTTCTAGCTTTGAGAAGGACAGTCAGTTTGCTGTAAAGCACACTTAGGCTGTGTGGATTTGTGTGGGTTAAAAATGCCATAAAGCATGAACTAATAAAAATGAAGTGATTGCAAGATAGCCAATGGTGTTAATATTATTTACTCTAGGTCAGAAGACCTTTGATATGCTTTCCAAGCTGATGTAGCAATCGTGTACTGAATTTGACCGAGTCACTTGAGCCTGGCAGTTCACGCTCAGGTTAGTATTCTTCAGATACAGGTGCTCAGTTGTTCCATTAACTTAATCCCTGGATCAGTCTAATCTTTAAAAACTACTATTTTAAGTCACATTACCACATTATGCAGAAAAATCAACATAAGGTATGTCCTTCTTTCTAGAATTCTATCTATTGAAATGCAACCCAGTTACAGTGTCTTTGTCCTTTTACATGTCACTTGACATACTGACATTTGTCACACTGCTCTTATGAGTCATGACATAAGTCATGCTTAATGTTTAATTGCAACATATTTGTACAAGACTAATTTCAATGGGTTCAATAGTATAATTTTATCCTTCATATCTATTGCTGTCATTTGCACTTTTTCTATCAGGGAGAAATATGATTTGCTCAAGTTAATCAAATTTTTTTTAATCACGTCAGTTCAAAAATGCAATACCTTGAATGGAAATTTAACCTTATAAATTCTTCGCATAACTATGTAAATATTTAGAGTTCTATCACATATGCAAGCTGGCCAAAGAATGAATGAAAACAAACAGATGATTATTCAGAAATAAACATCAAACAAAATGATAATTGATTGTATATATGATATTTATTGAGAAATCTTTATTTTAGCATTGTTTAAAAATTATGCTAGAGGCAATCTAATGAGAGAACTGATTCAAAAAGTCATGTTATTTTCTTATATTTGACCACTATGCTTCCAGCCTAAAGACAGAGCTAGTTCTATGGCTGCTGATATACTCTGATAAATATGTCATCAATAAAAGGTGAAAAACACAGGACAGTACTTCAAATCCTCCTAAAAAAGAAAGTGTCCCTGTGCAGGAGTGTAGAGTAACAGAATACCTCTGGGAGTAGAGCCATGAGATTAGGAATGAAGATGGTCTCTGTGGAGTAGCTGAGTACCTAGGAGATACAAGCAAGCAGGACAAGGTGATCGGCTTTCAATCTCTGATGCTAAGAAACTGAACATCCGTATGTAAAAGAATGAGACTTAGATCTGCATCTCTTGTCCTGCACAAATATTAACTCAAAATGGGTCAAATGCCTGAAACTCTAATACTGCTAGAGAAAAACACAAGCAAAGCAACATCAAGGCAGAAGTAAGGACTCCACAGAAAGGACTCTGGTAGCACAGAAAATCCTAAGAGTTGACAATTTGTTAAAGCTTCTGCCCAGGAAGGGAAAAAAGCAGCAGAGTAGGGAGAATGCCTGTAGAGTGGGGGAAAGTCTTTGTTGATTGTGCATATTATAGGAGATGAATATCTAAAACATACAAACAAACATAAACACTGCATAGGAAAAATCATCCAGTCAATAAATGAGCTACTGTGTAGACAAATCTCAAAGTAAGAAATACAACTCCAAAGGCTGGATGTGGTGGTGCATATCTTTAATCCAAGCACAAGGGAGTAGAAACAGATGGATCTTTGTGAAGGAGGTCAAGGCTGTCTTGGTCTATGTAGCAAGTTCCAAGCCAGGAGGTACTGGCTACCTATTCAGACTGTATCTCAAAACATAAAATAAAATGAAAAGAAATGAAAAGAAAGAAAACAAGAAGAATTACAAATGGCTAACAAATATCAGTCAGGAAGATACAAATTAAAACTGCTTAGAGGTTCTCTCTCAGTCCATCAGGAAAGGAAATGACAATAGGCACTGGACAGTATCTGGAAAAAAAAGAAGCTCTTATACGCTGGTGGTAATTGTGCAAAGTAGAGCAGTTGCTATAGAAATTAGTATGGACGCTCCTCAAAATAAAACAAACAAAAACAAAAAAACAAGACAAAACCTAAAAATAAAACTATTAGGGTTGGCAATGTGGGTCAGTGGATCAGACATTTTGCTCTGCAAGCATTAGGATCTGAGTTCAAATCTCCAGCACCTCCATACAAATAGAATATCCACTTGTTCCTTCAACCCCATCCTTGGGAGGAGAGACCTGCAGATCTGAGAGCTTGGTAGCATGGCAGGCTAGCTGAAATGGTAAGGTTCTGGTTTAGAAAGAGCCCTTGGTTCAAGACAATAAAGCAGACAGCCCTAGGAGAAGTCAACTAAGATCTGGAATTGGCCTCTTCGTGGGGGTGCAGAAGGACACAAACCCCATGTACATGCACAACATACCCACATATAACAGGAGAATAAAAAAGAGAATCTCACCGTGTGACCCACCTGTACCAATCCTAGGTGTACACACAAAGGACTCAGTCAGTGTGCCAGAGAGATCCTTACACATCATGTTCTCTGTTGCAAAACAGTCAGAAGATGAAGGAAGCTTGGAGATCCAGCAGGAGATAAATGAGAAGCAGGATATAGCATCATAATGTCACAATAAAACTCATAAAACTTTGGCTAACATACATTAAAGTGATTTAAAATTTTCTGCTTTCCTCACAACTGTCACCTTTTGGAGTGTCCTTTCCCCAGGAATTGCAAAATACCTATTAAAAGGAGAAGCAACTTAAAGGAGAACGGATTCATTTTGGTCCGCAGTTTAAAAGGATACAATCCATATGGTGGCAAAGGTATGTTGGCTAGAGCTTCATCCATAGACGTGAGAGCTTACAGATGGCTTATTAAACCAAAAGTAGACAAAGAAACTAACCAGCTTATGATCTCCCAGTCCAACCCCTAAGGTCCTGTATCTGCCAGCCCATATCCTAAAAGTTCCACAACCTCCAAAACAAGACGATGTTTCCCATTCAAACTGTAAAACAGTCCGACTTCCATTGTCTGATTCAGAGAATTGTGATAGAAACTTTTGCCAAAGAAATTGCCTCTGCATATGAACTGTCAGGTGAGGGAATTTCATCACAATGTATTTCAGAGACAATTCATCCTAGACAGGAATCGACAGGAGGAACATTTTCAACTGGATGATTGGAGAGAAGGAGAGAATAAAGAAAACAGTGAGCTATCAAAGGTAATTCACCTTTTGCTGTTGGGATCAAACCCCAAGTACAGCTATAAAATCCCCAGACAGGATCAAGAACACTTCCTGATTTGGTTTTGTTTTCTTTGGTTGGGTCCTCTGAACACAGTCTGAGTAAATTTCAGACCTGTTAGAAAAACTCTGCCCCTGTTTGTTGCCCATTGACTAAGAAAAAGACTTTTGTTGTAATGGGAATTCTTACAATAACATGATGGTATCTTCTTGCTTGGTCATTAGATGTACAAGGTCCAGGACTTCCTATAGTTCCTCAAACAAGGACAGAAAAATGAGAGTAAATTTAAGGGTATGAAGAAAATGGGAATATTGCTGAGGAAGCCATAACTATGACCAAGTCTGGTCAAACTCAAAGCAGAAGCTGTGAATGAAAGAAGAGCTAATTGAGCAGTTCAGAATGCTAGCACCAGATTGGACTAGCCACTTTTCCATATAGAACATGAAGGGGTCAGAAGACAGGACTTTACTGACCTTGCCTTGGTTTGCCTTAGAACACATGCAAAAGCCTACCTTCTAGGCTGTGTGTCATCCCCTTGTGTCAACCTGAAATACATCTCAACATTCACAATACGCAAAACGGGATTTGCTTGGCTTATTCTTAGATTTAATCTACTTCTCCTTGACGTGGTTCAATTAAAATCCCTATTTTTAATTTTCATTGTTATGGAAAAAATCAACAGGCCATTTATGTAATGCAAGGAAAGTGTGTGTGTGTGTTTGTGTGTGTGTGTGTGTGTGTGTAAATCACATTTGTAACAGACACGTGTGAAAGTTAGCTATGTAACAACAACCAGATATGTTTGTGTACAATAACTATTTATAGGGCATTCATATGCATTTCTAAATAGAAGTCTGGGTTTGACTCTGACTCTGCCCCTTCATCATTCAATTCCTTCGAAGCCCCCAAAGTATTTCCTGCCTTGGGTATTCATCAAAGTGCTGGAAAATTACACAAGAGCAATCAGATAAGGCAGCTAATATGGCTGGCTCCAGTGTGACTGCTTTCCTCCTTCCTCTATGATTAATTACAACTAAATTGATGTTACTAGCAATGATTAATTTACAACTTAGGTGCAAAGTAAATGAACTAAGCAAATTGGAATTGGCACCAGCAATCTCTTAAGCCTCAGCCAAGCACCCAGATCTTAAGCTACTGTGCACAGGGTAGTTTCTCCCCCCAATGGATTAAATATGTAAACGTCTTCGTTTTATTTACATATGTGAGTTTTCTTATACAAAATTAAGTATCAAAAATAATCTCACATTCTATTTGGCTATAATGCGAGTGTGTGTGTGTGTGTGTGTGTGTGTGTGTGTGTGTGTGTGAAGAGAGAGAGAGATGCAGACACAAAGACACAGAGACACAGAGACAGACAGACAGAGAGAGACAAAGACAAAGACACACACACACACACACACACACACACACAGAGAGAGAGAGAGAGAGAGAGAGAGAGAGATGAAATTACCTATTGATGCTTTTCTCAGAATATCCTGTCATTAAGTCTATATAAAATTTATTTCCCTAGAACGGACATACCTTTTAGCAAGAATGGACTAATACTACCTCTGACTTTAACATCCCCCTGTTGGAGACGGCTGTTTAATTGTCTTCCCCTGTACATTGTCCCACTCTGAGGACTCTTTGTTCTGCTCACCTGCTTATCCAAATTCCTTAGGGGCCTGATACACATTTTTTTCCAGCTTTTTTGGGGAAACCTTTGTCCTTTTAAGTTCAAAGCAAAAACCAGGAACTTTAGTTCAAAGGCTGGGCTACACTTTTATTTCAAATACATTGCTTTAGCTTAAAAAAAGAAGCTTTCTGAACAAGAAGGGTCCTCTTCCTTTTAACTGGGACTGCTGACACTGTTCTAATTTAATTGCCCCCATGACCACATTTGTGTGACTCTGTCCTCAAAACATACAAAGATAAGTGAGTAGAGGCACCTTGAAGAAAGATAAAGACTGGTAAGGAACTTGATCTCCATATAATTGTGAAATTATATGTGCTCTGGATTGGACCCACAAACAATAAGTTGTTCATAGAAATTCGAAAAGGAAACTTACTCACAGATTCAAAGTTATTACTTCTAGTTCCCAACTTGGTATTTACTTTTAACAAGAGCCTTCGTATTTAACATTGAAACGCAGCAACAACATTTCATAATTTATGCCACGGGATCATATTTTTAAGGAATTTTGAAAGACTAAAGGACAAAATACCCCACACATTAAATAGAAGACGATTGGTACGTTTGGCCACTTAAGCCTTGTGACCGAGAGAAGAGTAAGTTTGGCATTTTGAAACTACTTCATGATATAATGTTACATAATAATATAACATATAATAAAACCGCAGTATGAGGGTAAATGTACTTATGCAAAACCTCATTGCTAAGGATCTATTTTTTTCAGGCCCCTCGTGTAATTTTTGGAGCTACAAGGAACAGAATATTAAGTCAACTGTCAGATGAGTGGTGTAGCCTTCCTTGGAACCCACTGTGATAATGTCCTCTACTGATAACCCCCATTGTCCATTAACTATATATCTTTTACATTAAAAACTAAAATCTTTTATAATCCTGCTGGTAATGGCCAGAGACCAGTCTTGAAAAGGCAAGGAGAAGGACTCCATTCTGACTCTTAACTCTATTATAATACCAACATCTCCAAGCATTGCCCAAGTTACCAACCACCTTCCCAGAGGTACTCATGCTTTCTCCAGTCTAAAGCTCTATTCCTTATGAATATTTTACTTCATTATTCAATCACTTCTGATTGTCAATTCATGCCCCATTTCTTTTTATTCAACTGCACACTCTGAAAGAGCAAACCTGGACTGACACTTTTTTACTGTCCTCGAGACCAGGTACACCAGGGACATTGATCTCAGGTCCTCAAAGTTTTGATGTGTCCAGATCACACAATGTAGATTATAGTTTCCCTCTGTCTATAAGTAAACATGAAAAAGAAGAAATAATGTCTGAGGGGAAAAAAAGAACTCTCTATCTCCCTGTGGCATCCATAATGTCTGGTGATGGCTGTGTGCCCCTACTCTGTTCATATCACTCCCTACCAAGGGAATAAGCTGTTCCCACCTTCTAAATAAAACACAGGTAAAAATCAGTGCTCCAAGGCCTTTGATGGTTGTGTCATGCTTTTTCAGTACCCTTGGCAATTCCAGTGTTCTGGCCACTGCCATTGTCCTGAAAAAGTTGCCTCATCCTGTTAAATTTTTAAAGTCACCAAGAGGAATCATTATGTTCACACAAATAATTTTTTTTTAAGTTAAGATGCATTAGCCAGAGTTAGTCCAGGAATCAAGCAATACACAGCTATCTGAGATTGTGTGCCTCCGGGCACAGGAGTACTCACAGAGGAACAAATTATGTATCATAAAAACAAATGATCCTGTGGCTTGAAAGTGAGAGTTTTATAAACAGTCTCATTATCAGGAAGAACCAAAATAATGGAAGAGCAAAAATCATGAATCCCAAACTGGAGTATATCATGCACTCTACCACCCCCCCACACACACACACCTTTTTCTCCCTTCTTCCCTCTGCCTCCTTCCTCCTCCGCCACCTTTTTCTTCTTCTTCTTCTTCTTCTTCTTCTTCTTCTTCTTCTTCTTCTTCTTCTTCTTCTTCTTCTTCTTCTTCTTCTTCTTCTTCTTCCTCCTTCTCCTTCTCCTTCTCCTTCTCCTTCTCCCTTCTCCTTCTCCTTCTCCTTCTCCCTTCCTTCTTCTTCTTCTTCTTCTTCTCTTTTCCTCCTCCTCCTCCTCCTGTTTCAAATATGACTACATATTTGAAATTATTGGCCATGTTTTAGAACTTTAGGATATATTCACCTTTAGTAATCCATATTTATGGAATTTGAGTGTTTGCTGTGGTTATAGTAGTGAGCTAATCTCCCTCTTCATGGGACTAAAGCCTGTTCTTCAGGAGGGAAGATGTGTCTACTCTCTCATTCTTTCTCTTAGAGATCTGCCAAACGGTCTGGGACAGCACATACAGATATGACCAAGTTACTCCTAGTGCTTCAATTGTCCTAGCCTTTCCCACACAGCAGTAAGAGGCACTTTTAACTCCGTCAACATCACAATCCACACAGGGGTTAGACTCATATATTTGATGACTCATCATTATGGTGCATATTTCGCTTTCCCAATTACAGACCTGCCCTCATTCACCCTTACAGCTTTTGGTGTCACAGCCTCTGATGTTTCACTGACAGAGTCTTACCTCACCTTGCCAAGAGTCATGGCAGGGTTCTCGATACACTTCCAAGACAGAGTGCAGGAACAAATTCACTCACTTGCCCATCTTTCTTCGTGATGCCTTCTCACAACTCCCCAGGAGAGGAAATGGCAATTTAAAGGCCTTGATGTAGAATGACTTGGAGGACTCCCTCCAGGAAAGGCACTTTGTGGAATGTGGGGTGACATGAATTCATTTTTGGAACAGGCAGACTTAGCCTTCAAACAGAGAAGGAAATCTAGCTTCAGAGAGAGAGGTGGTGGCTCTGTTCACCTTGGTTCTTGACAGATGTTCTATTTCTCAACTCTCTTTCCTCATGAGACTCACCTTTGTTCTTTTCACTGAATTCAGCCAGACACTGCATTACACATCTTTCCTCTGAAAGCTAGCCCATGATGCACTACACAGACATTGTCTTCTAAGTCACATTCTTGAGGGACACCACAGTGACCGCAATTATGTGTTCAATGCTCTCCAAGTATAGACATTTCTTTAGTTTTCAGAAAGAAAGAAAGAAAAAGAAACCCTCTGGCACCTCCTATTTCCTGTCTTCACTCTCTGATCAGGGGCACTGCTGTCCTGTCTCCCACATCTCTCATTCATTGTTCTGTGCCCCTGCAATTCATCCATACCAGGACCAGCAAAGCCTCGCCTATGCACTCTTTTTCTAGACCGAATAAGGAAACAACACAACAAAAGCCTAAAGTAAATTAACACAGTTAAGAAACAGGACCACTTTAAGAGTTCAAGTGCAGATAAACTACTTGCAAATGAAAAACTATTGACTAAGGGAAAAGATTGCAGAAAATAATGAATAGTAGCTTCACTACATCAACACCGGAGCTAAGTCTGATGTAGAAGGTGGTGTTCAAGATGGGTGATTCAGTTTAGGGTCCAAAATGAGCTGTAACTGTAAAGTAATTAAATTGACATTATTAATGACTCGCAAGCTGGCTCCTAAATCAATTGTAAACCCTGGAAATAATTACCACCCCACCAAAACACTGCTCAACAGCTTTTGTTTGCATACAGAATTGCTAGTGATGTGTGTCTTTAGTTCCCAGCAATTTAAATACATAACAACGTATTACCCAATAAATGTTTATTAAATTCTTATGTGTCCAGATTTCTTCTGAGCATTAGAATATTTCAGTGAATAAGACAAACAGGAAAGGAGGCAGGGACAAGCAGCAGAAACATGCGTGATACTATATTCCTGCATCCCAGTTCTTAGCAGTTGGGATGCTGAGTTGGGGAGATTGTGAATTTGAGAACAAGCTAAGCTGTGGAGTAAGGCCCTCTTTCAAAACAAACAAACAAACAAGCACTAGGCCCATGGAGCTTGTCTCCTGCATGGAAACAATGAAAAAGAAAACAAATACACCATAAGTAATAGTCAGCTGATAAGTGCTATGATAGAAGTTGAGAATTAGAAATGAGAGCAGGAGGGTAGGAGTGATTGATAGAATTCTAGAAGGTCGACCAGGTTATCTCCCTAGGAAACAGTTAAAGATGGAGCAGAGGGAAATTACAGACTGTGAAGAGAAAAGAACATATCAGTAGATATCAGCAGGTGGCAAAGTGAAGCCATCAGAAAGGCCAAATGGCTGGCATCAAAAGGGCAAGGAGCAGCAGGACGGGAGATCAGGACACCAGGCGAAGTCACCAGCGTAAGCTGCCCTCTCTGAAGATTTGACGGTTTTACTCTGGTGAGATCAGAAGACTTTCCAGAGTTTGATATGATCTGATTGATCTGATCGGCTTTAATGGGGTCATTATAGTTGTTGTGCTGAAAACACACTAACTGGTGGGAACCACGGGGAGATCACGGGAAGCTGGACACATTCATCTAAGGAGATAAGCGTGCATCGGACCAACAGGTTAGCAGGGGAGGTGATGAAACCCGACCAAGCTGAGGATGAAATTAGAGGACAGAATTCAGCAGAACTTGGTGCCAGGTGGGATTTGAAATGAAATAGGAAGAAAGGTCCCAAGGATGAGCCAAGGGAAGGATCAATAGGCCACTCAGCGCTACATAAAACTGTGTATAGAGAATACTGGGTGAAATCAACTTGGGAATTACTCCAATATGACTATCCTCATGCCCTTTGACAACAAAACAGCACTTCCTAGTCTAAAGACTGAAGTTGAGATTAAAACCAAGAAGAGATGCTTAGGGCCATGATCCTAAAGAGCATAGAGATTTTAAGATCCCAGATCAAGTACGGTTCTGAACGCGCTTAAAGAATTTCTCTGGTACTGAGACAAATAATTTCTGTCAGTCGCAAACAATTCTACCCTGACACTAGTCACGTGAAAAGGGTAGGGACTTGACAGGTCCAGAGCATAGTCCTTTCGGGAATCACCTCACTTGACACACAAATGTCAGAGTTCTAGGAGCTTTTACATTTGATAATTTACCAAGATTTTCTACAGAGTTCAAAAAGAAAACACTCTATGTACAATTACACTTTTATTATGAAATATGGCTTTTTTGTAATAATTTAGGGTTAAAGAAATGAAAAGGACCTTAGGTGTGAAACAGGTTCACTGTATAACCCTTGCAAAGTTGCAGGGGTCTGGTGAAACAAAATAGCCACATAAAATTTCATAAAACAGATTTATTACGACCAGATAGGCAGCAAAGGAAAGCAGCAGCCTTAGAGTTCTGCAAGGCTCACGGAGCCAGTCGAGACAAGATGGAAGCCTGTCTGATTTCTACATCGGTCTCATATGCTTCCCACTGAGGTCCCCTGAAAAAAATGAGTGCATATAGATTTGTCCTTCAAACAACACACAGTTCCTGGTAAGGCTAGTCCAGGCTGACCAACCCGTCTCTGTCTTGGGGTCATCCATTCTCAACACATTCTTAGCATGATTTATGAAAACTACAGACAAGATGACGGGACATAAGAACTAAGTCAGTCTGGGCCACTTGCAGGAACTGTACTGCAATTTCATGTCCCAAGCTCAAGGTGAGTCAACATTTTGGCACATTGGTGTGTGACAATGACCGGAAAAGCTCAGCTAACTAGCAGTGTTTAGAGTTTTGCTGATGTTTTATTATATAGGCAAGAAATCAACTTCCAGCTTCCTTCTGCTTAGGCCAGGCTAATATCATGCGGTCTGAAGTCTAATCACAGGGTTGATCATTCCAAAATGGTCCACTCATTTGAAATTACTATTGGCTTGAAATGAGTCATTTCCTGACTAGAAATTCAAGTGTGATCCCAGGAGTCACCAGACATATAAAAGACTCTTCTTTTACTCAAGACATTCAAAATATACATAGAATTTCCTTTCTCAAACCAGAGACAAAGGCCAGACAAAATTTTACTCTACAATATACTCCTTTCCTGAAGTACCTATAAATACATAACTCTTCAACTGTTCCTTTGACGTAGTTCTAATATCTTACTGGTCCCCCTCATTGATTAATGGGTATAATAAATACTGGCCATGTATTCATTATATAATTGCATGAAAGTAATGATTTAACCTTTTTGAAATTTAAACTTTAAAAAGAGAATTAAATGAGATAACCAACAGAATAAATCAAGAAGACAGATGCTCCAAGGAGTTCCCCTAAGTAGTCTGTGTCAAGGTTTAAGAGATAAGATGCAGTCGCCATAAAAGTCACAGGAATGACGAGTGTCACCCCCTCAAAGAAACGAAAACAAACAAACAAACAAACAGGAAAGTAAGTTTCCCAGAAATTCAAGTAAGAATTTAGCTCCAGGAAAAATTTATCAAATGAAGAGAATTTGCTTTAAAGGTGAACACAATATCAGGGGGTTGGGTAGAGAAGTCATAGGGTCAAGTGAAGATTTTATTTGCTTTTGTTTTAAATGGAAGAAATAGGATTCTGCTTATGACATGATAGAAGTAATTCCCTGCGAGGGCAAAATGGATGAGGCAGAGAGAAAAGCTAGAAGTCTGTGTCAGCCTTCAAGTTCCTCTGATTCTCTGATATTCCCTGATTTATTTTGGGACCTCAAAATAACTTTATGAAGTCAACTCTTTCCATATTCACATCACTGAATTTCCTCAAACTTCCTTTTTGAAAAATAAAAAAATTTAAAAATCAAAGCTATACTGATTTACAGCAAATTAAACGAAGGGAACACACAAGATGAGAAAAGATGTTAAGACCGACTAGATGCAATCAGAGACATCTGGGTGGATTTACCACCACAGCTTACACACATCTGGGGGGTGTTAGAGCTCAGGCTCTGGAAAATCATACATTCCTAAATCTGATGTTGGTTTGGAAGAGTGACTCCTCGTATCCTTAAATTACAGATGCCTCGTTCGGGGCAGGAAAATCTCATAAGCATGGGACAAGTTACAATAGAAAACAAACCCCAGAGATTTCCAGCCTGTGATGGTGCAACCTCTCACCAAAACAAGAGCTGAGATGTTGGTGAGAACAATGCCATTTTATTGATGGCATCCAGATATTGGCTAGCCCATTGGCACACAAAGTGTAGGTACACCCAAAGCCTTCTGTTTCCCACCATCTAACCCTGTACCATTCTCCCGTCTTCCAGGTTGTTCTGATTGCCAGATCCCACAGTGAGAATCATACTTAACACTTTCTTCCTCTCCTGGCATATAGATTTCTGTCATCACTTATGAATCCTGACAGCTTCTTACAGGGTTACTGCCTTTGTGTTCTGTGACTTGGTGCTATCTAAGGGCCAAGCTGCTGTGAAACTTACCCTAAGTATTTTTCCGCTACATAAGCTTCAACTCAACTAGTTAATCCTCCAGGCAAAGGCAACCTTGGTTAAAGTAGGAGAAAACAGTAGTGTCTGCCTCCAGGGGATTCAAGCACTGGCTGAAGCAAGCATCCTCAGGGAACACTGATTTGCATAGAATTGTACAGCAACAGGACACAACCCAGGACAGCTCTCCCAGCAAAGCATGTCTGACCCTTCTGAGTCAAACAATACAGAACCTTTATTCCTGTGGGGAATTTTGGGTTAGAGAGTTCCTGGAAGAAGGGGAGAAAGACAAGCCCTACTTAAACCAATACTAAGAAGCACAGTGAGAGAAATTCCCCTTCAAACAACCCGTTAAAGTAAAACCACGGAATATCATTTCATGTGTGTACACACGCTTAAAATTATGGAATGTGCAGCCAGCACACGGTAGATTTCCCAAAGTTAAAAGAACACATCCGTCAACCAGAGTAAGGACCTATCCTATTTCTGGCCACTGAGGAGCAGTCCATCCTCTTCTCAAACTCATAAATAGAACCCCCAAATAACTCAGAGCTGTAGAGCAGCACAGGCTTACATGCTTGCCCATGCTGTAGAGTACATTGTGTATGTTCCCCCTCGTGTCAGTAAATGCACTCGGCTCTGTTCCTCTGTGTCTTATCCAACTCCTTGTTCAAGATACAAAAGACCTAGACACTGGAAACGTTTTAAATGTACTTTATTTTTTAAAGAAGCTTGGGGAATTGACTATAAAAGCATTGCTGACTCATTTGAAGAAGGTTAAGGTTGGACGTAGGAAGGAGCCCATTAATCCCTCTACCTAATTTTGGGAATGCAAACCCCTGGCATCTCTAGACGGTCATTATTGGAAGTGATTCCTCTCTTGTAAAGCAAATTCGAAAAATTCACAACAGTTTCTTCCACTCACTCTCTTCTTATCCAAAAAGACAAAAGCTTGAGTGAGATGTTCTTCAAGACACCTTTTTATTTTTAGTGTGATCTGGGAAGTGACAAGTCTCAGTGACTAAGCGGGTCAGCATTACCGTGTGTCACCATGATAGGAGGAATCACCCTTTAGAATCATCTGCCACAGGATTTTTCTCCTATAGTTCAGAATGGTGGTGGTATGATGAATACAGCCATTTAAACATGGTGACTTGCAGGGTCGGGGAGCTGGCTTAGTGGATAAAGGCGCTTGCTGCCCCATGTGATGATGTGGGAATTCAGTCCCTGAGATTCAGGTTGGGAAATGAGAAAAGAGACTCCTGAAAGACCTCTTGCGCCATCCACTCCTGAAAAGACCCCCGGAGAGGACCTTTCCCTCAAGAGGAGACCCCCAAGCACCCAATGACCGAACCGAGGCCACTCGGATGCAATCAGCAAGAGGGTTTATTGGAAAACACAGGTACCTGCGGGCACACAGTCTCTTCGGAGGACTTGCGCGCCCAGCAGCTCCAGCATGGGACTTTTATAGGGTTTGGGGAAGCAGAAGCGGGCGAACAGAAGCAGATGCATAGTTACGGGGATTGGTGGATTTAAATGAGGCATATAGACATGTTCACATATGATTGGTTATTTCACAAGATGAAGTAATAAGGTATTGATAAACACATTGGCAGGTTTGAAGCATATTCGAATGAGGTTGTAACATGATAAAAGAGTACGTGCGGGCTGGGACGTCCTGAATGTCGGGGGGCTAGGGACTTATCCTTCCTGCCAGATCCGTATTCTAGTCTGTTCTGCATTCCTTTCCTTTTATGGTCTGTTAGTTTTAACGGTGACTCGGCCCTAGGTATCTGGGCGTGCCTGGGCTCATTCAAGCCTGTTGCAGCTCTGAGTTAAGACTCATGGAGTGGGTCTTTCACTCCCATCCACTTACAAACGCATGCATGCACACGCATACAGAAACAAGAAAGAGGGAAAGAGACTGAGAGACTGAGAGACAGACCTGTAGCATCCACAAACAATGTCGAGTCATATTTTAAAACACACTAAAAGTTGCGTAGAGCTGAGGAGGATGCTTTGCTAGCTCCTCAAGCCTCTATCTCTTCCACTGTTCAGTTTTCCAACAGCTGCTTCTATTAAACACTTACATCCGGTCTTGATAGCCCAATAAGAGCAATAAGCACAAAAGTCAAAGAGCAGGTGTATTGTGCAGAGCATTTGGGGGGATAAGGGCACTGCAGCTTCAAAAAGATGCGCTCTGCAGACAGCCAGTCAGTTCCATTGGATAGACCAAGAAAGTGACAGCTTTGTTCTCTGTTAATTTTCTTGGTTTTAATTCCTTAACTGAAATCACGGAGCTGTCTGGTATATTCCTTTCTTTAGTACTCTGTTCTTTTTGAACACCATTTCCCATCAGTTCTCAAGAAAGAAAATCAACTCTGTACTGTGTCCTTCCCAGTCTTGCTACTCTTGGGAACCTCCATCGAAAACATTAAGTTAAATCTGCAGAAGATTCCAAATTGTTCTTTCCACTCTTCATTTAGGACTCTTCCCTGAGCTTGGCTTTTTATAGCCAGCAAAGCTCCAGTGTATCATTCATCTAACAGCCCTTGACATTCAAGGGCTCAAGGTATTGAAGCTTCTGCTCTAGAAGCTAGAGACTCATCAGTAAACAAAAGATAACATAATAGATTTTTGAGGGAAAGAAGAGAACGTGTGAATAAATCCAGAGGCTACTATTGAGAATAAAGAAGGGGGTGGAGATGGGGATGAAATTGTTGATAGAACTGCCAAGGAAAATCTGTGCAAGAAATGGATCTCAGAGTAAAGGACTTAGAGTACCAGACTAGACGGTTATACTTTTTCTTTCCTTTTTTAAAATTTCTTTTATAATGTCCAATGTATTTGACTTGCTTTAACTTAAAAGTGTCTTTTTAGGAAGACTCGTGAGAATTTAATAAAGAAAAAAAATACCCTCAAGTTGGTACACGTTGGTAATAAGAATTTGATCAAAAAACCTCCAGGAGACATTTGACCCAGACCCAACCCCCAAAGAGGCCGGGGCCTTTAGCATTTTGATAACTACAGTTACTTTTATAAATCTCCTCTCTTTCTTCTTGCTGATGCTTTTACTGAACCATTTTTCTGAACCAAAGGAAGCTCTTTGCTTTCTTCCTAGGACCATTTATGTAAGCACAGGTTTCACAGGGGAAGGAAATAAACCAAAGAAAACACACAAAATTACCTTCTTTTTTTTGATATCATACAGAATCAGCAGAATGAAAGAATAAAAGTGCATACCTTTAATCCAAGCACTCTGGGAGCCAGCCTGGTCTACATAGAGAGTTCCGGGACAACCAGAGAAAAATAGTAAGACTTAGGGTTGGTGAGATGGCTCATCAATTAAAAACACTGACAGCTCTTCCAAAGGTTCTGAGTTCAATTCCTAGCAAGTACATGGTGGCTCACAACCATCTGTAATGAGATCTGATGCCCTCTTCTGGTGTGTCTGAAGAGAGTGATAGTGTACTCACATAGGATAGATAGATAGATAGATAGATAGATAGATAGATAGATAGATAGATAGATAGATAGAAAGATAGGTAGATAGATAGATCATGAGACTCTATGAAAAACAAAACAAAGGAAAAAATACAAGGATAGAGGAAAGTAATAGAGAATTATGCCTATGTCAAAAGATCACCATTCCGAGTCTAGTTAAATCCAACTAAACCTTACCGATTCATCTGTTTTATTCTACACCATAAATTAGCTTCAAAACAGCCCAATTATCAATACTGTCCATCACAGCTGGACTCTGCCTTCAAATGTAGAAATCAAGTCTGATTTCACTGCCAACATTCTTCCCAGGGTGTTGACATATTGAGAAAGGCAAGAAGCCACCGAAGTCGTGTGACATTCATGTCCAGCCCCCATTATGGCATTGTCCCAAATTTGATTTGGTTTATTGTTTCTTTTTCAAACTTTTTATTAGGGAAGTCAAAGGGATCTCACGTGTAAAGACAAAATTAAGTGATAAGATAGCAAAAGATAGATTCAACCCCGTGATATATATTGAGTAATCGAAAGACATCTCTTTCCCTGTGGTGTGGAAGCAGGACAAAAGGACCATCATTACTTATCTACCGAATTCTTTAGCCCAAATAGATAACAGTGAACATTAAATAGAAGGCAGAAAATGGACACTGAATTAACTTCCTTCATTTGTTAAACTTTAATTTATAAAGATGGTTTGTTTTAAAAAAAGTATTTTATTTTTATTTGTTTGTTTAGACACACGTGTGCAGTTGCCCCAGAAGGCAGAAGAGGGTTTTGGCTCCCTCCTCTTTTCTACTACAGGGGTCTCTGAGATTGAACATGTTCACACTGACCTTTCCTTTCAAGGGTGGCTACTAGGAGACACTGGCACTGGATGCTTTTGACAGAGATCTCACGCATGCTTGTCTGCTTTTCCCACAGGTCTCTGGAATCTGCTCCAACAGGAACCAAATTCTGACCTCACATCCTACCTACCTACTTGGTCGTCTATGTTGGTCCCTTAGTGTGTCTCCCATTGGAATCATCACCAGAATAGTCATGTCCGCCAGCAGTTTTTATCTCCTCTTCTGAGCAGTTGGCACTGTTGCCTGTAACATTTATAAAGATGAAAAATTTGGACTCCATGCTTATTTTATACATCAGTAAATTGGGATAGGGAGGGTTTACATCATCAGCTTAAGTGTAGATAGTTAGCAGTAGCAACATGGCTAGCATCTCACCCCAGGCACACATGGCCCCAAACCCATGCTCACAATTAGCATTGCACCCTCTACATCCTACAGACTCAAAAGCAAGAAGTCTCTTAGGAGGAAGTGGCAGCAAGGCCCTTTGTCTCTATTTCCTGCTTGCCGGTTGAAGAGGACACATTCGCATGCATTCACGGGATCTCCGGCTCCCTTCACAGCTCACTCTCCCTTTGCAAACACTAGTGATACTAATGGCACTAATTCCACCTGGATCCCGGTCATGTCCAGAGAGGTGAAACAGGTCAAATGCGGTTTAATGCCTTTTTATATTAGGACCCATAATCTCTTCTTATCAGAGCACTAGACTCTGTTCTTTATTTCCTTAATAGGAGAATTGGTGGGGGAGGGGGCAAGCAGCACACAAACCCACAAGTACGCAGAAAGCTAGGATTGATGGGAAAAGTATACAGAGGAAGTAGGGTTTCTCACTGGGCAGACTCTGGCGCGGCTCACATTTATGGTTCGTGGTACCAGGACGATGACCCACAGAACAAGTTAGAAGTGGGGAGCATTGACTTTTCAGCAACTCTGGCTGGGTCTAGCTGGGTTCGAGTCTGGCGTGCAGTGTAGACTTGAGGCTGCTTGACTTTGTTCCAGCCCTGGTATGTTACCAGTCAGCTAGCAGAATGATCCCATGGTTCCTTTGGCATGGGGTATAAGAAGAGCCTGAGTTATAGAAGAGTATTATATCACAATCTACCCAGGCATCCCTGCACGCTATTAGCCATGTTCATTTTGGGTGGAAACAATTGAAAGTCCAGGCTATTATTTACAGCAAATACTGGGCAGAATAACCTTAAGACCCTAGGTTTATTGACAGGGATACTGAAGTGGTGATAGGGATGCGGTGGTGTCGTGCGATGTCGTTTGTGTTCAGTGTGCAGTTGTGCTGATTAAAACCCTACAAGCCAGATACTGTAGCCATAGTAAGTGTTCCTTGTAATGCATTTTCAACTACAAAAAAAAATTGCTTCAGAAAAGAGCATTTAGAAAACTAATTCTACTGAAGCCAACGAAGTGTTGACATGTTGCCTGATGCTGATTTGTTAGAGGGCTTGTTTTTAGTTATAAAGTCTAATCCTGGAGGCAAAATCAGTGGCTTCTCCGTCTAGTGCTCAGGAGAACAGTGTGGCCGTTTGTGTGGCCTGCAGCCTCTCATTAATTCTTCCCCTTGCTCAACTTCTCCCTCACCTGACGCTACAGAATTTCAAAGCTGATCCCAGTCTGGAAACCAGTCTTATGGAGATTGCCTGGTTTGCTGCTATGCCCTGTGAGAGAACCCCGTGGTCTGTACTCCAGAGTGTTGTTCTTTTTCATTATTTGAATTGTGACTATGTAATGTGTCCCTCCAGGGGTTCTGTCACTT
This sequence comes from Rattus rattus, assembly GCF_011064425.1. NCBI lineage: Eukaryota > Metazoa > Chordata > Mammalia > Rodentia > Muridae > Rattus > Rattus rattus. The sequence goes on along the minus strand of NC_046168.1, from coordinate 76,141,145 downwards.
GCAGCTTTCCTAAAGTACCTTTTCACTACAAGTTAACTCTGGGAAGAAAAAAAAAAAAAAAACAGGTAGCAAATGTTTACAACTTAGCAGAGATATAGCACGAAATAAAAGCTGATTATTCACCTCAAACTAGGCCATCGGCTCCCACAGACAAACCATCAATGCTTGCACTGCCTGCTGCCATCTCACATAAAAGCAGGCACCTCTTGCGTTCTAAATGGGCACACAGGGAAGCCAAATGCACCAGTCAGTCAAGGGATGAAAGAATGTTCATGAATGAAGGGAGTGGTCAGCACAGAAAGCTGATCACCTCTGAACAGGATAAACAATGTCAAAGGGAGAGCACACAGCAGGCATTGATAGGGAGCAACTCTGTGTCTCAGAGCTGTTTGAGCCATGGCAGTACTTTGGTGGCATCCTCAAGAAATCACATGGAAACAAGGTTCCTCATAGAGTGGTGGAGAGACCTCTCCTTTGTCTTGTTCGCTTGAGTCTAAGTGTGTGGATTTACTACAGGCTATATATACCAACACTCACCTCTAGATACATGATGGAATGGTCCATGCCTGCTGTATGCTTAGGACATTGTACAGTCTCAGGCCATCAGATTTAAAAAAAAAAAACAAAAAACAAAAATATAGTAACACATCATAAACGAAGTATTTTAAAGTGAATGATTCTGTGGCATTTAGTATAGTCAGTGTGTGTGTGTGTGTGTGTGTGTGTGTGTGTGTGTGTGTGTGACAGAGAGAGAGAGAGAGAGAGAGAGAGAGAGAGAGAGGCTGTCTCCAACCATCATGGAGCCGTGAACAAATCCAAACTCTGAGAGGGTGAAAGGAAAGCTCACTCACAAGAGTGGACACTCCAGTCCAGAAGCAATCTTCTGAGAATATCCTTTCTTTCTCAGGGGAGGCTTTCTGTTTATAAAAGCTTTTACCTCTTTAGAAGAGCCCCGTCCACACCCATCCATATTAAGGAGGGCCGTTTGTTTCCTCTAGGTTCACAGATTAACATTTTAAATCTCATTAGAAGAAGAAGAAGAAGAAGAAGAAGAAGAAGAAGAAGAGGAGGAGGAGAGGAGGAGAGAGGAGGAGGAGGAGGAGGAGGAGGAGGAGGAGGAGGAGGAGGAAGAAGAAGAAGAAGAAGAAGAAGAAGAAGAAGAAGAAGAAGAAGAGGAGGAGGCAGCAAACAGCATCATCCTTAACTAGTGTGTTGAAACCACAACCCAGTCTGCCAAATGGTTACATACCATTTATCATCCATTTCTTCTGCTAGGACACCATCCACGAGTTAAAACCATATACACCCAGATTTCCATCATCTAAATTCTGGGTGTTTATAACTCGCTCAACCTGCATTCCAGACCCTCCTTTCATCAAACAGCTATTCGGTGATGTTTTTCGTGGATAGTTCCATTTTAAACTCATGAGCCTATATACTACAGGAATTCATTCTGTGTGTGTGTGTGTGTGTGTGTGTGTGTGTGTGTGTGTGTGTGTGTGTGTGTGTGTGTGTGCGCGCGTGTGCGTGTGCGTGTGGTGTTAATTCCAGCACACTAGCCTGGTCAATGAAACCATCTCAGATTTCCTCTGAGGCAAAAAGGCAAATACTTTGGTTAATTGGTCCAGTCAGGTCTCGGTTGAGAGAGACATGTTTTCTGGGCCTGCAGTTTAGGATTTCATGCTGATCTGGCTGACACAGTTCAGATCAGCTTGACCTACCACGGCAGTGGTGATCCTTTGATCTGGAGGCTAGGTTGTAATTTGACCCATTCAGATGGCTTTCCTAGAACAGTCAGGCAAGACAAAGCCAAATCAACCCATTTATCTTAATGTGGGTTTCTTTCTTCCTTCCTTTCTTTCTTCCTTGCTTTCTTTCTTTTTTTCTTTCTTTCTTCCTTTCTTTCTTTGTTTCTTTCTTTCTTTCCTTCTTCCTTCCTTTCCTTTTTTACTTCTTCCCGTCTGTCTGTCTTTCATTCCTTCCTTCTTTCTCCCCTCTCTTTCTTTTTTTCCTTTGAGAAACACAGCTTTGCCTATCCTTTGTTAATGCGTATCTGATGGGCTTTGAAATCCCATCTGGTGTTTAATGTTATTGTACTCTGTTCTCACCAGGGTGAGCCGAATCCTATCTTAAAGGTTCAACAACTATTCAGTCACAGACACCATTCACTGCGCTGTGTCCTTATCAAAGATTTGGATTTACAAAATGCTACCTGGTAACAAAGCCCTCTTAGCAAACTCCCCCGGAAGGCTGGCTCTGTGGCTTCAGACAGGGCTCCTGGTGAGAAGTCTGAGTCTGACAATTGTTGCTTCCCTTTGGATACTCAACAGAACTTTTAACCTTGCGCGGAGAGGGGCAACTTATTTCAATGATATGATTTTATGTGACAAAAAAACATACCTCATTCCCCTTATGAGTCTGGGCATGCAGGATTTTCTTTTTATAAACACCCACGTATTGGCAACGAATGTGCGAACAGAGAAACTTCAATTCGTTGGTTTCATGTGCCAAGGAAGTTGAATCTTAGAGGCTTCTCTCTGAATGGCAAATGTAAGCAGAAAGCCCAGCCTGAAACCAACACTGTGAAACATTATTTTGTTTCAGGGGTTAGGAGAACATTCCTGAGAGAAAGCTGTTTCTGGTATACCGTAGAAAAACCTTAAAACAGAAAAGCAGACCTGTGTTGAGTATAAGCGGGAGTGGAGGGGCGGGGCGGGACGGGGTGGGGGGGTGGGGGCTTTTTCAGCCACCTTGCCTAAGCTGTCTGAGTCTCAGTAAGGTGACTGCTCTTTTTTTTTTTTCTACCCCCTGAACAAGATTACTTTTATGCAGTGGTCAGAAGCAACCACTCCTAAAATGCATTCTTGCTTTTATTCTTCAGTGAACAGTTCCCTTTGGGTAAATAATCCCGTCTTTGCATTTGTGTATTCGGAGGTTAGATCAGCTGTGGGTTGTTGTTTTAACAAACTGGAAGCCTGCCAACATTCTCTGGGCAGAGAATGGGGACAGGGAGGCTAACACGTGATCTCCTTTGGATCGCAGACAGAATTTAATCTTTTTGCCTCCCTTCCCCGTCCCCCTCCAGATTCCAGTCCTTTCTTTCCTTTGGTACACAGTCTCTTTTCATGGAGGTAACTTAAGCTATCTCGAACAGCATGAATTAATAAAGAAGGGCATTTTTAAAGGGGGGGGAGGTGGTGTTGGAACATGGAACATTTAGAATTCCTTCTGTGGTACTTAGTTTAAGAGCGTGGTGATTAATGAGTTTATGTTATCTACCAAAGAGCTTCTATCATGCTGAGGATTTGACAAGGGATTTATGGTCTTGAAACCCTGCAATCCATCCTGGGAATCTCAATCTATCAGCCCCACATTCATATCCATAGCACTCAATGACATATCTATAGCTATCTGAAAGCAAGATCATTTTTAAGAGATTATAGACTGCCAAAAGAGAATATTCTTAAAATATAGGGCAGGAAACCATTTGCTCTCCAACTTACTGTTCTAGAAGTGTCTCGCTACCTCTAGCAAGTGTCCCACTGTGAATATCAATCTCTTCTTGGAAGGAAAAGAAGAAAATTCGGAGCGGACGGCAATCCCATGATTTGGCTGGTAGTGCTCAGGGAGTTTTCCTGTCATTTTCTCAGAGCCAAGCTGTCCAAGATGGGCCCGAGGATCGCACAAATCTTCCCTGGGTGAATTGTTCACAGTATGCGGCAACTGAGCCGAGAGAGAAACTCCATGCTTACCTTGGGGAAAATTCACTTGATTCCATGCACAAGGCAAGAGGTCACCAAATAGGGCAGTAGAAAGCTTCATTTTCTCTCAGCAACTGAAAGGGTACATCACAACGTGACAGCCACCCCACTGTTATGTCTTTGAGCCTTGAAGAGCACAGGGAGCTATGTTTTGGGAGTTTACCTGTATTTTTCTTTCCATGGCTCTTTTCACAAAATCCTGGCACAATATATCCAGGTATCATGAAGGTGTACATGTGTATTTCAGGAAGATGGTGATCAACATGATCCCTCTCGATGGGTTGAAGGGTGTTAACTTGCTTTAAAATGAACTAGAGAAATTTATGCCTGAAGTTAGTAAACAAACTGAACTTGGCCTTTCATTTAAAAAAAAAAAAGAAACAAAAACAAAACCAAGAGAAACCATGATGATGATCATGATGATGATAACATGATTAAGTCACAAGAATAGTCACAAAAAACTCACATTCCATTACCCTGAAATCCCCTGGTGAGTGAGGGAAAAAAAGAAGTTGAACTTAAAAAAAGCAAAAAATTTTTCCACAGCATTTGAACATAACTGTGTGTTTTATAAACCCTTCCGGCAGGGTGGGGTTAGGCAAACCACTGGTGTTTCCATCATGAGAACCCACTCTAGATTTGCTTTTGTGGGGAGTCGTGTTTGTCGAGGTCAGTCATTTGGGCACCTCTGCTATAACTAAACTCCTTTGAGGGGTCAAGAGGGCGGGGCTTTGGAAAGTAAGGATCTCCCGAAGTGACACCTTTTTCTGCCAACAGTGTGCCTACCTTGGGAGTGCGGACACAAGTCCCCTGTGTTTCAGAGACAGCGCAGGCTTGCTTCTTTGCCACTGCCCTGCTTCTGCCTTGGAGAGAGGCAAAGATTAGAGAAACCCAGCTGAGGGAAGGAATCCCACAGGCCACAGAAGGCGAGTGGTAACAAGCCAGTGTGTGTATTCTGTCTAGCGGTGTCAGGTTTGAAGGGGGTGGAGGAGTCTTGTTACTGCGACAAAAGCCGCCGGTGCAGCAAATGGACTCTCCTCCCCCACCTCCCACAATGAACGGCGCAGAAAATGCCATCTATCAAAATGCTCTTAAAGGCAGCCTCTGATGATACTGGGGGAGGGGGTGCGAGGGGTGAAGGGGAGCTTTTTATAACAAGCGTGAGGTGGGAGGAGCCTCTATCCTCTGTCTATGCTGTATCAGGCAGAGCATGAGAGAGCTTTTAGATTAATAGGGTCCTACTGAGACTGAACCCCTGTTGAGGCAACTCATTCTCTTCCTGCACCCCTTGCCTAAGACACCTTCAGATGGCCTTTGAGGTCAAGGTGACAAGTGAAGTCCTTTCCTATTGATACTACCAGTCTTGTCTGGTTTTTTTAGTGTCAGAGTTTCTGACCTCACTGGTTCTTGCTTGTGACCCAAAGTGATATGTCATCTTTCATATTCTCACAGGACCCAAGCTATGAAAGGAACAGTGAGCCACTCCAGCTTGAAGCCACATTTTTGTAGTTGACACTAGATTGTATTTCAGCTTCAAAGAAATTGTAGAATGTCACTACAACTGTCTCTACAATGTATAATGCCCTTGGCATTTACAATGCTCTAGTGTTTGCTTGGTTTAGTTTGGATGTTTCTTTCATGTGTGAATGAGTGAGTGAGTGTCTCTCTCTCTCTCTCTCTGTCTCTCTCTCTCTCTCTCTCTCTCTCTCTCTGTGTGTGTGTGTGTGTGTGTGTGTGTGTGTGTGCATGTGCATATATATGTGATATATATATATATATATATATCATATATGACTGTTCCTGCCTATGTACACACCTTGAGGCCAGAGGTATGTACAGAGGCCAGGAAGGAAGTGGGTGATTTCCTCTATCTGGGTCTACCTTAGTTTTTGAGATAGGGTCTCTGGATGAACCTAAGGCTTGCTCTTACGCATAGTGTGTCTGGCCAGGAGGTTCCCACCATCTGCCAGTGCCCCCTATCCAACCCTAGGACCACACATACTACAGGAATACCTGGCTTTTCCATGCATTGTGAGGATTCAAACACAGGTCCTCTTGCTTTGAGTACCCAGTGTTCCTGTCCACTGAGCTGTCTTCACAGCCCAGCTTTTTTCTATGTTAGCAAGTAAGTCCTGTAATTTTTGCTATCTTTTCAAGGGAAGCCTTTGTATTCCTATCACTGTAAAGGGTAAATGCAGTTACATTTGTTACATAATCTTCAGAAAATAAATAGAAACTGTAAAAGGCAAATTACAGAGGTGGCACATGCTTTTTAATCCCAGCACTTGGAAGACAGGGGCAGACAGATCGTTGAGTTCCAGGACAGTCTGGTCTACAGAGCAAGATCTAGGATAACCAGGAACCTTGTCTCAAAAAAATAATGGAAAAAAGAAAAAGAAAAAGAAAGAAAGAAATGAAGAAAAAAGGAAGGAAGGAATAAAATTATCTTTAACTGCTGAGATTTCGTTAGACAAATACTAGAAATAGATCTTCACAGAAAAACTGATGGTTTGCTCTTAGGAAAAACTACAATGAACAGAAACTGACCAAACCCCACAAATTAGAAGAAAGAACTTTACCTGTCCCACTGAGTACTTGGAGGTCTGTCACCACACACATCAACCATTTTCTCAGTAACAGTAAGGAGAAGCATCTTAAGGTCAGTCAGGGTCACAACGAGCCAGAGAGGTAACAAAATTGTGGGGTTTATTATATATATATTTGGGTGTGTGTGTGTGTGTGTGTGTGTGTGTGTGTGTGTGATCATGTGCACACTAGTGCAGTGAAATAGGATTTATCTTGACTACCTATCTGGAGGCATTTTCTCAATTTGGCACGTAAGGTGTAGACTTATTCACTTCATCTTAGCACCCTGATTGTGAAAAAGTAAAGAAAACAAAATAGAAAATGAATCAAGGCAAGGACTTTGCCTACAGAGCTACGTTCTAAGCTCTAAAGACTAGTTTTAATAACCTAGCAATACTGGTTTCTCTAAAACACATGCCACATTTCTTAAGAGTCTGAAACATTTTACATAAAGTAGGTGACACATTTTGAGATAAGGTGTGAGAATTTTTCTTTCCGTCCTACTTATTGCCACTCTTACCACATTCATATCTTCTGTTGAGTACAAATTAATTCACTTAATCTTGATGCCAGCTCTTTGAAAAATACTGGATGTTGATCTCAAGTATAGAGGTAAGATGCAGGAATAGAAATAGAGAAGAATCACTTTGGTGAACGCAGGGATGGGAAGGAGGTTTAACGCTGTGTTTGGGGTAGAGCATTTCCCAAGTGAAGCAGGTTGGGGGATGCTTTAGTCAGCCTTCCATAGCTGTAACTAAATACCTGAGGTATCCACTGAGAAGGATGAAGGTTTGAGTTTGATTCTGGCTGGTGGTGATTTCAGTCCATGCATACTTGGCCCTATTTCTTTTATCCCTGTGGTTAAGCAGTTGTACCATGGTGACAACCTGGAACAGAGGCCTATCTACATCATCATAGCCAGCAAACAAAGAAAAGAAGACCTGAGATAGCCAATAGTGCCTTTGAGGGCATGCTTCCACTGACCTAACTTCCTTCCACTTGGCTCCACCTATCACAGGATCTACTTCCTCCCAATACTAAAGCAGGCTAGTGACCAAGTATCCTACAGCTGGACATTTGGAGGCCATTTACCCAAACCATAGTAATGTGTGAGGGGAAACCTCCCAAAGCTAGTGTTTCCCATCAGCTCTGCAAACATGGAGAACAGCTGTTGAGTGGATGAGAATCTACAGTTTGAAAATAGACCAGCCATGGACTGAACAAAAGCTGTAATCATGCTATGAGACAATAGACCACAAGAAAAGGAAGGAGACACAGTACTGAACCCAAACGAATAAGACGCATAGAGAGCATATGAGGCCTTTGTGATATACAGAGCCCAGAGGACTGGGATATGAGAGAGGAAATAGTGTGTGCATTGGAAATATCCTCCTCCAGAGACTCCAAGGTCAGAATCCCAGACCTTCTGTTGAGGAGACTTACAGACACATGGCTTCACTGTGTTTTAATTTATATAATATAGATATTAGAATATATAACTAATTTTATACAGTAATAACACATGTATTATGTTATTTATATATTCATATATATAGGCATATGGTCTACTTAAATGATTAAGTTCTATAAAATGTTAAGATTATTATCACATGACTAGTGTAAGTATAGTTTGACATTTACTACAACCAGTTATGTTGCTTTGCCTTAAAGGAATACACAGAAAAAGTAGAGGAATGCAAAATGAACTAAAATTTATAACATCAGAAATAGACTTCAGGGCTGATGAGATGGCTCGATGGTTAAAAAGTGCTCGTTGCACAAACCCAGTGGCTCAAATGATAATAAAAATAAATAAATGTTGTTCCACTCTTAAAGTATATTTTAAATGCAGTCACTTAGTCAAATTACGAAGTTAAGTTTAGCTTAATTACAGAGAAATAGAGGCAAACAGTTCAATGCCTGTACCACTCCACGAATGAGCTGCAGTCTCACTGCTTTTGACATCTTGAAAGTGGAGCAATCTTCCAAAGTTTTTCCAAAATAGGTTTTCAAGAATGCTTATAAATTTTTTTAAAAATATTTTAAAAGAATGTTTATACAGGAAAGATTTGGAAAATACACCATCCCCCTCCCATGGGGATAAAGGGAATATTAATCTGTGTTCTATACAAAATTCCCATGATAAAAGACCCAGGGATCTCCACTGTAACACAGCCACGAGGACTGCAGGTATCAGCTGCTCTCTTTGTAGCATCAAAGAAACTCATTGAGGTTTAGGAAAGTTGGGAGAATGTTAATACCATGGCTATTGTCATTGCTGTGAGGCAAAAAAAGGACCTTTTGTATCTGACCTAAGGACTAATGCTTCTGCTAAGATGACAGGTAGCTTGTAAAGAGCTGTGATATATTCTATAGAATGTGATAATTCTGAATCAAGTGACATGACATTGTACAATACAATTCAATATTTTATAAATATCTCGTTTTTTATAAGAATATTCAGTTATATGGTTATTTAATTCTATGCCCATACTATGATCTTTTTAAAAAATCTGTATCTATAATAAAATAGTAATTAAATTTTTATGCTAATAATTATACATACCTAAATGTAGGACACTCAGAACACATCCACTGTCCAGGGTGTGTCAAATAAAAACACGGCAAAATATAAAAAGGACAAATTCCACTTGTCCAACTGCCACACTCAGATGAGGTCATAGAATCAGAATACATGAGCATTCAGACTCAAGGGCAAGACAGTACCACAAGGAAAACAACAAGAACAAATGGTGAGTTCAAGACAATTATAGCACTGCTGTCTTACTAACTCTGACTGGAACATGAGCACTGCATGGGGTCACATTTTTTAAAGATTATTTAAAGACCCAAATATCCAGTCAGCTGACGGTCCTTCTAAACTTAAGCCATGAGCTCATAAAGCAAACACACAGGACATACTCTCTCACCACTGTGGCCATGGAGGAAGGGAGTCAGAATGCTTCTCCACTCCACCCAAGTTTGGTTCTGCTGGGCTAACATGCTTCTTCCCTCTGCCCATTTGTGAATGAATTGTAGACACTGACATCCAAAATAACCTTACGGGGATAATTAAACCTAGCCAGTCTTGGCTACTTTCTCACAGGTCATAATAAAAGGGAGAAATTATATGCCAGACATGGTTGTTTTCCAAAGTGGGAAACACAAAAATGTATGGTGATGATGAAGTGTGTCACGCCGGCAACATTTTCCAGAGACGATCAGGCATGGAACTACTGAGAGAGTTCCACTGCCCTACTGGAGGGAGGTGCCTCCCTCTGCATTTTCCTTCCTCCGTTCTTCTTACTCAGTAATTATCAAGTCCACTCGCCTTGCTGAAAAACATGCTACTTGACCTCCATTTGATGTCGAGAATGGCCAGCTGCTGGAATTACAAGCAATAGAACAGGGCAGGGAGAAATTTTTCATGTTTTAGCCTCTTCATGACCAAAGTTTAAGTTCAAAGCCTGTCATCTATTTCTGGAGAAGGGAAATCAAACAGACAGTAGATATTTTAACCTGTAGATCTGGAGACATGGATGGATAGTTATAGGCTGACCATTTATTCTAAGATTTTAACACCATCATGCCACAACTAGTATCTAGTGCTCATCTAAGCAAGTCTGCTCCAGACTCACAAAATTGGAAGTTAAGCCAGTCAAGAGGGTCTTGAGCATGATGGCTTCTGAACACCCAAGTGGAGGTCTCAGCTCCCTCTGTGTCAAACTTCTGTCCTTTAGGAAGGTTTAAAATGACTAAGATGGGACCCATGTAGAATTGCTGACCTTGGTTGTAAAAATGAGGTTGTTTGAAGTTTCCCAAAAAAGACATGAATTTCTATCTTCATACTTAGAATGATAAAATATTCAAGGACTGCAGTCTACTGCAGAACGCCTAAGTGACCAAGCTTTGAGAAGTGAGCACTCCATAGGCTTCACAGGCAGCAGAACCATCATTCTCAAAGTGGAATAAAAAGACAGACAGGGGTTCTTCATTTACCTAGATTTTTTTCTAAAGTAAAAGGAGGACCTGTATTCTATTTCTCAGTAAGGAATACTTTGGACACCTAGGGAATTTGTAGCAAACATCATGTACCCTTTTAGTTTTTAGAGTACATATGAATGGCTTATATTCCACGAACTAGCCTCACTGGTATTCTTTGAGTTACAATTTAAAATTATGTAGAGTTTATGCCAGAAATCATCTTTGTTTTCCATCATATTCCAGTCATAAGGAAAGTGGTAGAATAAGGTTTAGAATTACTGGAAGCCAGATCTGGATGTTCTTGCCTTTCTTCCCTTCATTTTCTACCTAATAGCTTTTTCCTGGAAGTTAAAATCATCCCCACCAGTGTGTTGCACATCTCCAGGTCTACCACCCAACATAAGAATGCTCAATCACTCTAAATGCAAAACAAAACTTTTAAAACTCAAGAAAACTATTTCTTGGTTGATTGAGACCTTTCGGTCATTTGGGAATCATACAAATAGTCAGAGAACTGTGGATAGCAAGCCCAGTGACAACATGTTGGAAGAGTTAAGAAGGAATTCCCCCAAGAAATCCCTACGGTGTTTAATCTATATCTATATCTATATCTATATCTATATCTATATCTATATCTATATCTATATCTATATCTATATCTATATCTATATCTATATCTATATCGTTAGACACACCAAAAGAGAGCATTGGATCCCATTACAGATGGCTGTGAACCACCATGTGGTTGCTGGGAATTGAACTCAGGACCTCTGGAAGAGCAGTCAGTGCTCTTAACCATTGAGCCATCTCACCAGCCCCACTACTTATGGTTTTAAGGGAGGTTTGTTTCTACTGAACACAACATGATGTATGCTTAACTCATTCCCTGATCACAAAATGTGCTGCTTCCTTTGTGTTTTGGTTACTCTTACTTCTAAAAGGAAAATGGTAGAAATAAATCATTCATAAGTTTTATACAGAATCCTATTCTGAGTAGCATAAGAAAAATCTTGTCCTATTCAATGCTTTCACAACCAGAGAGTGAATGTTCCATAGTCTATCATGGAAGTCATATAATCTTCCTGCCATCTGGCCTGCAATAACTGTCTTGGTTATCAGAGGGATATTGTAGTGTACAGACTGAATCAAAAGTGCAAAGATACTGGTGCTGCCAATTTTATAATATATTGTTGTAATTATTAATCTCCTAATATACCTAATATATTAATTAAATTTTATGTGTAATATTTATGTATAGGAAAACAAGGTGTGTATGCAGGAGAGCTTAAAGAAATGCAAGATAATCCACACATGATAATCTTTAAAATAACACAAATAAATCCAATGACTTCCTCCATACACTGTAGATGACCTGGTATCCTCCTGACACAAACATACACACAAGGTATAAGTGGGGAAATGCAAACAATGCCAGTAAAAGAACAGAAAGAGGGCCAGAAGTTTCCAAGCCATGTACTTCTTTATAATCAAAATGGAATCTTTATGACACTATAACTGATTTGTCAAAATAGAAGAAGAGAAGCCCTCTTCCTCCTGAAATGGGAATTGTTCTGGGAAAAACAGAGGTTGAAGAAAAACATCCAAGCTGTTGGGAAGTGTGTCAGACAAGACATCAAGATCATTCGTCAAGAAAGACACAATAGTCACAGTGTTCATGCCCAGTGATGGTTGCTTGAATTTGACTATGGAGACTCATGAAGTTCTGACTGCTGGATTTGTTCACAAAGGTCATGTTATCGGTGATTGCCCGGAGTCTGCTTTAAGGTTGTGAAAGAAACCCGCAAGTATCTTTGGACACTGTACAAAGGCAAGAAGGAAAGACCAAGATTATGAAAGCATAAATTTTGACAATAAAAAACAGTAATAAATTTCATGCTCTACAAAAAAGTAGCCATTTCTATGCTTGCATAAGTTACATACATACTTTCAGAAGACAAGAACATGACTCTTTATTTCTCTGGCCTTGGTCTCTTTGTAGATAGTGATGCTTAGGTATCGAGGCCAACAGGTAGAACAGACGGATTAAGGGAACCACAGAGGAAAATATCGCCCAATAACTATTTTATTAGACTCCATGAAATTACTTATTCTTTTGTACATTTAAAAGCATTTTTGAACTGCATTTTCACCCATTTGTAGGTCAAGTCTCTTCTCCCCAGGTACTTATCCACTTAACACTGAAGGTGAGGTTTCAACTGCAGTATAGCAAAGCACCCAGACACTAGGGCCTTATGTAAGATAACAGTATTTCTCCTACAATTAAAGTAAGTGTAGCGGTCAATTGCCCAGCGTTGTCAGCAAGCTTCACTGTGATTTTTGATGACGTCAGCTCCTTCCTGTCATCTCCACCCCAATTCCAGGATATCACTCTTCTGCCAAGGTCACAAGTTGGCTTCTAAAATCCAGACATCACGTCTAAATCCCATACAGCAGAAAAGGAGGCCAAGTCAATTCTCTTTTTAAAATAAAAGTCCTGAACATAACTATTTCTACTAACCCTTTCCGACCGTCATGTACCTACAAAGCCACTCCTAACACAGGGCAACAGCATAGGAACTGGTGTTGTAGTTGTCCCCTGGCCCTCCTCTGCAAAGTCAGGGGACTTTGACTGGGGAAGCACATTGGTAAGAAAATTAACAGTCTCTCTACCACAATCAGTCAGGGGAAAAATCTTAGCATGTCCTGGCAGAATAATTCAAGCATGACTTATGCCCAAATTAATTATCCATCCACTGTCATCAGCAAAGATCCGCAGGCATCTGTCATCCCACAGGCTCGGCTGACTAGTTTATAGTGAGGCTTGACCGAAAGCTGAAACTAGGAAGCTTTGGAGTCACCCTTCACAGCAAGACATCATCTGTCTGCATTAGAAGCTCATGTGTGGGATTAGGTGTCAGCACCAAGTACAGGGCTCCACACCCCTGCTGTGGCTATAATGCACTTTAAGCCTAAAATAGAATCACTGTGGCTTTCTCCTGGCAGTCCCTTGCCCCTGTGGGAAACCTTCTGGCCTCCTGGCCAGTCTCCAGAGAGATTCCTGTCCATCTGCCTGAGAGGAGACACATTCTAGGCTTGACGCCCACATTCTCACCTGCTGCTCAGACAGCGGAGGGTGTCTATTTGGGTCAGTCCTTCTGAGTGATTATTCCATTACCTTAGGTACGTACACTTGAGTGTCCCTCACATGCCAACTGTGAGCATCACATGTTTGGACAGAGCTCAACCAGGAAACACAGTGAAGGATGCTGAGGAAAAGACGATGAAATCTGAGATAAAAGTTAGACTGGAGTTTTTCTTGGCTCTAGAGGTGACATTCGCAGAGCTCACATGGAACTGACATCTCTATTTTTTTTTCTCCTGTGTTGAGTACTGGTTTTGTCATACCCTTATCTTTTCTTGCAAGCTTATTATGAAACTGCATTACAATATTTCCTGGCAACATGCTATAGATGGCCAAAAGAAATGACAAGTATTGTCATGTGAATTGACTGGCAGTGATGGTGCATGCATTTAATCCCAATACTCTGGAGACAAAAGCAGATGGATCTCGGAGTTCAAGGCTACCCAGGTCTACAGAGTTAGCTCCAAGATAGCCGGACTACACAGAAAAAGCCTGTCTCTAGAAGAGGAAGGGAGAGGAGGGGAGGGAGGGAGAGGAGGGGAGAGGGGGAGGGGAGGGGGGAAGGGGAAAGGAGGGGAGGGGAGGGAGAGAGGAGAGAGAGAGAGAAGAAAAAAGTAAAGTAACCAGAGATAAATCAGGAGGCTAAAAAGGATGAGACAAAAGGATCCTGGAAATTTTGTTTTTCCCAGAAATTAGACCATATCAGTAACTTGTTTTGTGAAGCAAATCATGAAGACAAATTCAGAACTCCTTGGGTTTTTGTCAAAAGAGAAAGCTTTATTTAATGCAAGGTGGGGATCAGGTTGCTTCTACTTGCTACTCACTTAAGACAATCCCTTTCATCTAGAGTAAAATTCACTGCCCTGCTTCTAAGATTTGGCATAACAAATTGCTTTCCATACTGGGAACAAAAGTCACTCAGGCTCTTAGACCAGGACAGGGACATGGTCTGATCTAACTTTAAACTGTGACACTGTCAAGGGCTGAACACCCCTACCCCCACCCCCACTCCCACTGCCCAGATAGATACCAGGAGTCAGAGAAGCCAATAAGCAGACTATTTGTGAACTTCCTATGTGACCACAGCTGGAGAAAAGACCCTCTTAGCTGGGAGTAATTTTTCCTGATGAGATTAGATAATTTTTATTCTGTTCCCAATCTGGAAGTCCCCTTGCTTACAAAAGCTATGCACACCACCATACTGCCAGAGGAATCCATGTGCCAGAGGCCTTGTTTGGCGGTGTCTGGTTTGGTTATCACACAGGAAATCCTGGCAAGTGGTCACACAGTATTTTGTTCTTCCAAGACTTGGTACTTCACAAACTGCAATAAAATTCACTGAGTTTCCATCCAAGGGCTCTTCACTAACCGAAGGAAGAGAGTAATATGAGAGAGTTACCTGGACATGCACCAGATCACAAAGTCAAGAATGTGAACTTTCTAGAACACTGCTACAGAAAGTCTTCAGGCTCAAGGAGAGATCATCTGATGTGCACATGTGAGATGCAGGTTAGATTCGCCATCATTCAACACACAGAGACATGTTGGTACTCACTGTCCCTGGCACTATTTTAGGCTGCACAGAGGGAAGAAAGGTAAGAGAAACTGCCTCGAGTCCTAAGAACCCCAAATGACTTATGAGCAACGTGGTTAATGAGAATGAAACTGCCCACATGCTCCCACAGTATCTTACATCAAGCACCAGGGTATGTGAAACACGGGGCCACTGTGATTTGTCTGTGTGACTGATGAGTCCCCACAGCCCCCCTTTCCTGCATCAAAAGCATGGCATGTCTGACACTGAAACACAGAGCCTACAGCATATTCAATAAATATTAACTCAAGGAATAGAGCTAACAACAATAGAGCAAGCTAAAGGAATGTCAAAACGGGGATTGAAAATGCTGTCAAATATAAGCCTGTTGGCTTTCTGGAAATTTACCAAGAGTCAATATTTCTTCATTCTGCTAGTAAAGCATCCCTTCATATTTCTAAGAACCAATTTGGATTTCTTGATAGATGATGAATAGATGGTAGATGATAGATAAATAGATAGAAAGAAAGAAAGAAAGAAAGGAAGGAAGGAAGAAAGAAAGGCAGATGATAGATGATAGATAGATAGATTGATTGATTGAAAGCTAGATGACAGATAAGTAGATAGATAAATAGACAGATATAGATAGATGTCATCCTAAGTAGAGTAGTTCCATGGTATACTACATTTAGAGAGAATGTTTATTCTCTCTCTTCCCTCCGTCTCTATGTCTTTTGATCCCTGCCCCTTCTCTCCAAAACACCATTACACTGTTAAGAAAGTGCCTTTCAGTATTGGAGTTAAACCCATACCCTGGAAGTCTCGCCTTGACTAGGCTAAGTTTTCTTCCATCAGAACATCCTGGGGGGGGGGGGGGTTGGGGATTTAGCTCAGTGGTAGAGCACTTGCCTAGGAAGCGCAAGGCCCTGGGTTCCGTCCCCAGCTCCAAAAAAAAAGAACCAAAAAAAAAAGAACATCTCAGGGAACACTCATGTCCATTCTAACACACTTTCAGAAATGATTGGTAAAATGTAAAGGTAGGTTACTGCTCCTACACAGCACAGGAGGAAAAACTAAGGGGGTGGGGAGGCTTTGGGATAGCCTGAGATCAAGCAAAAGGAATGGCCAACAGTTGTCATCATAGTCTGAGACTGAAGCCAAGAGGAGGAGGAACTTGAATCTACTCTAGTCTCCAGATCGTTTTACTAGTTCCCAAAGTTGACATCAGGGAATTCAGTCAACAGAACCCCAACTTGAGAGATTCCAAGAAACAATCTGCAGCCTTCAACAAATGAATATGAGAAAGATAATGAGAGACAGGAAGCATCTGTAGTTCAAAAGATGCTGGAATTGTACTTTAATCCTGCCCGTGCTCTGGTTTTATTAGGACCATGATGTGAACGCACTAGCTACATCAAAGGATTTATGAGACTATCAAGTTTCAAGCACTCTCTGGACGTTGATGGTAGTGATCAATTGCTGTTAATCATGTTAGGTGTGGCAATGGTACTGTGGCTATAATTCTGTCAGTCATTATAGTTAAGAAAAAATGATGATCCTTTATTTTCAAATTGTATTTAGTTCAGGACTTACCTAAAAACAAATCTTAGGAGGGGAAATCAGTAGAAAAATGGAATATAACATGATAAAGTGAAAAAAAATCAGTCTTCAGTATCTTTTCATGCTTTTTATGTTTTCTTAATTAAAGTTTTTAATTTATTTAATTTTATTTAATCCTTTTTTACAGTCCAGGTTTTATCCCCCTCCTGGTCCACCGTCTGACTGTTCCACATCCTATAACCTGCCTGCCTTACGTCCTCATAAGGATGTACTCATCCCTCCACCCCCCACCTCACCAGACCTCCCCACTCCCTGGGGCCTCCAGTTTCTTGAGGGTTGGATGCATCTTCTCTGACTGAGTCCAGACCCAGCAGTTCTCTGCTGTGTATGTGTTGAGGGCCCCATATCAGCTGGTGTATGCTGCCGGAGCCTTGGTGGCCCAGTGTCTGAGAGATCTCAGGGGTCCAGGTTACTTGAGACTGCTGGTTCTCCTACACAGTCACCCTCTAACTCTGCTTCCTCCAGCTTTCCCCTAATTCTACCACTGGGGTCAGCAGCTTCTGCCCATTGGTTGAGTACACATATCTCCCTCTGTCTGACTCTTTCAGCTGCTTGTGGAGTTTTTCGGAGGGCAGTCATGTTAGGCCCCTTTTTGTGAGCACACCATAGCCTCAGTAATAGTGTTGGGCCTTGGGGCCTCCTTAAAGTTTATAAAAAGTAGTTGGGGGAGGAATAAAAAAAGGAAGGCGATGACATTGCCACAAACCTAGTGAGTACAGGGTTTAAAAAGCTTCAGAAAGAACTTTAGGAAGTAAGAAAAATGTATGGCATGCTGACAGGAGCCTGATATAGCAATAAATAAATAAATAAATAAATAAATAAATAAATAAATAAATGTATGGACATAATAGTGGAAGGTACTCGCTCACATACACACACATGCATATATACAGACACATGCACATACATACAAACACACACATATGCACATTCATACTTGCACACACATACACATACACCTATACTCATATGCACACACATACACATACACCTATACTCATATGCACACACATACACATATACACTCATATGCGCACACATAAGTAGAGACATACACTCATGGGCATACACACATGCACACATGTACATCCACATTTGTACACACATATTACACACATATATAATATACTGTAATATATTATATATGTGTATAATATGTTATATATACTATAATATTATATATTATATATTAAAATAAGGTAGCTTCAGAGGGCTTTTGAGGGGTTGGGGATTTAGCTCAGTGGTAGAGCGCTTGCCTAGCAAGAGCAAGGCCCTGTTGGTCCCCAGCTCCGAAAAAAAAAAAAAAAAAAAAGGCTTTTGAAAGAAGGAAACACGATACCGTTGACAGATGGCTGCTGCACACAGCTCTAACCCCGTCCTTACAGAAAATAAACCAAAAACATGGTGGTTGGACTTCACCACCAAAATGGACAATGCTATTCCCTAAATTCTAATGCCGATGCTTTAAAATGCGTTCGGTCTGCTGTGTTACTGTGTTGGAGGTACAGCCTTTAAGAACAGAGATCAGTACAACAGAACTAGTGTCCTTAGAAACCGGAAGGGATATCACAGATATCTCCATCCCTAACCCCAGAATGTCACCCAAGGCATAGGAAGTACTATGACCTCCAGCCAGGGAAAGATCCTTTAGCATTGACGTCACACATTTTTGTCTAAAGAACTGTGAGAAAATTAATTCCTAAATGTTTAAGCGGCCCAGCCCCAGTGTGGTCTTTAAGTAAATAATGCAGGTAAAACAGCCACAGTTTCCTTGGGCTTTTCTTGGTGTTTTGTCCAGCACTTGGTATTATGTCCAGCACAGGACTTCTAAAATACTTTTCTTATGTTGGAATTAGACATGGATAAAAAACAATGTCACCACTGATACTGCTCAATATTCCTTTACATGATGGGTAGCCACAGGCAACATGGAGGGGCCATGGTGGAGGTTCTAGAAGATAAACTTTAATACAGTCTTAGGACCTAGAAAGACAGTGACTATGTGACAAGAGAGGAGCACACAGCTGGAGCACCAAGAAGGTAGATTCAATACCATTGGTGGGTAGCCCAGAGAGGGAGAGGACTGAGGGTAAGGGGAACTTTTAGGAGATTGGTGTCAAAAGGAAAACCTGGAGGAAATTCCATTGGTGCATTGATTCAGACTGGGAAATAGAAATGGAGGTCATGGACCGAACTGATAACAGAGCCACTTGTCACCCTTACATACCTGTCACTGGGCAGCTCAGCAGACTTCAGTCTCTAGCATGTTTCCATAGCTACTTCTTTTAAACTGTATCCTTGGATCTTGCTTTCCCACAGCATTCACCGTCTGTTTCTTTAAAGGAGGCCAGAAGTGCTGACTCATCAAGATTTCAGTGGTAATCAGAAAGCTCAGACAATTGCAACCTAATCTTTTTCCCTTGTTACTTTAACAGGGAGAGACACTCACTACAGCTGTTAAAGGAAAATGTGTATCATCTACATGAGGACCACTCCAGGATCGCATTTTCCTGGCTAAATTGAAACTTTCAATTTTCCCTCATTCATCTAGTGTCAGGGGTCCCCAGGAAGCCCTAATTTGATGCTTTCTGAAGGCTTACTAGAATTCACAGAACACTTCCAGTCATGGCTATGGTTTCTTACATCCAAAGGACATTAAACCTAGTCAAGAAAAAGAAAAGATAAAAAGGGTACAGACAGCAGAAACCAGGTCAAAATATCTGTGAAGTCAAAATGACATACTCCTCTAACACCGAGTCCTGACAACACTGTGAAGGGCTGTCTACCAGGAAAGCTCTTTAGAAATCCTGTGTCCAATGTTCTTTACTTGTTACTGGACATAGGCCACCCTCTGCCTAGGTCAGGCAAAGAAAAAAGGCAAGCCTTTAACATAAGCCACACAGCGCTTCTGAATTCAAACTTTTGAGATGGTGTGCATGACCAGGTCAAGGTGACCTTGCAAACAGGTATTTGGAAACACAGCAACCTCATGCCCCCATAGTCCTGGAAAATCCCATCACCGCTTTGTATCATTCAGGGACACCCCATCATACCCTCATCCTAGAGATGTCATGTGGTTCCATTTGGTACCACAAAAATATTTACTTTGGTTTAGATAAAAAAAAAAAAAATAGAAAAGGAGCCCCTTTCTAATTGTCTGAACTGTAACATACCCCAACCATGAATCTGAAATAAAATACAGCCAAGTGTCCACTGTCTTAGTTTGGTTTCTATTGCTATGATAAAGAGCATGACCAAAAGCAAGCTCAGGAGGAGAGGGTATGTTTGGCTGACAGTCCACTGAGCCCTGTACTACTGACCCGGGGTCTGGCTTATACCAGTATCACACTTCCCTCCTTCCGGTGACTCTGTAGTCGCTTAGGGATAAGCATGGCAAACCTCCAGCTATTTCTTCATTCTCAGGATTGCTTTTGCTATTTTTCAGAGTATTTCATACTTGTACATGAATTTAAAGCTTTTCCCCCCCCCCTGTTTTTATGAAGAACAGCATTGAAATTTTGCATTGAATTTTGGGGATTTTGGGGAGTATAACCGTTTCACAATCCTATTGCTTCTAATCTATGAGTGTTGGGATTAGTATGTCTTCTAGTGCACACCTGAATTTCCCTCTCCAGTAGTTTATAGTTTTTACTCTAGAGGACTTTCATGCTCAATTTATGTAAGATTTGTTTCAAAGTTATATTGTGGGTTTAGTGTGTCTTACTGTCTTTTGAGGGTAAATGGAATGAGATTTAATTTCAAGAGTTTTGGCTATCAGTATATAATAAAGCTGGTGGGGTTTGTGGATCAATTTTGTTTCCTGTCACTTTGCTAAAAGAGTCTATTAAACCTAAGCCTTTTCTAGTGGAGTCATAAAGGTCTTTCACATCATCTGAAAACAAGTGTTCTTTAGTTCCTGCTTTGGTGCTGTATCCATTTTATTTCCTTCTCTTGTCATATTGCTCTAGCTAAGATTTCAAGCACTGCATTGAGTAGACACTTACCTAATCTCAGCAGAAACACACGGAACACTTTGTATTTACCATAATGTCAGAACTGTTTCTCATTCGTAGCCTTCACTGTGTTGTTTACTAATACCTATTTCTGCCCTGGCCTTAATTATTTGTAGCTACCCAGTGTTTGAGATTTGGCTTGGTCTCCATTCTCTAAGTCCCTAACTGGGCGTCAGTTTCCTTGGGTATCTGAGTTCTCTCTGAGCTTTTGATGTAGTCACTCAGAGCTATGAGTTTCCCTGTTAGAGCTGCTCTTCATGCAGCATTTGTATTCTCACTTCCAAATTTAGTTTTATTTCCTTCTGGATTGCCTCAGTTGCTCATTGTCATATGATATTGCTGCTGCCTAGTCACCATGAGTTTGTGGGTTTTCTATAGCTTGCTGTTTATTTTCTATTGCTTGCTGCTTATTTCTAGATTTATTCCATAGCAATAAAAAAAAGTAGACATTATTCAATATTCCTGAACCTTTTTCTATATGAAACTTGTTTTGTGTCCTAGATTATGATCTACTTCATGGGCTGCTGAAGAGAAAGTGAATTTTATAGTACATGGATGGAATGTCCCCTACATGCCAATTAGGTTCATTTGATCTATGATACCATGTATAGTATTTATTAAATTGGATTCTCCTATATTTAGAGTATACATATTTAGAATTATGTCCTTCTAATAAATTATTCCATTATAAAATCATCATTTTTATCTTTTGATTACTTTTGGTTTGAAGTCATTTTGTATTACCATAATACATGCTTGTTTCTTATGTTTGTCTTTGATGGTGAAAAAGTAGCAGTAACTAGATAGAACCTGGAGTTTTCGTTTGTTTGTTTTTAATTTAATGTGATATTCTATGTCTTTTGATTGTAGAATTGGTACCATTCATATATGGAATTATTATTGATAACTGTATATCAATTCTTACTTTTAATTGATTTTGTGTTTAATGTTTCCCTAGTCACCCTTGCTCACTGTTTAGCTACATTTCAAAAGATTCCTTCAAGTATTTTCAGTAGACATGGCTTAGAGTTCATTGATTTCTTCAGCCTGTGTTCAGCCTCAGATAGACTGTCATGGAACGTTCTCTCTTTCATTTTGACAGGTAGTTTTGCTCGGTATAGTACTCTGGTTTGGCAGCTGTGCTCTTTCAGAATTTGAAATACACTCTTCCAAGTCCTCTAGGTTTTTCAACTTTCTATTTAGAAATCTGGTCTGATTCTCATGGATTTACCTTTATATGTAGCATCCTGGATCTTTCTCATTGCTCTCTATATGCATTCTTGGTTCTATATAGCTTAACTATATTACATAAAGAGGTTTGTTGGTTTGTTTGTTTTTGTTTGTTTGGGTTTTTTGTTGTTTTCTGGTCTTCCTTGTTTGATATTGTAAATGCCTCTTGTATCTCTTGTATCAGGATGGGCATTTATTTCTTCTGATTTGAGAAAACTTAAGATAGAATTCATTGAACATGTTTTATATGCCTTTAGTACGAAATTTTTCTGTGTTCCTGATTTGCTGCTTTGGTCTTTTCATTGAGTTCCTTAGATTTTTAATACTCTGCTTGTACTTTCTTTTTAATTTTTATCTTTGTCACTGTCTGAAAGCTTAGATTCTTCTCTGTCCTTAAGCCCCGAGTCTCTCCTTACTTTAATGCATTCTGTCGAAGCTTTCCTTTCAGTTTTTCCTGGGACCCATACATATTTTGTGTTCAGTATTCCTGTTTGGTGTTTTCCCTTGTTTCTCTGTCATTATGGAAGCCTGCTTTCACATCCTGCTTCTACTCTCTTATTCATTCACGTGTTTGTTTACACTCTTTTGGAACACATTGGGAAGATCATTGCTGCCCTTTTTCTTTTATTATTCTTGTGAACTCGTGCATAGAACTTCAAATTCACTCTCATTTGAAGCTGTTACTATGAGATTAGTAATTTTTAGAGGGGTCATGTTGCCTTGCGTTTTCTCCCCTGATATTTATTGTGTTTTTATGTTGGCACTTGTATATCTGGGATTAGTTCCTTGGTTGAACTATTTTGAAAGCTTTCTTTATTCAATGGAGGTATTCACTATGTTCAAAAGGGATGAAGTTACAGTAGTGTTGAAGTTTTGTTTTTCTCTGCTGCAGTGGAATTGTGTGCAACAGGCTCAATGCCCAGTGCTCCCTTGAGAATGAAATATGCTCTTTTGATAATTCCAGCCTCTACCCTTTGCATTCCTTCTTGGGCTCCTAGATCCCTGTTATACTCCTGCACAATCTTTATGTGATTGGGTCACAGATGTTGGTGCTGTAAGTAGTAATATTTCATTAGTTGGGTCATAAATGCTGGCCACACCAGTAGTTTTTCAGGAGTCTTTTCAAAGAAGAATGCTGGTTCTTTCCTAGGATCCTATCCTTCCTGATCTCAGTCCTGCTTCTTGGAACTGCTGTCCATTCCCCATTGGACTCTGAGCTTTGATTCAATTTCTACCTGACCGATTATCACTCAGCTCAGAATCAACATTTTACACCATGACACTCATTCTGAATTTTCTCAGAGTGTTATTCATGAAGGGTCTGGGTCTTACTTCAGCAAGGTTCTTTTTAAACCTCATTGGCTTTGACATAGCCACTGCTAAAAGAAAACCTAAGGGTCCTTTTTTAAATGGCATCTTGCTGCTTGACTTGAGTGAGTAGAGAGACTGTTCTTGGTGGTCTCTCTCCACTCTTGATGCTAGCATCTAGAATTGTGCTTTCTTTTCCCTCTTTCATTTCTGTCTCTCTTGGAAAACGTTTGTTACTGAAAGCATGGTGTTAATTTTCAGAGGCTTGCTGTCTGACAATTGCTCTAGTCACACTGGCAAGGTGTGGTTTGGAGGGGGCTCCCGAACCTTCCAATCCCTGTTATAAGGTTCTGGATAATCCACCCCCCTTGCTCCATTAGTTTCCTATTTTACTTTGTGATTAGATGAGGAATTTGCACCATTGCCTATTTCTTGATAGCTGTTACCTAACTTTCCCCAGTCTATTGCCTGGAGATCCTAGCAAATCATTTCTATCCAGTCCACCATCTTCTTTATTTGATCTGCCCATCTTTCTTCCTCAACCCTCTAAAGCACCTTTTTCCTGTTAATGTTCAACAAATTATTTTTTGTTGTTGTTTAAAAAAGTCAAAACTGAGTTATTATCTTAACAAGGGCTGCATCAAGTTCCCCATGAAAGCTTCCTCGTGCAAGTTAGACATAGCTTTCTTTCCTCTACATCTCAGGTGACAGGTTGATCCAAGGCTGGTTCGTCATTTTAAGATGTTAATCAATCATATGGATGGATTTGCTTCACTTCTCACTGACAGCTTGACTCTTTCCCAACCCAAAGCTGTTAATAAGAGAATCCCAAACAAAAGCAAATGAAACAGAACTCTCCCTTGTCACAGTCTCCTGCTCTCATAGGCTGATGTGCATCCAAACTTTAGGACAGAAGGAAATGAGAATTATGGACCATTATTGCTTGGCAATAGTTGGGCCTCATTTTTACTGACTGCCTCAGGGCTGACAGCTCACCTTTGCTTTGAAACAGACCTGCAAGTCCAATGCCGTACCCTTTAATTTCTCCCTTTCACACACGATGTTTTAATTGCCCTGCAATTAATATACTCCTGGTTGAACTCTCAAGAAAGAGTGAGATGAGGAAAAGAGGAGAGAGGTTGTCGTGATCAAACCTCACAACCTCGACTCAGCTCCTAATTGGTGTCTGTGTGAGAATCCCAAATCCTGACTCATTCTGCCTAGTAACAGGCCTCAAAACACACCCAGCACCTCCTCAAAATGCACACATATGCACACATATGCACACATATGCACATGTGCTGTTCTAGTCAGATTCTCTGTGGTTGTGATAAACACCATGACTAAAAGTAACTTAGAGAGGAAGGGGTTTACAGGTTACAGTTCTCATTGTAACAAAGAAGAAACCACAGAGGCAAGAACTCAGAGACCCAATAGAAATCCTGCTTGTTGGTTCATTCCTCTGGCTTTTTCAAGTTCCCATCTTGTACATCCTCAGTCCACCTGCCTAGGGAAAGTACATCCTAGGACTCGGACCCTCTATACATTAGTTAGTTAGTTAGTTAGTTAGTTAGTTAGTTAGTTAACTATTGAAATGCCTGACAGGCTCCAGAACTGCCCAATCTGATTGAGACAGTTCTTCAACTGAAACTTCCTCTCCCCAAGTGTATTAAATTGACAGTGTTGTGCTAGCTACTTAATGTCAAATTGGCACAAACTAGAGTCGCTGGAGAGGAGGGAACCTCAATTGAGAAAATGCCTCCATAAGATCAGGATATAGGCAAGACTGAGGATATTTTTAAATTAGTTATTGATGTGGGAGGGCCCAGCCCTGTGTGGATGGAACCATTCCTGCACAAGTGGTCCTAGGTTCAATGAGAAAACAGGCTGAGCAAACCATGGGGAGCAAGCCAGTGAGCAACATCCCTACATGGCCTCTGCATCAGCTATTCCCACCAGGTTCCTGATGTGCTTGGAGTTTCTGTCCTGATCTCTTTTGACATGAACTGTGATGTGAAAGTTTAAGCCAAAGAAACTCTTTCCTTACAGAGTTGCATTAGTCATGGTACTTCATCACAATAGTAACCCTGACTAAGATAACAACACCAGCAACCAGACATGTGTATACTCAACAATTGTTTATCATCTCATTTAGCATAATTTTGGGTCTTACTTTCATGAAAAATTTAGTTCCATAACCTTTGATTCCTCAATTTCCCTGCATGTACCTCCTAAACCCGTGTCTCATTGTAAAGTGTGACCAGGCAATACAACAGGACAAAGATGGCAGCATCAACAAAAAGTTGGGAGGGGGAAAAAACAAGTGAAAATGAATTAACGGGTTTTTTTCCCTGCCCTTGAGAAGTCCAGCATGACCTTGATCTAATTTCAAATTCTCTGTAGAGGAAGAGTCAATAGCCTACATACCCTGGCTTTATTGCTGTTCTCCCACTAAAGAGAAGTTCGTATGCCACTTAAAAACTCTTCTCCAATGAAACTGCACTGTAGGTGACCAGGGACCTCCTTGACAGCACCTGCCACCCTCTTCTCTAGAAGGGCTCATCGCTGGACGAGAGTAGGCTGACCTACTGAATGCTGGTCATCTTAGACAGATTTTCTGCTTGAGAGTATGACACACAGGGGACAAGGCTTTGTGATGTCTTGGCTGCATCTTATTTTCTTCCATCCTGGGCACTACTGAGCTCCTTGCAGTGTCATTTTAGAATCCTCACAGGTTTTCTTTCCCCTTTTCATCTCCCCTGACAAAGTCCTGTCCTAATGTCACCTTAGAATTGCAGAGAATTAAAAGGCCAAGCCCGCCTCCCCATGCTCTCTTTGCATTATTGACCATCCATCTTTGGCTACGGTCTTTACATATTGATTCAGCAATGTCCCACAGTCCATCTCTGGTGTAGAGGTGTCACCTTACTGCCACTTTATACCTGAGGACACAATGGCTCACCCAACCTGAAGCACAAGTTCTCCTACTTTCCATTGTCCTGAGAAATTTCCCTCTGAAGACTAGGCACCATCTGCACTTGAAGTAGCATATGGCTGTATGATTAGGTAGTTTAAAAAAAAAACTGGAAGGAGGTAGGCGACTTGGCCAGAAGAAGTGCTACCTCTCTGTTGCATATTGCAAACTGAAAACAAATTGTTTATGCCTTCTTAGAAACTAAAGGTACTTTTGTCCCATCCAAAATTCTTCTCCTGAGGTCATTGGTGTACACCCAAAATGCTGGCAGTTCATGACTAAATACAGGTACAACTGGGTGTGGTGGCACTGGGGAGGCAGAAGCAGCACGACCACTGTAAGTGCAAGGCCAGCCTGGTCCACACATTAAGTTCTAGGCTAGCCAAGGCTAGGTTATATGAGACACTATCTGAAAGAGAAGGAGTAGAGGAAAGGGAATGAGAGGAAGAGGGGGAGCAGAGACCGAGAGGGGGAGAGGGAGGGGGAGAGGAAGATAACAAGAACCCAGGCCCCTATACTAGAATTTCACTACACTGCACATACTTCAAATGAGGCCGTGGGCTTGTCTCTAAATTAAACCCAGATTGCTTAACAATAGCGACACTTTAAATTTATTTTGTTTAGTTTTCCTTTGCTCTTTCCACTTCATTTTAAAAGAATTCTTTTATTTCAAAGGCTTTCGCCCATGACTACTAAACATAATCTTTCCAATTTTCAGTCCCATTTCCCAGATGAGGCCGTGATCTGCCTCTGGATTGAAGTCTGATGCTGCTCCGTGCTACTTCTGTTCTTCATACACGGGGGGGGGGGGACTTCATGAGGTGAAGTTTAGGGTTGCAATGTGTTCCCCATAAAAATAGGTTCAATCCCTAGAGTTGGGCGTCAACGAAGGTAATTTGAAAAGAGTTCTTTGAAGATGCAATTAGAAATAAATCAAAATGAACTCACATTGGAGCGGGGTGAGTTTGTAATACAATATAACTGGTGTCCTTTTAGAAAGGAAGACATGCATAATACATATACATGCTCAGAGAGAGTGGTAGATAAAATTGCATGTAATGGCAGAAAGATTACAATAATGCACTCTCAAGGCAGAAACACCAAGGGTAGCCAGTACCCTTCAGCAGGCAGAAACAAAGAGTGGAATTAATTCTTCCCTGGAACCTTTGAAGAGATGGGAGCCCTACTGACTTAAAGCTTCTTTTTCGCCTGAAGAACAAAGTCAGCTTCTTCTCTTGCTGAAGGTCACACAGTTTGTGGCACTATGCTTTGGCCTCATTGGAAAACTTAGCCAAGTCATATCTGAATACAGGCATTATAAATCTGACCACCACAGGGACAGGAGCAGCAAGAGTCTACAAGCCTAAGCAGAATCAAGCTTCTAATATAGTAACTACTTTCTGTAAATAAAATTTCTTACCTTTTTTATGCATGTATATGTGCGAGTGGTACATGCCTGGGTGTTTACATGTTCATATGTGTGGATATACAGTTAAAAGATAAAGATTGATGTTGAATATTTTTCTCATCCTCTATTTATTCAGAGAGGTAGACTCTCTCTAAACCTGGAATTTTTGTATTGTAGTCTATCTGGCCATTTTCCCTAGGTTTGCCCTGTGTCGGCCTCCCAAGCTCTGGGATTACATATAGGTATACCATCAAGCTCACCTGCTATCTATTCATTCATCCATCTATTCATTCATTCATTCATGCATGCATGCATTCAGTGGTTCTGGGGATTGGTGTGCTAGAGAAACATTTTTCTAAAGGAAGTGCTAGCTATACAAACTCCCATTTCTCTTGTCTCTGTGGCAAGCAATTTATCCACTGAGCCACTCTCCTAACTCCTCAACTTGCCAACCCTATATTGACTAAGAGAATGCCATACATCTAAGAGTATTTCCCACATATGGCCTCATGTCAGTACCTCTGAATTTTGTTGAGTATTAGTACCTTCTGGAACACTATAAAGGACCCCAGTACTATATCATGCATGCCCCAGAGCAGTTCTACAAGAATCCCTAGTCCTGTGTAAGCAATCCAGGCAGGGTCATTACTTAAAACTGATCACAAGATTCTAGTGACTTCTAGTCTAGTGACCTTAAAATTCTGCATATTTTGTTAAGGACTATCAAGTAAATTCTTTTTTTATTAAAACTTGCAGCTCACCCAGGGCTCAGCATGTATTCACAGGCTGATTGATCAAGTTTTATTGGAACACAGCCATGATTGATGATGTATATGTTGCTTTCTCGTTATAACTACAGAGTTGACTTTTGCACCAGGGCCCACATAGCCTACAAAACTCCAGACATTTACTATCTCTCCCCATGAGAAGTTTGCAAAACCCTAAAACATACCTGAGTCATCTTTTCTCCCCATGGGGAAGAGCTAGCCAAAGCACTTAGTAGGGCATCAGATGAATTCAGGGGAAGTCAAATGAAGTAAAATTAACTAAATTAAATTGAATCTTCCTCAACATATTATCTGAAAAGAATCCATGCTGCTATGTCTCCCTTGAGTATTTGCATGTTAATAAGTAACTCATAAAAAGGCCCCAAAGCTTTTATTTGAAGAAAGGAATTCTAATTGTTGAAATGGCAAGCACCTGTAATTATGAGCATGCTCTTCATGCCACTCAATTGAGAAGTCTCTCCAGGAGACTCTCAATTTAAACCAGGAGGCTGTGACCCAACTCACCTGAGAACAAAATCCACTCAACTGAAAACTTGCTTGCTCCATGCCTTGGTAGCTCTTACTGAGAAAAACAAAATGAGATTAGAGAAATGGCTCAGTGGGTAAGAGCACTGATACAGGTTCAAATCGCATCAACCATGCAGCAGTACCAGTCATGCAACTGGTACATGGAGATACATGCAAATCACCACTATAAATTTAGAAGAAAAAAAACTGACTCAAATTTTTGTTTTGCCTGTATTCTTTTTCATTAGCTCAGCAAGCAAAAACAAAAACAAAATAAAAAACAAACAAACAACAATCCGAAAAATAACCCTTCAATTTTCATGAATGTTTCACTATATTCCATTGTCTAATATTCAAATTTTCTCCCCATATGGCTAGAACACCTTTTTTCCTTGTGGAAAGGAATGCCAGCCTAACTAGGCTGACAGACTTCATTATTTAATTTTACTCTAGTGTATGAGTGATAGACAATTACTCTGAATTAAAATTCTTCAATGTCAGATCAATTCCACTGGGGAACTTGTCATGTAACAGATGCAAAGTCTTCTAAGATCCTCCTTATAAACCTTGAAAGTCTTACTTTTTAGCCAATTGATATGATGGCTCATCAAGAACATGTATTAGGGTAGGAGGGAGTGAGAAACAGCTCACTGAGTAAAGGGGCTTGCCATTATGCCTGATGATTTAGTTCAAGCCTCTGTACACAGTACTCCATAGAAGGAGAGAACTATTGTTGCCCACAAGTTGTCCTCTGACATACATGCACACACACACACACACACACACACACACACACACACACACACACACACACAGAGAGAGAGAGAGAGAGAGAGAGAGAGAGAGAGAGAGAGAGAGAATGAAAGGAGAACAAATATGACTCTTCTGCATCTCAATTCAGCAGGATTCCTTAGACACCCCAGAGGCCAACCTCAACAGGGGCCAAAAAGGAGCAGCTCTCCCAGGGGGAGGGGGAGATTAGATGCTGATTGCCAGACACTGCAACTGAACAGCATTCTGAAGTGGAAATTTCTGGATCTGTCAGGTGATACAGACTCATATGGTGTTTTGCTGAGACAAGACCTGTGGGAGGACACATGATGTTTAGAGAAAGTATAAGTGGGACTCAACGGACAGTGACAGCTTGCAGCATTGCAAAGCAATGCTGATTTCACTTAGTTGGAAGAGGCATGACTTCTCCACTGATCCTGGTCGCTGGCTCCCATTGACTGGTACAGATTCTGCAGAGGTCTGGCCATTTCTGCTAGATTGAAGCACTACTGCTGATTGGTGTTTGCCATTCCTGACACTACTGAACTGGACTGCTGGTGTCCTGAGAAACAGAGATTGGAATCACCCCAAGGAACTACTTCAAACAGATCTACATCTGTTGTAGTAAATAGTTAAATCACTTTGTGTTCCCAATGGGTCCCACATGAGTGCCACCCAAGAGCTATGGATTCACAAATGAAAGACACACACATGCACAGGAACATGCACACGCACATGCAGACACACACACACACACACACACACACACACACACAGCCAGTTAATTTTAATATGCCTTGATTACCTCAAAGGTTGGACAGTTCTAATCCTCCCCATATCTATCACACACTTGCCTCCAGTACTCTGGCTTAATGCCCTCTAATTCTATATTTTATATTTGTTGTTCTGGCGGTCCCCTAATCTTTGCTGCTTAAGATGCCTCTGGGTAGCCCTTCCAGAAGCTGCATCCTTTCTCACCTACATTTTCGATGATTTTCCTTCTGCTGCTCTAAATCTTATTCATCTCCCTCCAAATCATAGCAAGTCTCCCTTCTTCCTCTCTTCCAGTCCCTAGCCCACACAAATCTAAAAGTCTCGCCTCAGTCTACCAGCGCAGCCATTGGCTGTTGGCTTTGTATTGATCCATCAAAAAGCAACTGGAGACAAGGACCTTCAGTGTTCAGACACTCAGATTCCTGATTTTGCAGGACAGATTAATTCAAAGCATTAGAAACAACCCCCAACATCTCACTGTCCAAAGTAAAATGGGGGCCTCTTCTCTCAGTCATAAATTGAGCATAACCATACAATTATGGGAATTACAAAGTATGACATACAATTAACATACAGTCCATCATATTTGTCAATTAGATAAAGTACTCTACCACCTATCCTCACTAAAGAGCTTATAATTCTATACCTGAAGAGAGTGGATTTTAGAGGAGCTGAGAGTGGATTGCTTTTTCTCTGCAATCTTCTGGGAGGCATATGCACATCAGGATGGAGCAGCCAGATGACGAAGGGGAAAGAGGGTAGCTTGTGGCTCTTATTTTTCACTGGTCAAAGGTTGTATCCTCAGAGCCCTAACTTGATGATAGGCTGGTTCGTGTTTCCAGTGAGTATGAAATAGATCCTCAGCGTGACAAGCCTTGGCTTAAGAAAAAGGAGAGAATTTCAGATACCTGCACAGAAAGAGGCTCTATTGGGATCCGATATGGAGCCAAGAAGAATCACCCAGAGAGGCCAGCAGGAAGCAAATATGTGGCCAAATGATTTTGGAGGTGAAGTGAGGCTAAGAGGCATTCTAAACTATGAGGTAATGGAACTATCTTAAAATTATGTATTTTGGATATTTTACAAAGGCTTTGTATACATCTCAAGGATTATTATTTTGGATATATTCCTCCCTTTGAACACTGATAGTAATTTATGTTTTCTTTCTTATAAATAATTATTTACATTATAATAACAATATCTACTGAACATAGATAAACAAGAAAATAGAGAGCAAATACAGTTCAATTAGTTCAATTTTCTGTAACTCAATCTTTTTTGGAAATACCTTGCTAATAAAAATTATCTAAAACATGTCATTTATGTATATTTATATCTTATGTTTAAGTCATAACATGTTTCAATAACCCCTTAAGTTTTTACAAGTATTAGTAGCATTAGAATAAATAGGTAAATATTCCTAGTGATAACTTCTTGGATGAAAAATATGCTACATTATTTTCTACTTCCCTAGCATACACGTCTCGTTGCATTCAAGTTGTATATCTTTGCCCTGATTTTGACTAGAATTATGCAGTGTGCATTGAGAGTAACTTTGCATGATTCTAGTCAGCGAGTGCTCACAACCACCACCAGCACCAGCACCACCCACACCACCATCACCACCACCACTAACATCACCACACCACCACCATGACCCATCATCCAGGCATGCTGGGAGAATCTTCTTCAGTAGCACTAGCTTCTCAGAGTCCTGGAAGTGTCCCTTCTCCTTACATTCATCTCTACCTGCGAATTCATCAACCTTATCATCAAACTTGGTGCTATTAAACGACATTCATCTTCACTGGAACACTTTGGGAACCAACCTTGATTATAGAAGATGACTTAATCCCGGGCCTGGGAACATTTGTGCTCTGTTGAGAATAATTCCCACATTTGTGATCCCGAGGAACTTGTTTGCCAACCCTGACAGCACTAACCCACAATTTTCTATGTTACATAATCCTTTCATCTCTTGGAATCACATTCACCTGCCCAGCTAGGCTCCTGGTGTGCATAAAACAATAATGACCATTTACACTGGGTATTTTAATCTTCAAAGTATTCATGGATATTAACTTATTAATTTTCAAAACACTCTTGTAAGATTAGGGAGTGCTACACCATCCCCCCGAAATCAAAACACTTATGAACTACTTGAAATGTTTGACATATCACAAAGAGCCCAGAACCTTATACTATAGGAAATTAAAATTGCTGATTGCTAGTTCAGCCATAGGACTGAAAGTGAAAGAACAACCTGGCCTGTTCTTTAGTTCCACATGACCATAGAGAGGAGGGAGGTTAGATTATTAGCACCCACTGCTATATTAGGTTGAAAAGCAATGATGGAGTCAATGCTACAGAGCAGCCAAGGATCCCTGACAAATTCAAGGTCATCAACATGCAACCAAATAATGTGAAGGAATGGAATTTTTAAAATTCATAAATATTTAAATTAATATTATAAAGGAAGAAAATATATCTCAGAAAACAGGCACACAGGGCATTGAATTTAAAGGTTAGACATTAATAAAGATATTCAAAATACAATTCCAAATGACAAGCAACCATGAATGAATTATGACAGCACTACCCCAGGAGTGTTTGCTTTAACGTGTACCTGTTTCCACTATAGCAAAGGATGCTGAAAACAGAGCTATAAAACTCCAAAGAGTGGCATAGATGTAGCTTTTATCACTCCTGGGAAAAAATAAGTAAACTCATTTGAATATCCAGAGCTAGAGATTATGTTTTGACCCTTATGCTAGGTAATGAAATAAAATTCTAATTGAAATTTTCTGTCCTTAGCTAAGCTACCTTTGTGTTCTCCAGATTTTATCCTAAGAAGACCTGTGCTGCTTGTTGACATGCTGGGTGTCAACCCAGTTTCAGTTACAATACCTAGTCATGGATGGTCCTATCTTCTAATGAATATGGAAGGTAAAACTCATGGACACTGTAGCAAAAGTATGCTAGCTTCCTGAACATCAGAACAATCACAACAATAAGGGAATGATCTATTGTGGATGCAAATACTTTGTAGTTGATATTTCTTGGCAGTGCTGTGTACCACATGCAGAGTCTAAATAGAAGAACCTCACATGTAAGGTGGAATATGGGCTTGAGCAAAAGTGCCAACTGAATCATAATCCTGCTATATGCTAGCTGTCTTCATTTTATTGCTGTAATAGGACACTATGATCAAGCAACTTATAGAAGAAAACATGTGTTTGGGACGTACAGTTTCAGAGAGTGAGACCATGACCATCATGGTGTTGGTCACAGCAGCAGAAAGGCAGACATGGCACTAGGTCAGCAGCTGTGAGCACACATCTTGGGACATAACCAAGAGACAGAGAGAGCTAATTGGAAAGGGTGTAAGCCTTCTGAAACCTCAAAGCCCACCTCCAGTGACACACCTACACTAACTGGGCCACATTCCAAGCTCTTTCCAAACAGTTCCAGCAACTGAGGAACAATATTCAAATATATGAGCCTTTGAAGGCCATTCTCCTTTAAACTGACACATTAGATGTGTTCGTGATCAGAATGGATGCCATACATTTAGATATAGGTGTCCCTGTAGATGATTCTCTGATCCTGAGTATCCGTGAAGATAGTGGCATAGCAATGGTCCACATTCCTCATTGTAAGAAACCTTTCCATTCATACATACTCATCTCTAATGACCACCCTCATTCTCTACTCCTCTGAAAGACTCATCCATAATCTGTGTCCCCATGTCTCTCTGTCTGTCTCTGTCTCTCCTGTCTCTCTCTGCCTCTATCTCTCTCTCTCTGTGTCTCTCTCTCCTCTCTCTGTCTCTCTGTCTCTCTCTCTTTCTCTGTGCCTCTCTCTCTCCTCTCTCTCTGTCTCTGTCTCTCTCTCTTTCTCTCTCTCCCCTCTCTCTGTCTCTGTCTCTGTCTCTCTGTCTCTCTCTCTCTGTCTCTCTCTTTCTCTGTCTCTCTCTCTCTCCCCCCCCCCAGCACTCTATCAATCCATCTCTTTTCAAAGTCATCTCAGGAAAATATCATTCTATTCTCAGTCCTTGTGGAATCTAGTCAATGAAGCTTAGGGCTTAAAACAGACTTTCTTCATGAAGTATGGTTCTCTATTAATCTTTTGACTGTCAGTAGTGCCTCGGTTTCCTACAGCTTCCATGGTAACTACATTTTTATCCCTTGTTCTGACTCATCTTTCTCCTGTCTAGATTCTAAACGCTACCATCTCTCTCTCTCTGCGATCCTATTCTGTATTAATGCCTGACCCTGGGGAATCTGACTACATTTTATGGCTTGAAATGGAACACCTATGTTCAGTTAGGTCACTTTTTCATGTTCCATATTAACAAATCTGACAATCTACTCGACATCTGATATTTTGATTTGTTTGTCACATTCACCTTTATCTATGTGTATGTGGATAAGTGTGTGTGTTGCCTTTGTGAAGGTACCCAGGGAAACCAGAGGAGGGTATCTGATCATCTAGAAATAGAATTATAGGTGATTTTGAGCTGTGCAGTGAGGGTACTAGGAACTAAACTGTAGTATTCTAGAAGACTACTAAACCAAATTGACCTCTGAGCATCTCTTCTGCTCCAACATCTGTTGTTTTATAGTAAGAAATGCTTGAAGTTCAACCTCCACAATATAATAGCAGTTATGATGTCTTTCTACCAGTCCATTTTCAGGCTTGACATTTGTTTCTCCCCATCATACTCTCCACCTCATTGAGAAATAGCATATTTTATCTATTGACTTAAACCAGGACTCAGTTTAGATTCCTCCACTCCCACTGTTCATCTCATCCCCTCCACTCATACTTTGTCCAAAGACTCTGCTGGCTCTACTGAAACCTCATCCTGCCTCTAGACACCTACCCTATCTTCACTGAACCATCCCAACCTGCCTCACTCGGATCGATGACTTCTTACCTAGTTTTCCTGCTGTTTCTCCACTTATCTCACTACAATCCATTCTTCAAAATATAGACACAGTATTATTTTTAAATACAACTCATACAACTTTATGCTTATCTTATAAAGTAAACAATGATTTCCCAGTGCCCTGGTATTAAAGTATAAATTCTTACCAAATCCTAGTGATCTAGCACACGATCAGTACTGACTGTGGCTTTCTCGATGGTGTTGGAAAGTCATTTCCTGATTTTTGCCAACCTCCATCCACTTGCGAAGGTCTCATCTCAAATGTCAGGTCCTTAAGAAGACTTCAATTCACAATCTGTATGACATCATCTCTATACTTAAACACACACACTCCACACACACACACACACACACACACACACACACACACACACACACACACACACACACACACGGAGAGAGACAGACAGACAGAGAGAGAGAGAGAGAGAGACTTTTTTCTCTATAAACCTTTCTAATTTTTCAAATCATGTTACTATCTGAATTTCAACAGTCTTCCTTCCCTATTTGATGTTTTCATAAAGATCCTCCTCTATCTAGATTCTTTACACAAAGTAGGGTTTCCATTCTACCTGGAGGTATGCATTGAAAGATTTTTATATGATATTTTGTATTTTTATAAATATGTAACCTGTGAGTTGAAGCATAAGTTTAATCTAAGGCCTGACCTGGTGCCTCTAATTGACACACTAGTGTGTGTTTCTCAGTATTGTAGTGCAATTCTCTATTAACTGCATTCTCAGGTAAATTTTCCATGAAAAACCCAACTGGTAGGTTCTCCTCAATTACATGATCTTGACAATGTTCAGTCAAGGAAAGAATGCTGGCTAGAAGACAGACTTTTTCTCCTCGACCTAAAGCATTAGTGCAGACTAAATAGTCATTAATAGTTGTTGAATAAATTTGCAAATGAAACTTTTTCTCCTACAATCCACATTCCATCATGTAATCTACTATGGGGAAAAGAAAACAAATGAACGAAAAACCTCAGTTGGTTCCTTTAAGGACTTTGGGCATTGCCAAGAAATCACCTTGCCAGCAGACGGTGCCATCAAATTCTATGGGAAAGTATATTGAGGGGAAAAACCAATTCTATTACAAATACTAGATCAGTTCATATTTACGAAAAATTCCAGTCAACCACAGAGAAAAGTGGTTATTTTCTGAAAATACTACTTTTTTGTAGTACTTCACATGCTTTAATTTACATGGAGCACAAAATGACATTTTCTATTATGTTTGCTTTATCTCCTGGACCTAGACATGTAAGTCCTTTGCTTTTCAAGTGTCTATTATTCCATTCGCCAATGGTGGGTGCTGGAAAGGAACTTCTGGTAGGCTTCTTGGTCATTCTACTTAGCTGTGCTATGTGTTCATGGCAGCCGTCTGTCTTTGCTCTTAGAGGCTACGGTCTGAACCTTTGGTGTTCCACTCACTTTGGGATAGTGAAGGAGACCATGGGAGAATGGCTGTTGCTACCTTCACTGGTTATTTTCATTGACGAAGACAGTGATCTTTATTGTGGATTCAAATAACCCAAATTCCACACATTTCTCTAGACAACTTACCCTTCCGTTTTCCCAAAGTACAGTTTTCATATCGCACACTTCCAGTAAACTTTTCCATCTCCGAATTTTCAGTCTCAACACCACTCGTATTTTCTCCAAGGAAGTAGAAGCTGTTAAAAGAAAAACTACCCCCATGTTCTCCCTGAGAATACCCTTGTCTTCCTCCACATAATTTACTACATCTGCAGGTGAACCATTATTGCTACAATCAAGTCATGTCCATCAGCTGTACTCTGCATTTCCCTAAACATTTTCATGTCTGTCCCCTGTGTTTTTTCTTTTTCTTGCATCTTCAGTTTTCCCAAGTAGAATACCATTACCTTGCAAAATCATACAAAATCTTATCATAATTAAATGTATCTACCCAGCAACCCTCACCTTCCACTGTTTCCTGCTGAAACTGCCAACTCTGCTTCCCTCCATGGAATCCTTTTTAAACGCGACCCATAAGAGCTCTATCATTCCTTGAAACAGTTTTCACCAAGGTCACCACGGACTTCTATATTGCTAGACTCTGGGATAAAACCTCCCTTGAGTCCCTCTGACTCCATCAGAATCAAGTCATAGACAACATTACCAACAATTTCTTGCAACCTTCTTTGTTTCCAGGATATCTTTTTTTTTCTTCTAATTAGGTGGGTAGAGTAGGAATTAGGTGCATATAGTTCAGTGTCACACAGGGGAAAAGGTGATATAAGAACCCCCTGGATCTGGAATAACAAGTAAGACCTTCAGTGTTAACAAATTTAGATTCATTGCAAAACCAGTATGGGCTCTTAACTGCTGAGTCATGTGTCCCACTCCCTCTCCTTTTGACTCTCCTCTTTGCTAGCTAAGTTCTCCTATCCAGTTCTTCCATATTGCTTCTTTATAAAGTCAATGTCCAAATACTCAAGTGATCCAGAGCTCCAGCCTCGGGGTACTCTTACCTATTCCTAGCAAATAGTACCATAACCCAGTGAAATGACTATGGTACACTAACCACACCTAAATAAACATCTCCAGTCTGGTTTCCTTTGAATTTATTTAACAAAATTTCTAGTAAATACCCCCATTTGCAATGTTAATAGGATTCCCAAATGTAGTTGTTTCTGAAGCTCTCTCCAACTAAATATTTGACTCCTAGGAACTTTAACTGTGTTCCTTCTCATCTCAGTTAATAGCATTTCTTCTAATCAATATGGAAATCACAGCACTCCAATGTATAGGAAAATGACTACTTCACACCATTTCAGTTGCTTTATCTAGGTCAAAGCTCTGCTTTGCATGAATTACTTTAATAGCCTTATTATGTGCTTGATTCTTCCACACAAAAGTCAAATAGAATTCTTGAAAAAAATGTAAGTCAGGTCATGTTGCTCCTATGTTCAAAACCCAGTGGCTTCCTATCACTTGAAGATTAGACTCCAAGTTCTCTAGCAGGAGTGCATAGGACCTACAAGGTCTCACTGCAGGCTTCCTTTCCTAGAGCTTTCTCCTTCTTTCAGGCAACCATAGTCTCATCAGATTTCTACTCCTCACTGGCAAACCCAACTTCATTTCTGTAAAAAAATTTTTTTTGCTGATATCCTGAAACAATATTCATCCCTTCTTCCCCTACTGCTTTCTCTCCTCTTCTGCATTAGAAACCAAGTCCCCGATTCTGCATAGACCCACATCTGGGTATCACTTGTACCGTAATTTTTGGCTACTTTATTGGGTTTTTTTACCTACTCCCCTTCTCCACCCCCACACAAAACTAGGTAAAAGAGAAAAAAGGTTAGAAGAGAAAGGAGGTGTCTATCTCATTAAAGTACTTCCTGCTGATTAGGGGCATCAAGTTCCTTGAAGCAAGTTCAATCTTTGTCATTAGGGTATCCAATTTCTTGTTCTCTCTTTGCTCATGATCGTGACTGCAACAACAGCAACCCTCAGCAGCGGTGGGTGGGTGGAGGAGTAGCAGCAGCCTCTTGGGAGTCTGGCAATTTTATATTCTCTCAAGAGCCTCCAGAATTCCAAATGCAAACTATTGTCAGCTGGCAAAATCATTCCCGTGCCAGAGCACTAGACAAATCACAGTTAGCTGCTGTAGACACTCTGAAGCAGCCCCATATCACACACCTAGGATTAAAACAAGAACGTTCACATGGCCTATCTGTGTTTTTAAAAACCAAGATTCCCACCACATTTCCCTTCATATATACTATGTGTTTGATTGAGAACACTTCTCTACAAATTTTGTAAACTCCCCTCCTTAAAATTCAGTGACCACTGTGTCTAAAACTGTTCCACCCTTTCCCATTACAAGACCTATGTTTCCTTGGCTCACTTGACCTCTGCATGGTATATATTCCAGTCATTGTACAAATGAGACAGAAACCTCACCAGACATTTCCTCAGCAAAATTTCAATATGAAGTATCATTAATTGGTAAGGAATGGTTACCCAATAAGTGGAAGAGGACGGTAGGAAGCCTAAGTGTAGTGTATGTGGACGGCAATTGTAAGCTCTGAGCTGAAGAGTACAGAATGACTACATAACAACCAAGGAGGCTCACCTCCCTTGAGCCCAAGACTCAGGTTTCTTCAAAGAAGACAATGGCTGTCATGGATAGGCACATGGAGTCTGTATGTAGGAAACAAACTTGCCAATGGGTATAGGCTACCATGAGATGCTAGCAGCAATCAGCTTACCTTGAGAGATGGTAGACAGTCAGAGCTGGCCTCTAGAACTCTCCCATCACAGCTGAGGGGTGTGATCAGTCCAGTAAGCTATTGTTAGAGGGTATGGGCAAGTGATGATGGTGAAAAGTAGACTTGAAGCATAGGGCTTTATGTTGAATACATAGCTGAATTCTGAAATAAATGGCCGAGTCTCTGAATTCTGAAAATGGAAGCCTGGGCTATACTGAAAAGAATTTCTGTCCTGATTCTATTGTTTTGTCCTGTGTCTCTTATTGTTTAACACTGTGTGAACTGACATAGGACAGATATTTAGAGGCTTTTGCTCCAGGACTTAAATTAGAGCAAAGGAGAAAGGATTTGGAGAAACAATAAATTGATAGTTTACACACTTTACATAGTTATATCTTTTTAATTTTTATTTATTGTATACATTTTAATGTTTTGCCAGCATAGGTCTGTGTACCACAGTCATGGGTGACATACGGTTGTTGCCCACCACCATAGGTGCTGAGAATTGAACTTGGGTCTTCTGGAAGACCAGTGAGTGCTTTCAACCACTAAAGCATCTCCCCAGCCCATATTTATCTCTTTATATCCTGTTTCTACTACCACTATAATTCAAGTTTTTGAAAGCAGAGGGTTTATCTTGTTCAGATGCTACCCCAGCATCCAATGCAATGGAGAAGATGTAGGAGATATTCAATCAGTACCAATTAAAGAAATATATAAATATGTGCTCTGAATCTCTTCAGAAGACATTTGTCCTTTTTATTACCTGGCATTGTCTCCCTCTTTTTTTGTGTGTCAGCCATGCCCTGATTTTCATTGACAAAGCTCACCCTTTTTGACTCTTTGAACAGGTAGGTACATTAAATGCTTCAAGTATGAAACCTGAGTCCTAGGGCAATTAATCATTATGTTTTATCCTGTATCCAATGAGATTCAAATCCAGTTTTTATTTTTAGAAATTGTCCATTAAAAAAAGATCCCAAGATGTTAGGCATTTCATGGTAGAAGAAGTAAATATGGCAGGAATCTGTGATCAAGAGAGTATGTTAAATAGCCCAGGGCAGAGATTCAAAGATGCTAGATAGAGACCGTAGAGGTCAAAGCTCTACATCCAGCCGACCATAGAGTCTGTAGTAACATCAATAATTCACGGTTTGCTTGTCCATTTTGGTTTCTTTCTCTGTCCCTTAAAGCTGGATAAGGTCTTTTATAAGCCCTAATAATTCTCCAGTCTCTGATGGATCGGTGTCCTTGCCTTACGTCTTACACTGCTTCATCAAGCCCTTGACGTCCGCATGGAATATGTTCAGTATGATTACTATACCAACATCTGCAATATTTCTAGAAGCTGTCTTCCCATTTATCTCCTAGATCTTCACTCTGAAATCATTTCTTCTACATGTATAACATTGTGAAAAGGAGAAATTAAATGTCCAAACCGTTTTAAGAATTTCCTTACCATTAGAGAGAGATGAAGAGCTTTGAAACTGGCTGAAAGGTCAGCAGAGCTAAGGGTTGCCAGGCACAGCCACACATTCCTGTTGCAATCTTACAGTCAAAGCAGAGCACAGCTCTGGACTGGAACCACAGCAGGACAAAATCTAAAGATGACAGTAAAATTAATCAGCAGCCCCTTTCTCCTTGGCAGTGGAGTGGATACTGTGGGAGCCCACCCAGAGAGGCAATTCAGCACTGACAATAAATCCCACAGCTGCTGGGAAGATCAGTCCCTGGTAGAGCACAGCTCAGACCCTTAGAAATCCTCCTGCTGCAGGAAAGATCTCATGCAAAGAACCTCACTCTTTCTGATGAATGTCATTGAAGCTCCTGTTGCCTTGCCTTAATTGGACACATCTAAAAAGCTACCATAATCTCAAGACCCCATTAAAAAAAAAAAAAAACACTGAAACCATTGCCCTGACTATTCCTAGCACTTCCTTGACCACTCCTTTCAAGATCCTGTTCATAAAAGAGCTGCCCAATAAACCTTCCGCACACAATTCTCCACTTAAAAGAGAAAGGACATTAAGCGAAGATGGAAATGAAAAGGAGGCTGAGGCTACAGTGAAGATTATCACAGATTACTATAAAGCCACAATGTTTGGATTCAGATGCCTCTGGCAGGACACCAAAACCATTGGCTCTTACAGTAGGAGGAAGAAAGAATTAAAGTCTTACAGTTTCAAATGCTATGTTAAAACTGGTTCTCTGTCTCCACCATTCCCAGTACGAAGGCATTATACAGATGAAGTAAAGATTTTAAACTGCAAGATCTAAGACAGATGCATAGCTAGACAGATGGTAAATAGCCAGACATGTTCATTCATAACATCTTCCTTCACAGAGCCGTAGTTAATACATTATTGGATTGAAACTCTAAGCATAAAGCATTGAGATTTGAAAAGTTAATGATTTAATAATAAGAGAGAAACTATTGCAGATTGTCTTAGTTAGGGTTTCTATTGCTATGATAAAACACCATGATCAATGAAACTTGAGAAGGAAAGAGTTTATTTGGTTAACATTTCCACAGCACTATTCATCATTAAAGGAAGTCAAAACAGGAACTCAGAGAGTGAAGGAACCTGGAAAAGGTGCTGATGCAGAAGACATGGTGGGATGCTGCTTACTGGCTTGCTCTCATCATTTTGCTCAGCCTGCTTCCTTATAGAACCCAGGACCACGAGCCCAGGGATGGTACAACCCACAGTGGGCTGGGCCCTCCCACATCAATCACTTATTAAGAATATACCCTACAGCTGGATATTGTGTTGGCTTCATTTTCTCAGTTAAGGTTTCCCTTTTCAGATGACTCTAGTTTGTGTCAAGTTGGTATGAAACTACCCAGTAGAGCTTGCATTTGTCTACATATCCGTAAATGAGAAAGATGAACATGACAAGTCCCTGAGAAATCTTACTCAGGATATTACAAGAAAAGAAACAAGAAACAGTTTCATAATAACTTCAGGTTCTCTTTATTTAAATTGATGTTAACTCCTCCTTCCTCCATGTTTGTATTCCCAGCAATAAATGAAAAGAATAACAATGTGGGTGGAAGGCTAGAGAGGTAGCTCAGTGGTTAAGAGCACTAATTGCTCTTCCTTAAAGATCCTGAGTTCAATTCTCAGCAGCCTCATGGTGGCTAACAACCATCTGTAATGAGATCTGATGACCTCTTCTGGTGTGTCTGAAGAGAGAACAATGTGGTTAGAATAAATGACATGGATTGACAGTGTCCTGGATACCTGGTTTGGCGTGCCATTTTTCAAGAAGGTTTATGTTGTTGGTCAAGTTGGTAGGAATAGATTGCACATAGACCTCTACCCCAGTGCAAGCATGGCTTCCCTATTATCAGGACCTCCTACCAGAATAGGTCCAGTTTTAACCAATGAGCCCATGTTGACATGCATTATCTCACAAGTCTTTAGTGTATATCACAGCTCACACTTGATATTGTACATCCTGTGATCAGTAATTGTGCAGTGACATGTATCCTACAGAGTGTTTTTTCTGCCCTAAACTCATCTGAATGCCACTGATTGTAACTTCATTCACTTAGCACTGCATAGTTAAGGTCCCCATTTCTGATCATCTGGCAGCTTTGGAGTACCCTATAATATTTCATTGTCTGGGTGTACCTATTTATAAGCTCATCTACTAATGGATATCTTGGTTGCATCCATGTTCCAGCAATTATGAATAAATCTGTTACAGCCACTTATCCATTTTCAAGTTCTTATGTAGACATAGGACTTTGGATATATATATACCAAGGAATTTGATTGCGGTTCTTATATGTACACTGTATACATGATTTCATTTTGTGTAAAAAAACCAAACAACAACAACAACAAAATCCTGCCATCTGTCTTGCAGAGTGTCT
The DNA here is from genome assembly GCF_011064425.1 of Rattus rattus. Taxonomy (NCBI): domain Eukaryota; kingdom Metazoa; phylum Chordata; class Mammalia; order Rodentia; family Muridae; genus Rattus; species Rattus rattus. The sequence goes on along the minus strand of NC_046168.1, from coordinate 76,097,671 downwards.
GTGTCATTTTGCATCCCTAGAGCAATGAATGAATTTTCTACTGATCTAGCAACTGGGATCCTCGATTGTTTTTCTATTTGGGTCATTCACATAGATACGTGGTGTCTCTCCCTGTTGTCTTAATTTGTGTTTCCCTTTTGATCTGCGATACATAGAATTTTCATATGCTTATTTACCATCTGTGTTCTCTTTGATGAGTCTGTGAGAGACTTTGGCTCAATTTTAGTAGGGGTTGAAGAGTTCTCAGGCAAGAAATGTGGGTCTAAGGTAGAGTGTGATGCAATTCTATCTTAAAAATAAACACATGTGCAAATACACATGCTATATATATTTTGAATTATTCTTTATTTCTATTTTTTTACCTAGTCGTTACTTAAATTTTTATTCTCTTGACACTGTCTTTGCCAGAGCAGAAGCTTTCTATGTTATTGGAGTCCATCTTACTGACTGTTTATCTCACAGTTTACATCTTTGGTGCTATACCAAAAAGTCAGTCAAACCCAACATCACTGAAGTTAGTCTCTTCTTTATCTTCCAGGATTTTTGTAGTTTTGTAGTTTATGATTAGGTTTACAATCCATTTTCATTTAATTTTTTAAAGGATATAAGATCTCTGACTAAGTTCATTTATGACAAGGAAATATCCTTTAGTACCAATAATAATTGAATAATTAAAAAAAGAACCATCTTTGCCCATTATATCACAGTGCTCTTCTACCAAAGACAGACTGGAGGCCAGAGAGAGGACTTGCAGCTTAAGAGTAGGTATGACCTACAAGACTTGGGTTCAGTTCCCAGCACCCATATCAGATCGCTCACAACGCTATTCCAAGAAATCTGATGCCCTCTGGCCTCTGTAGATACCTACACAAACATGGTACACACACACTCAGGCTGGCGCACATAAATAAAAATAAATAAATAAATTCAAAAACTGAAGAGAAACTGGTTATATTTGTATAAGTAGATAAAATTATTGTCTCTATATTTTATATATAATGTATGAACAAATATGTGTGTGTGTGTGTGTGTGTGTGTGTGTTTAGGTACTTAATGCCTTAAAATACATATATTTCATTCCCATTTTCTGAAGAAGTTGGAGTTTCAGCTTAAAAGAAAAGAATTTGCATCTTTACACAGAGTATCACATAGTGAAAATATTTCCATCATGATTACTTCTGACACAATCTCTGTGTAATATCTGTCTCTATTGAACAAAAATAATACAATGTCATGTGCCTGGGACATACTCACACTTTTTATTTTCATACTAACAGCCCAAAATATGTCATTAACTGAGGAAAATGTCTCTACCATCTCTAACATACAGCCCTTCACGCCACATATACACAAACTCATGTGAGCTTAGGTTAGGGTGGTCTGTAAATATTAGCAATGCCCACTCATTTTAACCAGCTTTTAGGTTTTATAATCTATATATACAAAGCATCAGTTTCACTCAAATAAAATAAAGTTTCTGTATGTTAAAAAAAAGCATTATCTTTTTTCTTGTCTATATTTCCCAATAAGCTTTATGTTGAAAAACATTGTCGTTATTCTCATCTGTATTTCTCAATTTTCTATCACAAATGGGTATCGTCATTTCAAGCAAAATGTGCATAATGTGTTGTTTAAAGTAAACATCATAAATCTCTTGTGATTATATGGAAGAGAAAGGTGATAGTAAAAGAGATATCATCAGCAAAGCAATTAAAAAGAGTCAGAACTAAAATATATTTTGTAGGATCTTCCTCACTTGGGCATACCCGTCTCCTAACGAGCCTTTCTGCTACTTCTACTCCACAGTTACATGGCCACTTTTCAGCTTAGGAGCTATAAATGCTAAAATGCTCTTCAAAGGTACATGCTGTTTTGTACATAGAAACATAATATATATGTAATTATTTCAGTGAGGATATATGTGTATTTGTAACTGTTTATTTAATTATTATTAAGTATAGGTAAGATGAGAAACATGGCCATTCACTATCCCCTCCACAATCCTTCACATCCATTCCAAACTTCAATGTCAAGTACATTTTCTTCTATTCCTTCTTATTTTTTACTTCCAATTTTTCAGTTAACTTTCTCACTGGATACCCAATCCAGATATCTCCAGGTCTTCTTGCTTCCATGTCTATCTACCCTCTTGCCAAATCTCATCTGCGAAACTTCTCTGGAACTCAGTCCTCTTCTCCAGCCCATTTGAAAGCTGTTTAAGTCAAGCCTGAGGTCATCCAGGCCCTCGAATAGACCTGAATGAAGCAAGTGTTCTACTTATGTCCCTTGAATGTATCTACCTCCTTGTTCCCTGTAGATAAGTCAAGCCCATCAAGTGAGTGACTCATTACAATTAAGATCTCAGACAGCTAGAATGTACAGGTCCTGCTGTGCTTGTATCAGAATTGTCAAGTTGCTAGGATTGTTTTAGCTTCTGATTTACTGCCAGTGTCCTTCACACCCATACCTTCCATATCCATACCATATGCATACCACCCCACACACACACACGAATGAAGACTGTACCAAATCCATATTGGTATATGAAAGCTAGAAGACCTTGGTGACAGTTGATGGAGTCACTGCTGGTTTTCCTGTTGACAAGCCCATCACCAATAGTGCTTCTTTACAACTTGTGGAAGTTTCTCCTGTGGAACTTGAATAGTTAATACGAATTGACAGCCTAATGGGATCTAGATTCACCAATAAGATGATTTTATGTATATATATATATATATATATATATATATATATAAATCATCCTGCTTCTCTACTGCAAAGGCAATGTGACTGGCTGCCCCTGTTGCCCTGTCTTCCTACTATCATAGACAGTACACACAAACTGACAGCTAAGCTAGACTCTTCTTCAATAGGCTGATGTCAGGTATTTTGCCACAACAATAAGAAAAAAATGAATATATACTTCTAATTCAGAAATAAGATAATAGGGGTTGGGGATTTAGCTCAGTGATAGAGCGCTTGCCTAGCAAGCGCAAGGCCCTGGGTTCAGTCCCCAGCTCCGAAAAAAAGAAAAAGAAAAAAAAAGAAATTAGATAATAGTTAAAGCCTTTAGACCCAGGAAACACACACAAACACACACACCACACCTAACTGCATTGCTAATTGCTCTATCCACTTACCATATCATCTTTACTATTCATTGTTTTCAGGGAAAATGTAGAAAAACCTAATTCCCTGAATGTCAATTTTTTGAAAGCCAACTGACTAAGATAACCACTTTGCCAAAACTTCAATTTACTCATTTACCAAAAGCTTATTTTTTGAAAATAAGTTCACAAAAAAGATTTACCCAAGACTATTTTGATGATACACACACACACACACACACACACACACACACACACACACACACACACACACACACATTCATTCATCAAAGAAGAAATAAGTGAAGTTCTATAATTCCTATGGTCTTAACTCCTACAATCCACTAGAAGTGTGTTGCAACCTTTTTCAGGAAATTTGAGACCCTTAGACTGTACTTTTCATTTGCATATTAACTTCATTAGAGATCTAGTACATTTTATTATAGACATTTCATCCACGTGATGAAAAAGCAAATTCATTAACGTCCCCACGTTGGACCTCACCTCTATGTGATGCACATCTCCAATGTGGAACCCACCTCAACAAAATGTTCTTTGAAACTGAACTAGATAAACATTTCCATGAGTTATGATAATTCCAAAAGGTACTATACTCTGTGGTGCATGTTTAAATGAAAACTACCAATTGCTTACTAATTGTTTACTAAAGCTCTGATTAACATCAACACACATAGAACACTTTTAATTCAAAGCAGAACAAATGTGCATTTGAGATCAAAAGCACTGAAAATCCCAAGCTTTCATAAACATTGCATAGTGACAGTAGACTGTTTGCCAAAATCAAGTCCAATCTTAGTATAAATTCACAACATCAGGATAAAGAATTGTAAATCTCTTCAAAAAATCTAAACAATTCCTGCCCTGGACAATTGCCTAAATCTTCATGAGTAGATACAAGAAAGAACTTTCTGTCAGTGAATGAACTGGTTAAATATAGTAAATTGGGCATTTGATGACAGTCACCCAGGCATGCCGGGGAAGCAGAACTCACTTGGGGCCTACCGCTGATTCCCATATAGTAACCTCTGCTGCTAGCACATGGTGTTTCATCTTAAATACATGTGAGAGAGATGGGGATGTGGGCAGCGGACTACCACGACCTGCATGAGTTAGGGATTAACCTGACTGGAGTGACTGGGGAATCAATAACTGTATGACACATACAGAAAAGCTGACTGAGTTCAAGTAGGCCATATGCACTGGTGGAGATTCACCAAGAACAACCCAGAAACTCAGGGCATTTATTAGAAACATCATGAAGGATGAGGCCGCATTAGCTAATATCAACCCATCATAAACATGCATACCAGGGGAAGGCTTTGGTACACCTCTAAGCCTTGTCTGGAGAAGGCCTTGGCGTTGCCTCAGGTCTGAAGCACCAGGGCCCTTGTCATGGCTGTGCTCACGTCAGTAATACACCTTCACTCAGCCACACTCACCCCACGGCTGACAGACGTAACTGGAGCAAAACTGGGGTATGGAGGAAACAGCGCTTAGGCAGCGGTGCTCACTTAACTAATCAGGGTGTCCTTAGAGGACATGCAGAGCCAGCTCTCTGGACAAGCTTTAAGGAAACAGGAAGTGAAGCTTTGCTGAGAGATGTAATAATTAAAGCACTAAGTGTGGCTTTCCAAAAGATTAGCGTTTGCTAGGGAAAACGTCAATGGAAGTCCAACTGACCTGGAAGCGTGTTTTCTCAAAACCACAAAACTTGACAAGCTGAGGTGACTGATTTCACAAAACAATCCCAGAAAACTACGTTTGCTTCCTATTCTTTGCAGTAGCACCTGACAAGGGGACGGTGAATTCTTAGAGATACGCTATCTGTCTGGAGTTTTCTGAAGAGCAAGATTAGAGACAATATGGGTTTGATACAGCTTTGGAGACTAAAGTTGACTAATACAAAGACTCACAACTGGTTAACGTGCAGAGAATTCAGTGACTGCAGAATGTTAAACACTACAGGAGATATTTCACACACACCCAAGATCCACAGAATACAGAGCAATGGGGAGGGGGTACTATAAAAGCTGGAGGTCAGAGAGAACTCAGTCTGCACTCAGAAACTCACGGCAACTGTGCTTGCCCATCCAAGACCTGCATAAGATCTAGCCAATCAATTGTCCCATGAAAATGAGGGAAGAGCTCACAAGCCTTACCCCTGAGGAGCTTTTAGCAGATGATGGTTGCTAGGGAAGGGGGTCAGTTTTGTAAACACAGTGGTCCATGGTAAGATGATCATGATCACAATGAATCATGGGGATGTCCCACTCCCAGGTGCTAACTGGATTCAGTGGTTTATGCAATACAAAAAGAGAAAAGGGACATGAGTTAGGGGGAGTGTGTTGGGGCTGCAATCGAGGCTAAGAAGAGGTGAAAAGGAGGGAAAGAGGTAGGTATGATTTCAATACATTGCTTACAAATCTGAAATTGCAGTAAGTACAGTGTAAAAGATTAACTTATTAACTTGCCTTAGTGGCTTTGGCAATGATGTAACAATGTGGGCCTGAGGTCTTCCTGGATGGTGAGCGAGCTCTGAGTCCTGAGCTGAACTTGGAGATGCTGCCTGCTGATGCAGCAATGGTCCCCAGCACTTACTGTGACATCTGAACAACCACCCTATGGATCAAGCCTGGCTTACCTGCCACAGAGAGGAAAACAGGAACCCAAGGCACACTTCCCCAGAGACACCTTGTTAGGAAGTAACCACCGATGATCTGTGACTACTTCCCGGCAATGTGACCACTGATATCCAATGGCTTCCTGTTAATTGGATGCCTGTGCTTGGTCTTACTTACCATAATTGAATTTAATGAAACACATTTATGAAACAATGAAACTACATTTATCTGGGTTTTGTTTACTTACGTCCCCTGGGCCTTTACATTTCCAGGTAGCATGCCTCAAGTTGTATTTTCACACATACACACACACACACACACACACACACACACACACACACAAATAATCTTTCAGATTATTTGATATTTCTGAATTTTTTTCAAATTATCCTGCACATTTTAAGTAGACATTATTTAATTATTCAGGGCCCACTATTATATAATACTGAAAGATTGATAAGGAAGGAAAGGGAAGAAGAAGTAAAAGGAAAGGAATATTGTCTAAATAATAACAGGAGTAGATATACATGCAGCAAGGAGAGAGAAGGCCAGGCTCAGCGCCACGTCATGGTGAGCCGGCCAATGGGCTTCTACTGACCCAGTCACGACCCCTTCAACCCTATTCCGAGCTGAGAAACAAACATACAGCTAGAGCGGAATTGTCCACAGGATTACCAGCAGTCACCGCTGTGCCTGATTTGACTGAAGAAGTGCCTTGAAAGGTAGAGCCTATGTCCAGAGGCAAGCGTGTGTCCGGGTGGTGCTCACCTTTTAATCCCAACACTTGGGAGGCAGAAGCACACAGATCTCTGTGAGTTCAAGTTCACCCCTGCTCACATTTGGAAGGAAGACCTTCTCAAAAAAAATTATTTAAAATAAATAACACACTGTAAAGTATTTACTATTGAAAAGCCTTTCTTAAACTAGAAGGGCTGAAGTTTATGTGCATTGTGTTTGATTTTCACTTAGATTATTTATTGTCAAAAGTCTAAGATCCAGGCTAAAAAGGAAGCAAGCACCTGCTCCACTTTTTTTCAAAACAATTTTGAGGGACTGCAGAGATGACTCATTAGTCAGGAATGCTTGTTGCTGATGCCAGAGGTAGTTCCCGTCCTGTCCTGGAGAGGCAGAGGCAGAGGCAGAGGCAGAGGCAGAGGCAGAGGCAGAGGCAGAGGCAGGGCAGAGGCAGAGGCAGAGGCAGGAGGCAGAGGCAGAGGCAGGCAGAGGCAGAGGCAGAGGCAGAGGCAGAGGCAGAGGCAGAGGCAGAGGCAGAGGCAGAGGCAGAGGCAGAGGCAGAGGCAGAGGCAGAGGCAGAGGCAGCCTGATCCACAGAGTGAGTTCCAGGACAGCGAGCTATAGGGAGAATCCCTGTCTTCAAAAACTCACAAACCAAAAACAAACCAAAAACAAAGCAAAACAAACAAAAAACAAAAACAAAGCAAAACAAACAGACAAACGAACACTAGCTGCTCTTGCAGAGGACTGGGTTCAGTTTCCAGCATCCACCTGGCAGCTCTGTAAACTCAATTCAAAGAGATCCCACACCCTCTTCTGGCACCAGACATGCATATGGTACACAGGCACACATGCAGCAAAATAAAACATACATAACATAAATTAATAAAAAAAAACTGTTCACCTAGGTACTCATAAAATAAATTTTGGCTTTTAAAAGCCAAAAATCTTGTTTCTAAGAGTTTTTAAGAAGATATATAATTTCTCCAAGTACCAGCTTTCCCCTTCATTTAAGGCTGCTTGCAAGAAACCTTCTGGGGGGCTGGCAGGGAGGAGGCTGTTTGAATCCAGTAGCTTTTATTGAAGCTGCTTCTTTTTTTTTTCTTTTTTTTTTTTTTTCTTTTTAGATATTTCACTCCTCGTTATATGTGGTAATTCACTGCTCTAAGCCCAGTCTTTGGGAGGCAGATGTAAGCTGGTCTCAGTTCTAGGTCAGCCAAAGCTACAAAATAAGACCCTGTCTCAAAATGCAAGATTAAATAAATTAATATAAACAACATGCTGCCCCTTAACTGAAATTGGGTAGAGGAGCCCCTTCAAAACAATGTCAATTAAATTTAGTCTACTCCCCGCTCCCCATAACAGCCCATACAGCTCAGGCTGGTCTCAAACTCTCTAGTCGGTCACAGCTGACCTTACACTTCCGACCTGCCAGCTTTCACCTCCCGGGTGTGAGGAGTACAGGGGTATGCACGTCTGCTTTCTGTGATGCTGGAGAATTGGACCCAGGTCCTCTTGCATACTGACTTTTCTGTTTTCAGAAGGCCACTGTTGACGCCTGCCCACTGTGTCACCTCAGTCACTGTGCTCCACTTCTGGGGTTTCTTAAAGATGTGACATCTCCTGTCTATTTTCTGATATCAGCGACATTCTAGACCATGTTCTTTCCTCTGTGTCCATTTCACCAGTTTGCTGACTAGAAGTGGAAACAGTGTACCCAAGTAAAACATTTCTGGGGGGAGCGGTTCTGAACCCAAAGCCACTTCACAAGTCAGCATCCCTACTGAACCCCTCCCTGCTGTGTGTCCCTCCCTGCTTTTGTCTGTGCTTACCCTATGACAGGGCTCCAAACAGCTCTGACCAGCTGTGTCTCTGGTGACTGTCATAGCCATTCAGCTTTAAAAGGCTGAAGGGAGACAGCTGCCAAGAGATGTCCCTTCGGGCTCTCTTCCTCCCACATACAGGTTCATGAATAAGGCCACCCAGTGGACTCCCAGCAGCTGTCAGGAGGAGTCTAGAGTCTGTGATTGGACGAAGGGAGGAGAGAGAAAGGGGGAGTGTTCACACTGACTGGCAAGGCTGAGAAAGGCCAGCTGGACCCAGATCTCCATGTCAACATTCAGGATCATTGTCTTCGGGCCCTGAGAGATGGCTCTGTTGGGGTGCACTTGTCTAACATCAGTGAGGTGTTGGGTTTAATCCCTAGCACAACAAAGAAAAAAATGTAGGTCATCTGAGCGGCTCAGTAGGTTAACATTCTTGTCACACAGGCCTAACTACCTAAATTCCATCCCCACAACTGATGGACAAAGGAGAGAGACAACTGCCAAACAGACCTCTGCCTTTCACTGGTGTATCATGCTCACATGTACATCAAACACATACAAAATAACAAGACATAAAAATGTTAAATGTGTCATACTAAACATGAATAAAACTTTTTATGAATTTAAATAAAAAGTATGACTCAAGAGGTAAATGTACGGGGTGGGGGATTTAGCTCAGTGGTAGAGCGCTTGCCTAGGAAGCGCAAGGCCCTGGGTTCGATCCCCAGCTCCGAAAAAAAGAAACCAAAAAAAAAAAAAAAAAAAGAGGTAAATGTACTTGCCAAGGAAGTACGGTGAGCTGAGTTCAGTCCCTGGGACTCAGAAAATGGTAGAACTAGAGAACAGATGTCACAAATATCCCCTGAACTCCGCATATAAGCTTTGCACCTGTGCAAGCACACACACACCTACACATACACATATATCTACACAGACATAATTCTCTCTCTCTCTCTCTGTCTCTCTGTCTCTCTCTGTCTCTCTCTCTCTCTCTCTCTCTCTCTCTCACACACACACACACACACACACACAGACACACAGTGAGAGAGAGAGAGAGAGAGAGAGAGAGAGAGAGAGAGAGAGAGAGAGACCTCGTAACACATAGTTTTTTTCTTGTTTTCTTTATTTTTTGAGACAGAATCTTACTATGCAGGTCTGGCTGTCCTGGGACTCACTATTTATAATAGGCTGGCCTCAAACTCACAGAAATCCTCCTGCATCTGCTTCCTGAGATCTGAGATGACAGTCATGCATCACTATGTCCATGAGTTATAAGTTTTAAACACAGCATTATTGTCGTGAAACATACATTGGAGTGTATTCTATTTTTATTTTTACATTTATTTATTCATATTTTTACTTATTTATTTATGGAGAAACTGTGGGAGGTTATATGTGTGCACATGCAAGCACACTTCCTACAGCATTCATATAAAGGTAAGAGACCAGCCTCCAGTAGTAGAATGCCTCCTTTCACCGTGTGAGATCAAGGGATAGAACTTAGGTGCCCACGGTTGGCTTAGCAGCAGGTGCCCTTACCCACTGAGCCATCCTACCTGCCCATCAAATTTTGTTTTATTTTCTACTGCTATCCTTTTTAGAAAGTCATTTATTTCTCAATTAAGTATGGCCATAAACAAAATGAAACTGGCAAACACACGCCAACGTGCTATGGCCTTCCTTCTATTTCCCTCCATCAGCTAACAAACTTGCCTTTTCTGAAGTTTTTCTGTGCTTTGAAAATGCTGTAAGTAATCATGACAATATCTAATAAAAATAGATGCCATCCCAGAAAGCCACAGTGGAGTTTAAACTTAGGTTAACAAAATCAACAACTCTCTCGGAAGACTGATGAACTCCGGTCACGTGTCTCTAACAAAAGTGTTTCTAGCCACCAGATAAACAAGTGTCTTCTTGACAGAGATGAATGATAGCGCATGTGCCAAAGCCAGTGGAAAATAGGGGCTGTCATCTAGAAAATGACAGAGCCATTTTGAGTCCCTCTAGACGAGCACTCCGTCTTTGGCTGAGCAGTGCACTGTTAGCAGGCCGATTGCCAGCATCCGAAGCAGGAAGGAAGAGACTCATCTTTCTGAAAGGCTCAGAATCTTCAGAAGCTCCAAGGAGCAGAATGTAAATAGTGACTGAAGCCCCCTGCAAGGGTTGTTCTGTGAGGTACCAACTAACAGGAAGAACTATCTAATAATGTCAGCAAGAACGCTAATCTATATGCCATGGATGGCCATCGGTGTTCAAGGAGCAGAAACTAGGGTTAGCAGATTAGCTTACACAGCACTTCATTCAAAATTATCCTCCAGACAGGCACCTTGACACATCACGTGCTCTGCCGCTCACCTTTATTAAAACAACAGTGTCTTTGGAAATTGATCGTCTTCATCTTGGGTCACTAAATAAATGCTATTTAACTACCCAGTCCACACCTAGGGAGGGACTCTGAGGTTAAAAGGAAGGTCCAGAGCACATTGAATTTGCCAAGATGAATTTTCAAAAGCAACACTGCATATCTCCTGTCTGTCTTCCCAATCTGTCTCAGAGTCCACTAGGGGCCATCTCTTCAAGACTGTGCTTAATGGCTGAGAAGAATATGCTGCCCTCTGCCTGGTTCTCTGTCAGGGGAGCACCACTGTCCCATTAATGGTCTAAGACCTCATGGCACGCTCCACACAGTGCTGAGTTAATGCCTCTGGACTTGGGGAGCTAGTGTGTGTGCAGATGGACTGTTGTCTTGTGGCCAGCTATTAGGGCCTATCTGATGTCCAGGATTCAACCCAGGCCCCATCGTGTGGTAGTGATTATGACCCCCATGTCCAAGAGTGCACACCTCTGAGGGACCCCTGAGGATCTGTCAACAGCTTTGCTGCACTGTAACACACAATAAAATTGCCTTATACAAAGTTTTTCTTAATTACTAAGGTTAGTGAGAGAGATGGGGATAAATAGAAAAAGAATGTTTACGTGTTCCGTAGCTAAGACTACAAAAGGAAATAGGCCACTCTCTCACGGGAGAAATGACTGAGCAGGTGACAAAGGCTCTTTAATTTAAAGCTGGGCAGCATCACTGTGTTTGACACAGCCGTCTCTGTCACTTACTCCTACCATGACAAGAGATGTTGAAAAAATATGTCTATGTCTAATTAATATCATCCGCCAAATAAAATCCACTTACAGAGATGAAGCTAACTTCAGAAAGAAAGTCTTCTATTTGTTTTGCTTTTAATGGCATGATTTGTCTTTAAGCCAAAGGATAAAAAGGAGTTACCATTTGACTTCAGGGCCATCCCAGGAAAGCCTCCCTTTGTCATCTTCTGCTCTTTGTGATGACATTCCCCACAACAATCCGCCCAGGTGAAGAGTGATTGCCGCTCCTCTAGCTTGGTTTTGCCAGCTCTGAAAGCCATTTTCAAGCTTGCTTTCAAACCCTGGATCACAGCTGAGGCTTCAATCAAGAGTTCACACTGCAAGGAAGCTGGCAGCTGGTCCTCAACTCCATGGAGGACACATAGTCGCTTTCATGGTGCACCGTAGAACGTGCCTTTCATTTCATCTGAGAAAGACTTCATCCTTCGCGAGGTTCTTCTTGACAAAATATTAATCATGTCTCAGCCTTCTAGGGACAAGAACGTTTTGGGAGGGTTTGAAGTAAAGTGACCTTCACTTGTCAAAATGATTGGACTTTAAGAAACACAATATGGGCTGCTGAGATGGCTCAGTGAGTCAAAGCTATTGCCACCAAGCTTTCGTGACCTGAGTTTAATTCCTGGGACTCATGTGTTAGAGGGAATGAATCGATTCCCACAGCTATCCATTTCTCTCTCTCTCTCTCTCTCTCTCTCTCTCTCTCTCTCTCTCTCTCTACACACACACACACACACACACACACACACAGGGGGGGGGCAACACATCTTTAAAAAAATTCTATTTATAAATGGGGAATAAATATAAAACAAAAGCATTTAGTGATCACTAGGAGGAAAAGCATTAGTAATGCCAAGCACTTTGACCCTGGTTTCACATATAACTTAAATGAATATTCATTTATCAGGTGAACTGGACTGTGGCCTCGTGAAGGAAGAACTAAGGATTTATTTTTATGTGTGTTCTCCCAATGCTATGGCCATGTACCAAGGAGGTCCATTCCCATCTCAGAGACCGGGACTTCGAGAAAACTTGCCTTCTCTTCAGTGTCAACTCCTTTTGACATCGTGACATCAGATATGCTAGTTGTGTGACAATTAATGTACTAAGTCGTAGCTTCCTCAAGTAACATAAGCCTCCCTCCTATGATGGTATGACTGTGTCTAAACATCCCAAATGAGGCGGAGAAGTGGTAGATTAGATGCCAAAAAAATCACTTTGACCCCAATTATCCAGATAGTATTGTGGGGGTCACTTTGTGTGCGAACTGCGTGTAATCTAGTTGTCTCCAACGTAATCGCCAGCTTCCTGGAGAAGCATCTTTAGACTCTCTGCCTCCTCCATCTGTAATGGAATCAGAGCTCAAGGTTTAAAGCCAGCATCTTAGAGTGGAGGATGAGCCTTAAACTCCCTATTTTCTGGGTGATTACTCACCATTAATGTTATGTGTAGCAGAAAATGAGCAGTTTATGTGCCACATTTGTGAACATAGGTGTTTTTGATGAGAAATAGTTGTTTCATAGAGAGAGTGTAATAATTATCAGAAGCATAGGGCTGTACCACCACATGTGAAACGAGACCAAAACTAACAACTACCAGCAATCAGGTAAGGCAGCACACGCCTATAGTCCCGGTATAGGAAGGCTAAGTAAGAGGGTCAAGAGCTCCAGGCTACCCTGGGCTATAGAGGAGTTTGAAGTCATCCTTCACTTTCATATCTGAGACAAAAGGAGGAAAGAAAGAAAGAAAGAAAGAAAGAAAGAAAGAAAGAAAGGAAGGAAGGAAGGAAGGAAGGAAGGAAGGAAGGAAGAAAGAAAGAAAGAAAGAAAGAAAGAAAGAAAGAAAGAAAGAAAGAAAGAAAGAAAGAAAGGATGGATGGAAGGAAGGAAGGAAGGAAGGAAGGGGAGGGAGGAAGAAAGAAAGGAAAAGTAAGGAAGAAAAGAAAAAAACAAATAGTTACACAATTTTAAATTAAATAAGTAAAAATATAATCAGAAAAGTTTAGAATCTCTGTTTTATTGAATTAAAAAGATTGCAACTATGCCACACAACCATCTGAATATGGCTAATACCAGAGAATCACTAAAAATTTAAAGGCTTAAGATGCCTCAGGTGTGTGTGTGTGTGTGTGTGTGTGTGTGTGTGTGTGTGTGTGTGTGTGTTAGTACAGGGCTTCCCCGGTGTGCACAAATCCTTTGGTTCCATCCCAACCCCACATAAACCGGGTGAAGAGGCATAAACCTGTACTCCTAGCATTCAGAAGAATAAGAAGGTCAAAGATGTCCTTGGTTACCACATGAGTTCCTGGCTGGCCTGGGCCACATGAGACCATGCCTCAAATAAATCAAAGGAAAGTAAGTAAAACAGGAAGTGGAAAGAGTTGATGTAGAATGGATGGGTGGTCTGTGTCACAGGCGAAGAAGTCACAAGGGTGAAACTGTTTGCCATGCTCTGAGCCCAGAACCTGTGTGAAGTTCACCTCTATTGAACAAGAGTCTTAAAACGGTAGATTACAGCACGTAACATAGCTCATCGTCCCTTACTGGTATCTGCGATATTGAAAGCCCGCTTCCTTTTACCTCACCTATGACTTAAGTAGTCTTGAGTGGACAGAGATCAATAATGTGACCTTCCCCACCCATGTTTAGTCAGGGAACAGCACGGGAGACAATAGCAGCCTCACATTTCATTTCCTTTGGACATTCTTTTATAAACTAGCAACTCATATTCCAAGTCAAATCGTTTACATGCAATATAATAAATGTTACATATTTCTAACCAGTTTAATTGGGCCTTCCAAAAGGATTGTCTTAAAAACAACAAATGTGACTGGCTTGCCACACTTGGGAACAGTTCTCAAATGCTCAGTCTATCCTCTGATTTTTCACAGGAGGTTCCTGGAGGCAGCTGAAGGAGGTATGTGGACGGACAGAAAACGGTGAAGATTCTGACTGAGCCAACTCTGTTGTTCCAAGGAAATGGTGCTGGGGAATAACTCTCTAGGGGTCGGGGTTGGCAGAGAGGAGGAAGTTGGAAAGGTTCACAAACTGTAACCAACCCCATTAAAATCCCTTCAACTGGGTTTCTGTGTTATTTACAGAATGGGGCATTTATAAGGAAATGCAAAACACCTCTTTTGGTCATCGTTACTGGGTGCTAAAAGCAAACTATGTTTACAGGGCTCATGCTGTCAAATTTGTTTTTTCAAAACCAAGGTTTCCCAGCATTGTTTGTTGTCCAGGAAATTTCATTCCACTTTAAGGGACCCAGACTTCAAAGTAAAGGAAGTGAATTTGGGGCCTGGGAGCCTCAGGGCAGAGCCTCACAACAGAGAAACAACTAGGGTTGTGTGTGTGTGTGTGTGTGTGTGTGTGTGTGTGTGTGTGTGTGTGTGTGTGATTTGTTTACAGAAATGGTTATCTACATACAGCTTTGAAAGCACGCAAATATCTTTTAAAAGAAAGGCAGATACGTTTATCACTTCACAAAAAGTTTAGCCAACCAGACAAACACGGTTTATCAGTTGGGTACATGCTGACCCAGTAGCCAGTGCAGCATGACCCATAACCCTTCAGCACTCATGCTCACAGGGACTTTCTCTCTAAGAGGCACCTGCTGTGAGCCTCCCTATAAATACTGAGTGCCTGAAGCAAATCACAGATGTTTTATGCACTAGAAAGACCAACAGGAAGTAATCACTGATAGACTGAAACTGAGTGATGGTTGGGGGGAGAACAGGAAGCCTGGAGGGGAAAGGAGGGGAAGAAGGGAGGGAGAGGAAGGAAGAGAGGACTCCCTTTACTAATGGCGGATGTCTGGAAGAATGGGTTTTAGTCAATGAATGACCGCAGCTTTCCTAAGTTGCTGAGCAGGGTTCCCGACTCAGTAGCTCTCCTTGTCTGATAAGCCAGGAGTCTGGTATTCTAGTCATTATATTATGGCTCTCAAATTTTATCGAACAAGTGATCCATAATTTCTTTAAAAAATATATTCTTACATTTATTTACTTAGTTATGAAGATCAGTGGAGGTACACACGTGTGTGAGCACTGAGACATTCATGTAGACATCAGAGAACACTTTGTGGAGTCAGTTTGCTCCTGAGAATGGAACTCAGCTTCTTACCCTCAGTGGCAAGAGACTTTACCCGTCATCCATTTAGCCATCCCCAAGTGGTATTATTTTGTTCATTTATTTAACAGGATCTCACTGTGTAGTCCCACTTGACCTGGAACACACTGTAGAAGTCAGGTTGGCTTCAAACTCACAGAGATCCGCTTGCCTCTGCAGCCAGAATGCTAAGATTCAAGGCAAGAGCTACCACAACCCTGGGCGCTGATTGTGTGTGTGTGTGTGTGTGTGTGTGTGTGTGAACATGAATGCATTTATTTTTTTGATGCAACCTTGTCTTGGCCAAAGACCACGGGCCTCTTTCCTGCTGTAGTCAATAAAAGTAATAGAAAGGAAAGCATGTGGAGTTTATCTTATTGTTACACCATCTTATTTCATTTTGTTTCCAGAAGAGGATGAAGCCAAAAATAATATTATTTCATGACATTCCAACTAAACGGAACAAAGAAAACACGTGTCCATTCTTGATTTTCCCCTTTGGTTACCTTTCCAGAGAAACCAAAGATGGTTGTTTTCCAGGAGTGTTTACACTTAACATGTTTGTATATTAAGTCACATTTGCTCTACCTCTTAAACGACACCTCTAAATATATATATTTTTTTTAGCTTATGATCACATTTAACAATCCACCCCTAAAGAATTCTTCAGAGCACTGGGTGTTGGATTTTTTCATTTTTATTTTAATATTTGACAGTTTCTTTGTAGAACGGAAAGAGCATTTGAAATAATATTGGATATTTTGCCAAGTCTGTCAAAGGAGTAACACATCCACTTTTGCAGCTCTGCCTCATTAAAATTGTATTCTAATTCTGTCTTAACTCGGTCTCTGTGTTTCATAAGTCATTGCCTGCTCATTACTTGTAGTGTGGGAGATGAAATTTATTCAATCCTGATAGCTGAGATAAAGAATTGAAAGGCAGGCAGCTGGGAAAGATGAAATTAGCCTACTTTAGTGCTTGCGGGCTGGGATTTTGCACAGCCACTGGTTACACCATGTGTCATATCACACCGGTGACATTATCTGTGTTTGCTTTGTAGATTCTGTTAATATGACATTCTTAAAATGAAAATACAGAAAATCTCTTCCCTTTTTCCCCCCTTTTGTCTTAGCATTAAAATGCCAATGAGTATCTGAGTTGAGAGAGGAGGGAAACATAGCTTTCTATAATTATAGAATCATTAAAATTGCCCAAAGGAGATGAATTGCTTCCCTGTGTTACAGTCCGTGTGGTGTCTCTTAGGGAATGGAACTCTGGTGACAAAGAGTGAATGTCAGGCTCTCAGAACGGTTGGTGGCGACGTGGATTTACAATGTAGTCTGCCTTCCTTACAAGCAATTTCACATGGAGTACAGGAGGGAACTGTGCTTTCTAACCTAAATACTCCATCTCCAGCTTTAAATGTCACAAGAACACACCATGGGATTCCTAATTTTGAATAGAGTGCACTATTTGAAGAAAATTGGCTGAAATCACGGTGCTTTTCCACTATCAAACTGAGCTGTAAAAAATTATATGGTCTAATTACTGAACTCGGTATTTTTTGACTACTTTGATTGTGAACTGATATTGTCATTAGTCAGCTAATTAAATTGACTACAATAACAAGCAGCGATTCGGGGAAACATGTTCTAAATCATTTTCCACAAGGAAGCAAAGCTTCCGTAGATCTGTGTGTGTGAATCCATCTGCGGAGGGGCTTCAGTGAGAGAGCAAGGATGTTCCTATCAGAGATGCAAGGGATTGCTGCTCCTCTAATTCTGAGTGATAGGCGCTTAAGGACAAATATGATACCTTTTGTTTTGTTTTTGGGGTTGCTTGCTTGCTTTCTTTCTTTCCTTCCTTCTTTTTCCTTCTTCTTCTTCTTCTTCTTCTTCTTCTTCTTCTTCTTCTTCTTCTTCTTCTTCTTCTTCTTCTTCTTCTTCTCCTCCTTCTTCTCCTCCTCCTCCTCCTCCTCCTCCTCCTCCTCCTCCTCCTTCTTCTTCTTCTTCTTCTTCCCCTTCTTCTCCCCCCTCTCCTCCTCCTTCTCCTTTCTTCTTCCTTTGGAGACAGGTTTCTGCTATGTAGCCCTGACTGTCCTGAAGCTCTCTCTCTGTAGACCAGACTGGTCTGGAACTCACAGAGCTCTGCCTGCCTACACTTAGGCTGTGAATATGGGTGTGTGTGTGCTGTTACTACCCAGTAGAACTGTTGCCTTTTTCTTTAATCCAAGAATATATAGAAAAAAAACACAACACACACACAAATTTTCAGGATTGCATTTTGTGAGATTTAGGCTAGGCTTAACCATCTGTGATACAGAGACTAGTCCAACCCGGAAACATGGCGAACAACATATTTGACTTTAAATGATAGAACCATTAATAAGAGTAAAGATGGTTATGACTACCATATGGGCTCTGGGAATTAAATCTAGGCCCTCTGCAAGAGCAGTCAGTGTCCTTACTTTCTGAGTCATCGCCCCAGCCTCTTTACAGGTCTTTATGATACATGTTCTTGGGGCTGTCTCTTGATGCAGCCAGGCCTTTAGATTTCTGAGTTTTAAGTTACAATTTCAAAGTTGGTATGGAAAGATTCAAACAGCACCAAAGCTAATTGTCTTTGAGGAACAAATCATTTTATACAGTATTATTGCAGTTTTCATTTTCTTTTTGAACAGTGTGTCAGCCACAGTACTTGGATGGATGTTAACGCTCATTGCCTGAAATGAATCAAAAGGCTGAAGACAGAACTGGAGTGATCTGGGAACGTTTGTTACAGCACATGGTGGCTGGGTCTTTTGAAAGTCAGATACACATATTCAGGAGCAGAGGGCATGGCATCTGTGTATGTTCATATCAATTTGGAGATTAGGTACCTACTTATATAATGTGCCTATATGCAGCCAGCCTTGTATTGTGCAATCTCTTCTCAAAAAGTATTAAATCATGCCACAGCTTAGCTTTGTGTTGTCTATTGATTTTCTCGTTAGTCCAACGTTTTAACTTGACCTTCTTTTCGGCTGGAAGGTTTATTAAATGTTAATGGGATAAGCATGACAAAGACAATGAACCAACTATTAAAATGGGTATGGATGAGTATGAAACAAATTTAAATTGGTGAAACCCTTGTGACAAATGTGCTCAAGAAGTTCTTCTTCCCAGTCTCACCATGGCTACCCGAGAATACCTCTGTCACAGGCCAGCTTGTTTGTGGCTGTGTTTCAATGCTTCTTACCTGCTTCACTTATTAGTCACAGAAACGATTTCGCAATATTGTACCACAGGGAGATCAACAGATTTACTTGCCCATCCCACACAATACTCAGAACAGTTCTAGCTATTTAAAGTCAAATATGTTGTTCGCCATGTTTCCGGGTTGGACTAGTCTCTGTATCACAGATGGTTAAGCCTAGCCTAAATCTCACAAAACGCAATCCTGAAAATGTGTGTGTGTTGTGTTTTCTTCTATATAAAATCTTGGATTAAAAAAAAAATCAGTACTACTGGATTCTTTAATAAGAATCTCAAGTTCTTGAAGATCCAGTGCTTTCTGATGACTCTCTGGGAGCTAGGTTATGTGTGTAGTACACACATATAAATACATCCAGGCAAGACACATATTCATAAAGTAAAATTAAACATATAAAAATCTATTTCATTTCATGTTAGCCAGTTGCTTCTGACTGGAGAACAATAATACCTAAAACACCTATGAGCAACAAATACAAGCGAAGATGCACTTCTGGTTCTTAGCCATGCGGGACCCTCTTGTGGCCATCAGTCCTAGGGGTAAAGTCCCTTCCTGAGGTTACAGCTTCTGTCTGTCCCTTATGGCTGCTCATGGCATGGTGGTCAAAATTGAATCAACAGCAATAGCTGGTATGGTCAATGACAAGAAATTTGGTGTCTTAGGGTTTTTGTAACCGTATTCTTCTCTGTCCAGTCAATTGAACACTGCATATCTTCAATGGAACATGCCTTTTTCTGTGTTCTTACCACATCCGGGCATTTGGGAATCAGATCTACTGAAATGAATTCTGAATGAATATGAATATTTCATTGGATGGTTTCAACATCATCTTCACAGGACCCACACCTATATCCCTTCCTACTAACATTAGAACATGCTGCTTAAGCTAGAATACATCGATTTCTTAGTACCCTCAGACTCTCAAAGAACATTTACTCTACAAAATATTTCTCCTTGCATAAGTTTTTGTTTTTTAACTTTTGACTGATTCTACTGCCTGACTGATCTGTTTCAATTATTTTCTAATACTCCTAAATCCAAAGATTTTTCTCAATTTGAGAGTTCTAAATAAGCATCAAACCTAATTGGCCATGGTCTGTGAATATAAACAGCGTCTTAGAGTAGATATTGATTCAGGATTCTCGAATAAAGAACCTCTTCTAAGGCAATGTCTGCACCACACACTCTTTAGGGCTTAATGTCCAATGTATCCAGAATGCTTTCTTATCCTGACAGTAGTAGTAGTAGTAGTAGTAGTAGTAGTAGCAGCAGCAGCAGCAGCAGTAGTAATAGTAGTAGTAGTAGTAGCAGTAGCAGCAGCAGCAGCAGTAGTAGTAGTAGTAGTTGTAGTAGTAGTAGTAGTTGCAGTAGTAGTAGTAGTAGTAGTAGTAGTAGTAGTAGTAGTAGTAGTAGTAAGTATAGTATGATGATGATGATGTTTCTTTTGGTTCTTTTTATTCTTCCTCTTCCCTCTTCCCCCCTCCCTCTCACTCTCTCTCCTTTACTGATACGTCTTTGTATTTCTCAGATATTAGTTCATGTACAGAACAAACATATTCAAGGACTAACCGGCTGTACAGTGAGCACACGAAAGACAGACTTTGACAAAATATGACTTACTCAGTTGAGAAGTATATTTCCAGATTGGTTAATAAGAAAGTTCAAAAGTAGCACAATTATCATTCTCACATAAAAATGAAATAAATATACTGATGGATCATATTTAAATCATGAAACAAGTGCGGAAACTGACAAAATATTTAGCTGGTTTGAAGCAGGATTCAAGAATGGGCCTTGGACAGGCTAGCAAATGTTTCTTCCACACTGGGGGAACCAAGTTGCCCCTCAAAGGGTAGACAGGTTTGAATGTATAAGGCAACTAAAATCCTGTACGTCCTTCTATGTGTTAGCATTTTTGATTTCCTCAGAGTGTGGTTTACTTTCCAAGATTATAAAAACAAATCAAGTAATCTCTGGAGACTGATCCGTGATAAAACAAAATCAAGAGCTGTTGAATTTTCTTTGATTCAAAGAGTGATGTCTGATCTTTTATTAAATGTTTGCCTATGTTTAAGAGTAATCATTCATTCGTGCAACCAATATTGTTTCTCATCTACAGCACTTGCCTGAACATGTTCTCAGTAGGGGAAATAGTTCTGTTAACAAAACAGATCTTATCATTTTATATTCTAATAGGAAAAATATGTAATTAAATCAATATGAAAGTATGTCCAATGTTTAGAGCTACAATAAAAAAAGGAAGCACTGTAAGGTGGCTAGAAGACTGAGCCAAGGTACTTTACTAAGGATACACGATATGGCACCTGCAAGCCTAATAAATCTTTGGCAGCCTGGAGCAGGGAGTTCAGTGCAAATTTGAGGCTGGCCTGATTACAGCAGCAAATCTTGGTCCACTTGTGCTACTAAAAAAAAAACAAAAACAAAAAAAAAACTTTGTCTCAAGTCAGGCAATGGCAGCGTTCATTTTTAGTGCAAGCACTGGGCAGTCATAGGCAGGCAGATCTTTGTGACTTTGAAACCAGCCTGGTCTACAGAGCAAGTTCCGGGATAGCCAGGGCTACACAGAGAAATCCTGTCTCCAAAAACAAAACAAAACAAAACAAAACAAAAAGATACCTTGTCTCACGGAACAAACGCAAGCCAAATATTAATTAATTAAACTTTTTTATGTATGATGCATTTTCTTGTAATGCCTTTCTTGCTACCTATTTACAGAAAGTAATCAAAACAGAATTTAACAAGTACCTACACAATTAAAAACAAATGAAAGTCCCCTAGGAAGGGAGGCAAAAAAGAAAAGGTAGATGTGGCAAAGACCATTTATCTGTTGTGTGGTGTTCCGGTGTAGACTGAGGGCCTGGACAATCCTCAGAGCCATTAGGATCACACTCTCTAAAGGGAAACAGTGATTTCCACCCCCACCTCCTTCATCATTGCTTTCCCTTCTTGCATTGAGCCATGAACTGTTCTTTAAAGGCTGTAAGCTCTGCCTCTGTAGCCTACACCACATTAAATTTCTGTAACACAATAATAAGGATCTGTGAATTTCAGGAGAATATTTAGGAGGTGACAAAGATTATGGAGGAAACAAAATGACCTTCGGTTGTGTGTCTTCCTGGCAACACTGGCTAGAATCTTCCGCCATAATTGAACAAATATTGTAGAAACTTTGGAAACAACGCCCGTTTGCACCCCAGGACACCCAGCTTATGGGCGAGCCTGAAGGCATGCACAACCTTTCTTTAGACTTTTTCTCATTCAGCCAGCCCTACTTAGAATCCTTCAGTTCCTCCCATTTCTCAGCTTCCTCTCTCACAGTTTCTATTTCTCCTCAAACAATTGCAGGAAAGGAAGAGAAAGAAAAGTCCATTCAGTCCCACTCTCAGAAAGCACCCAGCAGTCAGTTTCCTGGTTTGCTGAGGTCGAGCTGCTGTTTCTATGATTGTCCTGCCCTTTTTTTTTTTTTTTTTTTTTTTTTGAGACTTGAAAGGTTTTTGCTTTTTAAAACATTTTATCCAGGGTTCCCATCCTTTCGTGACTCCCTGCTGAGAGAGCTGCAGTGTGATTCGGGAGTATTTATGCGAACACTGCTGAGTTCATCTTGCATTATTTAGAGACACAAAGGAAAATTCCTGACATAGTGTGCTAAGGACACCCTCAGTGCCAGTAGGGAAAAAATATTTTAAAGTATTGTTTTCTCATTCTGTTATGAGGCCTTCCTCAGTCAAATTAATCTAACTAAATTCTGCCCAGTTCCGACTGAATGGTTTAGGTGTAATTGTTTAAAATGGTCACTTTGCTCTGGTATTATTTGTTTAATAAAGTTGGGGGTAGGGACAGGGGGAGACTACTCCACAAAGAAAGAAGGAACACATAGCAATCACCATTCAATTAGGCCTAAAGGCAGCCACTTGGGTTTCTCTCCCCACCCTGTAAGTAAAGTCTTACCCTTTGACTCACCCTCTTTATGGAAAGAAATGTACGATTGAATAACCTGGGGCTGTTCTTTTGGAACTATGCCTCGAAGAAGATTCTAGCCCATGCGGAATTTTGGTAGGAACTGATTACAGAAGAACTGACCACATGATTTTTCTTGCGGTTAAAGCTCTAGTTTGGAAAAATACAAAAGGGCAAAAAACTGTGGGGTGTGTGTGTGTGTGTGTGTGTGTGTGTGTGTGTGTGTGGAAGGGGGTGGGGGTGGGGGCCTGTTTCTGGGTGAATGAGGAGCTAATGAAGATTCCATTGGTTCCACAAGCCAAGGAACGATTCCCACAGTCCAGAACAAGCTGTTTCTCAGCCAGTAATTTCTAAGTCTTTGTTTCCCCACTTTGGAATTCTGACTACAGCCATGTTACCAAGCCAACTGGGCTTACTACAAAGACCCACAGAAGCTCTTTTTATCGCAAGATCAAGACAACAATTGTGTGCCTACAAGAAAAGAACAAGGAAAACCATCCAACAAGCATTAAAAGAACAATTCTAGAGATAGTTGCCTTTGAACTCCAATAATGGGCAACATTCAATCGTGAGACTTGAATTCCACCTTAAAAGAATTCATTACCAGTTGCCTTGCCTGGTAATTGCAAGAGCTGCTGGCAAGTGTTCCACCGAGGCCAGCATTCCTCTTGTCAAATGTAATATTTTGCAGTGATGTTGAATCCAATGCCCTGGTCACATTGTAAACTGACGTTTACAGACTTGGTTTTGTGAATCATAGAGTTCAGTTAGGAAAGAGAACATGCCTAAATTTTGCCTTGGCTTCAGCACAAACTCCAGAAAATGGAGTATTGTTTTTTGTGTTTTTTTTTTTTTTTTTTTTAAAAGCTTGTTCTGAGATATCACTTCCTGGCTGGGACAGGGTACTGTACACATAGATGCGGTCTGTAGGCATGTGTAATGGCCAGGTGAAAAGACAGGGTAGCCAGTCAGGATGCTCTCTGTGTTTTCCTTTAGCTGTGACTTGTAAGCAAGTTTAGCTCCACGTGGAAGAAAATAAGAATTTTCATCATGAGCAAACTCTTCAATTTCTAATGTGAAGTTGACGCAAGCCAATCTAAACCAGGATACCAGGAGTATCACATGGAGTGGGCACTTGGAATGTTTCTGGAAATGTCTTCTCGGGATCAGTGATTCCTTATCCTAAAAGCCACACAAGTACTGTTTTGTATGCATTATTTTGAATGTGAATTCTATATTTTTTTTCTTTTTTCACATAGCTGACTAAAGAACTATATTTTCAATCTACTATTCGGCATGTGCATTTTATAGGAAAATTGGATGAGTCTTATCTTTGACCAAAATCTGAAATTACCTATCTAGACCCAGAGATTTTAATCCAATGTGAATTCTTTGCTGCCTCTAGAAAGTGTTTTGGATAAATAAATAAGTAAATAAATATTTGCTGATAAATTAAACGTGTGGGCTTTTTATTTTTAAGTTAGATTTAAATCGTCTTTATGTATAGGCTAATAAGACTGAAAATTTTTATTTTCCATTAAATTTAGTTATTTGACTGGAGAAGAAACACAACTTGTAGAAGTCAGTTCTCTCCTCTACCACGTGAGTACCAAGACTCAAACTCAGATTGCTAGGCTTAGCCACAAGCCTTATATCCACTGAGCCATCTTGGTGGCCCTGAGTTAATTAGCTAGTTAATTAATTAATGGTGTATGTGTGTGTGTGTGTGTGTGTGTGCGTGCGTGCTAAAGGTTAACATGGAGATCTATTCTTTTTACCTATAAATTGCCCTAGGTAGTAAACTTCATAAATTTTGCAAGCCATTTTTTCTTACTTAGTAATTTGCTATAAAAATCAAATTATTGTGAAAAAAAATCCTTTTGTATTTTCGGATCTATCTTGGAAGACTAGTGGTTCCTAAAGAATAAAAATGACTTAATTGTTAGCCAGCAACAAAATTTTCTTACTTAGAGATTAGGTTATTATATTCTTAGAGAAAAAACAAAACCAGTCCTTAGTGTGGAACTTCACTTCCCCCAGGCTCTCCTAGCAGGAGCTGTCTCTGAAGTGGTAGAATACAGAGAACCAGTCTTTTTTTTCCCATCCTCATCAAACAAACAAACAAACAAACAAACAAACAGACCCTGGTGGACGGAAGACAGCCAACTAACCACATAGCAAAATACTTCGAGAGGGTTCCAGCCCATTAAAGCATCTGCAGCAACAGAGGAGAAAAACTAAGAGAATGTAGAATGCTCCCTTTAAAAAGACTTAAAAGGGATTATTGGTAAAAATCTGCATACTTCAGATGCCAGGACTCTTATCTCATTCCATGTACAAATTAAAGTCAAAGTGGATTACGGAATTAAATTTAATATCTGATCCTGTGAAAATAGCGAAGGGAAGAGAGTCTGTTGATATCTGTTGGGTGATATTGGGAAGCACGCGGACAAAACAAAAAAGGCAGAGTCAAACAGGAATGAATAAGAATAAAAATCGTTTGCAGAGGAGTAGATAAAATCAACAGAGGGAAAGAACAATGTAAGAACAGAAGAGAAAATTGCGATATGGAGTTAATACCTCAAACATGGAAGGAGTCTAGGCAACCCTTTAGTAAAAACATAAACAACTTGGTATTAAAACAAGCTCCATGAGCTGCAGGAGACCCTGTTTTAAAATAAACAAATTAATAGCAAACAATAACAAGGAATCCAAGACATCAAAGCTAGGGGACCTGCTAATAGACATCCCACATGTTTGCCAAAATACAAAACCCCAATGATTAGGAAACTCCTACATCCAAAGCATTTTGCTAAAGTTCTCAAACTAATATATATTTATAGCAGAAATCAAACACAAAAATGTTTGTAAAACGAAAGGGTTTCAAAGAATGTTCTACCACAGTAACATGCATAAACAGGGGGATACTTTTAGCCCTAAAGAAATAATTGAAATTCTGATGCATACCCCAAATAAGAATGAGTCTTGACGGCAGTACTATTATATAATAATAAAATAAGGCATTCTCGAAGAAGCCTACATCGCACAGTTACATGTGTCTCATATGCCTAGAACAGCTACATTTAGATGTAGAAAGCAGAGCAGGGATTACCTGGGACTTTCAGGGAAAGTGGGGAGAAACGTGGGAGATACTGTTTGAATGATTACGATGTAGGTTGGCTCAAAGGTTTCTCTAGGCTTTGTCCACTCTCACCCCTGAGAGTGTGTCATAGTATCCTTCCTGTTTATACCATGTCCTGTGTATATCTGAGATCTTCTGACAGAGATCCCGAAGATGGGAAGCAAGGGCAAGATCCCCATAACTCCCATCCATCTTGTTTATCAAATTATTTCAGCTGAAAATGTCCAGTAAACCGAGGAGCCTTGTTCTGGGATAGTTTGACCTTAACCCTATCAATGTCACAGAACAAAGTTTTTCTATGCCCACAGTACATGACAGAGAATGTCCTATCAGATAAGAGAGCTTAGAAAGAGAGAGACCAAAACCCAAGGATCGATGGGCAGCGATGGAGGGCTAGGGGGAGGGACAGAAGAGCAGATGAAAGACATGGAACAGCAAATTCTTCAAAGGCTTGCAGTAGAGT